>NW_027042658.1:1200000-1541244 GCF_036370985.1 Arxiozyma heterogenica | reverse complement strand
TGAACTATTATTCTAAGCTATACTGTTAACTGCTCATGTGTGGTAAGAAATTATACTAATTTATTTCCAAACAAAATTCTTATATCTAAATAAGTCTTCATCTTAAACAAAGAAAAAATTACGTTATACGTCGAAATTACTAACATATAACATACTGACAATGGTTTTGCAAGATGCATTTACTCTCGAAAAATATTAAAAATTTGTATTAAGGAGTTATACAGGATTAAAACCATATGTTTAGCTTACTTTTTCTACATATAAGACATATAAAAGAATGTAATACGAAGTTCCCATAAAACTGAAAGGGTCACAAGAGTTGGATAGTTTCTCTTTAAGAAAGCTCCGTATCGGGACGTTTTTACACGATTACAAATAATATTGAACATTGATTCTGTTGTACAAGATTATCTCCCAAGATGTGTATAACTTATTGTTTTCATACTAATTATATTTGTCTAAGGTCTTTGTATGATCTTCCCAATAGATTTTTTTCTATCCATACACATCTGAATTATCTCATTATCTTACTATACTTTAATCCATTTCAATATAGTCATGATATGCTTTAACTACTATTGTGTTGCTACTGTTGGAAAGCACTACTAATATAGTTTCATTCCTGAATAATACTATCAATCTATATCTTTAGGATTATTTGACATCACATATAATAACTATTTGCTAACGTTATGCCAATTTTCTTTACAACTTAACCTCCACCTAACCTACCCTTTCTCAGTAACAATGTCATTATAATAATTTTGAGTTTTCACATATTAATCTTAATTTTGTTTTATTTTGCCAATTCATCAATAATTACCTCGCAAACTTTGTCACCAATTACACTATATTAAGCTCATAGATTGAAGTATGCTATTGTAATCATTAGTTACTACATTGTGTAATAATTAACATATATTTTATTAGATACATTCTACTAGTAGAGGCAAATCAGTAGTTCTAATGGCAATGTTTTTACTCTCAAGTAGTCTTTTAGAACAATACCAACGTTTAAGGTAAGCACTATTATATTAAAAAGTCTTTTCCTATTGAGATATGATTGATTTCTACCACAAATAATACATCAAATATCTGCCTTATAACATATATATAAAATAAACAAAACCAATAATGCATACAAATGCTAATCCTTGAGGTGATAGTATAAGAACATTGTTGATTAAAGAAGATAATATTGAACAACAAAACCAAAATAAAAAATAGAAAAAGGAAAAAATTAATGTGGTTATTTACAGAAAAATGTGGGTGTTATATATATAAAACTTGTACATATGCTATTTGTTTTGGCAATAAAAATAAAGGCCAAAACAAAAATTAATTCTGAATGTGAAGTATTTTACTTAGACTATTTACTGAATTTTATTAACTTATCCTCACTTATTACTTCATAGTCAATCTTACTTAAAACTCATCCATGATATCTTCAGATCTTTTGTTTTTCATATTAATTGTTTCCAAAGATTTCTGTTCATCCAAGATCTCTAATACGCCAGGGTACTTGTACTAACTTATCATCATTTTTGATTCTAGTGACATTCATATCAAAGTTTGGGTTGTAAAATTTTAATGTAGGTAAATATTCACGCCAAAATTTACGTGCACTCTATGTCCATTGTGATTCTGTACTTGGAAGGTTAATTTTAAAGATTGGTACTTAGTGGGATTATTATTATTTGTGGTTTCTTTTGTAGTAAAAGTTAATTTGTCTAATATTGATAGTTGCTTAACGACTCTTTGACTTTCTCGGCCATATTTTATAAGTGTCTTTTTCTATTGTTTATTTTTTTCTCTTGATGGAATTACCTCAATTACCTAGACAAAATTTTGACTAGATTTAATGAAAACTAAGAATAATAGCTAGCAAAAATGTGAAATCAAAGCTGTGTTTGTTATCATTCTCCCTTGATATATACGTTTTACATTTGTACATTTCCAGTTGAATTTTCCTTGTTTAATCGGGAATTGAATCAACCTTTGATAAAAAGTTCACAAAATTAAAAAAAAAAGAAAAAAGAACAAAAAATATATATTTTCAGATTCTAATGGAATAAAAGAGGAAGAAAAGAATGGTTTAGCAAGACAAGTTGCATTATATTATTTAATTCGTTAATATAGTCTATGAATATGCTGTATAAATTATGTTAAGTTATATAAATTAGAAACAAAATAGATTTATCTTAGGAGAAAAGTCAAAATTGACAAAAAAAATTTAAATAGTTGATGTAAATCTAGTATTAAAATAATAATACTAGTAAAGTGAGAGAAATATCGCACGTGCAGATGAAGGAAAGGATAAATAATAGATATAGAGATACTTCTTTTAGAAGTAAAAACAAAGAAAATAGGCTATGTATGGCCAAATGCATTTTAACAAAAATAAAATAAAATAAAATAAAAAGTAGATCAAAAATATTCAATGCAAACCTCAACAAAACTAAAACGCTTTAAATAAATCATGATACGGATCTTCACCTTGAAAACCATAGTGAAGTTCCTCTTCAGGGTATCTATCAAACTGAGATGAATCACCTTGTCCATGTCTTATTGGTGGTTCGTATGGTGTTTCAATACATCTTGCTAATATTTTATCCCAAACAACCTCTTCAAACCATGGATGGTTTTTAACATCTTCAGTACCACCTTGCAAATTGCCTAATCTTTGACTTAAATTTCTGTTGATTAACCCTCTCAATAAATCCTGCACTAAGGAATCAAAGTATTCTGGAAATTTCAATGGGGCATTCAATATTTTCTCATATATTTTAATAGTGTTAGAATCATAAAAAGGGGTATAACCAGCTAACATTTCATATATTATTATACCAAATGACCACCAATCTACAGATTTATTATAAGGCTTCGTACTGACAACTTCTGGAGCAATGTAATCTGGTGTTCCACATAAGGTATATGTCACATCAGGAACGTATTTTGCAAAACCAAAATCTGTTATTTTAATATGGCCATTCCTATCAAGTAAAATATTTTCTGGCTTTAAATCTCTATAAATAATTTCCAAATCATGTAAGTATTCTAAAGCAAGACATATTTCTGCAGCATAAAATTTGGCAACTGGGTTTGGAAATCTTTTTGATTTTCTTAATAGAGAAAATAATTCTCCACCTTCAATAAAATCCATTACCATGTAAATTTGCTGCGAATCTTGGAATGTCCCCCACATTCGTATTAAAAGGGGTGTGATATTATTGATAAAATTTTTCTTTCATCATTTGTGTGTTCAACCTGTTTAAATTTTACAATTGTTTTCTTTTTTAAAACTTTTAATGCATAAAATCTACCATTATGATTTGATCGAATTAAATGGACCCTACCAAAAGATCCAGTACCTAAAGTCCTTAATATTTGAAAATCTTGGAAAGTATATTTCCCAGAGGTCTTTTTACCATGTAATAACATATCATGTTCTATTCCCTTAACTGTTAAAGGTTCCTGTACAGAATTGAATAAAGATTTATCATCACCAGCAGTATTCTGTGTTATATTATTATTATTATGATGATGATGATTATGATTATGGTTATGATTATTATTATTATTAGAAACTACTGCTGCAGCGGTAGTAGTAACAGCAGTGCTTCTGGTTTCCAATTCCTTTATGATGGATAAATTTTGGCTATCCACTTGTAAACTCTTTTCATGTTGCCTTTCTACTACTACCTCTTCTTCTTCTTTTTCTTTCGCTTGACGCTCCTTTAAAATCTGTATTTCATCTTTAGGAATTGAGTATACTGGAGAAGTAGAGTTGGCAATATCCAATTGTGGAGATTGTTCTCTATTAGACATTATAGCATTTTCATTCGCAGGTCTTGGTCTATGATAAGATAATTCTTCCTTGGGTGTAATATTTAAAGTCAACCGCCGTACCTGGTTATTCCTCTGTGGGTCCACATACATTTTACACAAAAGTAGTTGAAAATAAGGGGGAGGGAAAAAAAATTTTTTTGGGAAAGTTCACTAACTTATTTAGCAATCTTAAGTTTATCTTATCTTATCGATAATGTTTTAACGGTCCTTACTAATATATAATGTATGGTGACTATGATTCGTCTAGTCCATAAGCGTTTATTGCAACAGTATGAGATACTAGCCTTAAAAGCCTTGGACTTTTCTTACTTCTGAATTTTTTAATATAAAGAAAAAGAAACGAAAGCAAATTGAAGGAAAAAAAATTAAAAAAAAGAAATGAAAAGAAAAGGCAACAAATTTATAAAAAGTTTAATTTCTTTTTTTTATTTGATTATTATTATTCTGTGATGTGAATTTTCTTGTCTATTTTCATTTTATCAACATCATCTATTACTTGTTTATGCTAATTGGAAGTACAGAAAATAGAAGAAGGCTAGGTTTGTTTTTTTGTTTTATCTTTTTTTTCCTTTTTTCTTTTCAACTTGCCTGATAACGTCGATTCTATTGGGGATAATGTTGAATTACTGTATTGGATGCATTAAATAAATAAATAAATAAAAAGTAAAAAAATAAAGGAGAAGAGGAACACA
Organism: Arxiozyma heterogenica; assembly: GCF_036370985.1. Taxonomy (NCBI): domain Eukaryota; kingdom Fungi; phylum Ascomycota; class Saccharomycetes; order Saccharomycetales; family Saccharomycetaceae; genus Arxiozyma; species Arxiozyma heterogenica. Next base: position 1,536,703 of record NW_027042658.1, on the reverse strand, counting down.
TGGACAAAAGATAGAAACAAAAGCGATGCTAATAGTGAATGAATTAATGAGTGAATGAATTAATTAATTAACCTTCCGTTCCATAAAGTGGAGTTGAGGATCTCATAAGATTTGAGCTCTCAATTGGAGCATTGACACTTAAAAAATAGCAATTTATAAGTGCAATTAGGCAACAGGTTAAAGGGAAATACAAAAACAATTCTGGTCCTATACTAATAGTAAATCCGTATATTCTTAGTAGTATTGGTGGCACAATTAACATGGATAAAGAATTCAGCAATGCAATGGCACCAAACACTTGACCTGTACTCTTTCCTGTTTTCTTATAATGTTTCATAATTGCTGCTTCAGCAATTGGACTGCATATCTTTGATAGACTTCTTAAAATGACAAAGATTATGATGATTTTTTGAATAGTTGGAGAATCTTATCATAAAAAAGTTGCTAACAGTTAAAAATATCAAAGACATGCCAATAGAAACTTTATCTAGTTTATCCACATTATTTGGATTTGTTTTAATTACATTTTTCATTAAGTTCATACCATAATGTGACGATAAAAATAATGTTATGCCATTTGCTATGCCACAGAAGGATATGAAGTAGCCTAATTCCACACTTTTCCAATGATATTTGTATGTACAAAATAATAAAAAACTAGGCATTATTCCCATCATAACTGATCCAAAAAGAATATCAATAGTAACTAACAATAAAACATTCCATTTCACTGAGGAAGGTTTATCCTTTAACCAAAATTGTTTGAAGGGTTCCAAGAAATCTACTAATTTTATTAGATGATATTTACCATATCTTTGAGCTTTGAACCATAAAGTAGAAGAAGAGTTGGTAATGTCATTGTTAAATTCTTGATATAACTCCATTTGTTTGATAGTAAATTGTTCTTTGGTGTATTCTAACCATAGATTATGACGTGGTTCTATTATTATAGTAAAACATAAAACTGTGAATAGAATACCGGCTGCAATAGCAACATAGATGGGTACCGAATCATTTCCATTATACCATTTAACTAAAAGAGATCCTGTTAATGGTCCAATCCCTGTAGTTATCTGCATAAGACTGGTGACAAAACTGATTGAAAATATTCTATCCTCAGGTTCCACAATATCATTTATATAACTATTTGCATTACCAAAAAATGCAAACATACCCCCGCTAATTGAATTTACAGTGGCAGAAAGAATAATTAACCATTTATTGAATGGTACATATGAAGATAAAGCCAGCAAATGTAATAGATTACCTATTACTCTTATTAACCCCATATAGCCGAATATTTTAACTCTACCATAGTGATCGGACCACCGACCCCATTTTCCACTCATTAAGGTACTGATTATACCTGAATATATTAAAGTAGTTGATCCAATTTGAGACATGTACATTTGAACTTCTTTTGAATCACATAAATTTGCATGAATACCACGGCAAATCTTGTTTATTGTTAATGTGATAAACGGTGTTAAATATAACATTTCACTAAATCCAAATAAAAATACTAATATGGATAATATAAATAAGCTCGGTCTTCTAAAAATACATTTATCTTTATGATGATGCTTTATTTCTTCAGTTAATCGCTGTAATGTAACGACTTCTTCGTCTTCTTCTTCTAGTGTTTCTTCTACTCTAATATTTTCAATATTTTTTTGAAACGAGTTATTAATTAAGTTTTGACTTAGTGAAGTATTATCCTTCGTTATATAGGTCATGTCAAAAATATATATCTGTAAATTTACTTACTTAAATGATTATACAAGATATTTGATTTTTTTTATATTGAAACTTAACTAACAGAATATAAAGATAGATGGATAGATAGATAAATTAGGATAATATCAAATTACTATGATGTTTTTTGTATCTATATCTGAAATTGCCTGCACTACAATTATAGAAAATCTAAATTGTTGGATACAACACTATTATAAACCTTTTTTTATTTATTTGTTATTTTGAAACCTTTTATTTCTATATAATATCGTATAAATGTCGTAAGAAAATGAATATATATATGCATGAATGTATGTGTGTTCATATTTGAATACATAGTTTTAAGATGGTTTATGCTAACCCCAATCTAGTCTAAATCTTACATCATCCTTCTAGATGTCCCTATTTCCTTGTTTTGTTTGTTTTATTATTTCTTATTTTTCCCCTGTCTAAAAGCAGGCTGCCTTTATAACAAGAAAGCCTCTTTCTCAATCTATAACGGCTATAATAAAGAGACGATTGACAGAACTGGAGGGAAAGGAAAAAATTAAAAAAAAAAAAAAAAAAAAAAAAAAAAAAAAAAAACAGAGACAACCCAAAATATCGTATTGAATGATAAAAGCAGTTAATTGAGTTTCTTTTTTTTGTTTTCGGTTGTTTTCCCTTCAATTTCCATTGTGTTTGTCTGCAAGATTCTTTGTTTTATTGTTATTTATAAGGAACATTTGCAGAATAAATGTGTCAACATTGGTTCAAATTGAAAGACAAACCTGTTGAGAATGAGCGCCTTTATTCATTGGATATATAGTAAACATTCTCAATATTATATTAAACAGATTTAGTATACAAAATTATAATAAAGTTCTTCACTTTCTCTCTCTATATACAACATAGAAATAGTAATATACAAAGATTGCAAATAAGATAAAAATAATGTATGATGAAATCTTTGGCTTTATATATGTTAACATTAAGCCATTTTCCTCTACGAACAGTAAGATATTTAATAAAAAAACTCAACAACTTTTGGTGACCTCTCAACAATTATTACTCAACAATTTATCGTTTAGTGTCTGCTAAAATCTTATTGTTCTATCTATTTTATTATAGAACATTCTATTTCAACAAAACCATATAATTACAAAGAGAGGAGAAGAATCAATCAGCAACCTTCAGTGACATATGTGCTTCTGGGAGTTCTAAGAAATTTGAATTGTAAAAGTGGAAGATTTTAAGTCTTTAGCACTTTTTTTTATAATCAACATATGAATATAAAATGGAATTTATCTTAGCAAATAGCTTTCCTATTGCGTATATGCACAAAAATATTTTGAGCCATAAAGCTATTCAGCTACACCACCATAATTATATACCAAAACTGAAATAATATCACCATTTTTGTCATCTATTATGACTAATATTTATGACATCCACGAAATATTAGTTGACAAAGATAAAGAAACTATATTAAGTTTTTTTATTTTTTTTATTTTTTTTTTCAAATATTATAAATACTTGCAAAATTTTATAAAACAGATCTAAAAAAATAATCGCCAGATAAATATTTTTCTATTTGTTTCAGCAGTTATGTACACTGAACAATATTTCTTAGGAAAAAAAAGGATTAAATATAATAAATTACTGCAATTTTCTGGAACCTAAAAGAAAGTCTCTTTTTTTATGTGATCTTGGTTTTTCTAGGATTTAACATATTGTTTATATATATGTATACATATTATTTTTTGATTCTTACTTATGTTTTTTTTTTTATAAAAAAATAAAGACTCACCAAACTTTAATTCTCGCTCTACAAACTTGACTCACATCTAATAAATGTTTACATATTCTGATCAAATAGAATCTTACCATTAGGTAAGATATATAATAATTTAGTTATAATTGTGATTAGTTTATGATTTAATAAAAATATATATACTATCTATTATATTTATTTTTATCGTTATTTTTCCTTCTTTTCGATATCCTCCAGTGGAGTCGCTTCTATTGTCACATTTCTTAGTAAAATATGACTAACCATTTCTAATACTAACATGAACAAAGATGACAATATAGCTAAACAATAGTTAGATATGGTGATACCAATGTCTAACCATGATCCCTCCGTCTTCAATAAATAGAAGAAATTTAATGACAATATATCACTTGTTGATATAATTAATGTAGATATTGTGTAATCCTTTATAGTTAATTTCATATTAAGTATACCTAATCCACATGATAATATAATATATGGAATAATTAATTTTAACATTAATAATGCACCCATGGGGAATGGGTCAAATATTGGTAATAACCTGTAAACTGAATCTAAGGAAAAAGATGATATTGATGCAACATTACCACAACCAAAGAATGCTACTTGTAATAAGAAAAATCCAATTACTGAAACTCTTAGCAATTGCAACCAGTTGTCTTTTACACTTTGTTGTTTTAAGCTTGATTCAATTTCAATCCATTGAACAACAAAGGCTGTGAAAAACACATAAAACAATAATTCAAATGATATTGTCAATATAATAAATGTAGGTGCAAATGTTAGATAAATGATTAATAATCTGACTCTATAGTTATTACTAGGTGTTAAATAATGGAAAAATGGTGTTATAAATAAAGAAATTATTAATAAAGACCAACCTGAGATTTGGGCACTGTATGGTAAACCTTCTCTTTTTGTAAAGATACAACTGATTTATTAGTCACAATTAACATTAAGATTGCTAATAGCATTTGAACTAAAAGTATTGTTCTTGTATTAGATGAAATGCTTTTGTTAACTTTTTTCAATCCATAAAATGAACTAATAATAATTAAATAGCCAGCATAATTAATTTGGGTCAGATCTTCTATTTTAACTGCATCATATAATGTGAAAGTAGACATAAAAATACATGTAAAACACCAGGCTAAGGTTTTTAGCAAATTAGTTTGCAATCCACATACTGTTGGATATATTGCAAATAAAATAAATATTATACTAAAAATCCATCGATGGAAAAATCCATATACAATCCCTTCATAGATCATTACTATTAAGAAAGCAATTGTAATTCTTTCTAATACAGAAATTCCACGGAATAATTCTTTGATACCTATTTGTAACACATATCGATTAGCAACAATTTGACACCATAGATATAGTGGGAATAGTAAGTACATGTAGAAATTGAATGGAGAACGTTGGTAGTATAAGACCCAGTTTAAGCATAAACTAACCAAAGTGAAAAAGGTTAAATTTAATAGTGTGATTCTTCCTTTAATGTTTTGATGACTAGGAATAATAAATAACTTTAAGAATATACTGAATGAGAAAACAATCCATCCAATAAATCCTAATGTGACAATTGTTCTAATTAATCTCCAGTTGTATGTGGTTAAGTAATGTAGTGCCTCCAGTGTGGTTGTCATAAGATTTTCAATCATAGAAATAGCTTGTTCTTCTAAATCAATTTCTCCTTTAGCAATTCGATCGATAATAGAATGAATTTCATCTAAATGATCTTCAAAAGGTTTTTCAACAAATTTATGATAATCTTTAAATACAAACTGAGAATTCTTAACTTCTTCTCTTTTCACAACGTATTGTTCTAGAATAGCTTTAGTATTGTTGTATAATGCTTTTAATTTGTTATCTTCATCTCCATCAATGTAAGATAGTGGCAGTTCCCCAACAGAGTTGGCAGGATAGTTCACACCAATTAGATAAGCCATCAATGATGCAATATCAGCTTGTTTAACATCATTTCTTACAATATGACCTAACTCCCATGATTTAGTATAATTATCGAAAACCGGAACATTATTCCTCTTGGGTTTATTTAAACCAGCACCCCATGCTACAAGTGGAGTTCTAGTATTATTAGGATGGCCATCGCCATGAGAACCAAAGGCACTCATACCATGATCAGCCGTAAAAATATACGCAGTATCTTCATCACCAAAAAAATCTTTAACTTTTTCAACTAATTTTGAAATTTCAGTGTCAATATACTTCACGTTGTCATAATATTCCGCAGAATATGGTCTATAAGAATGGCCAGCAGTATCGCAACCTAATAGGTGTAAGAAAAAGACATTCCCTTGTTGTCTTATTTCAGTATTAAGTGTACTATTTATAGTAGCATTATTGAATAAAGAATACAAATGTTTAAAAACATAGGCATCTAATTCTATTGAAGATTGAGTAAAATCTTCAAATTCATGACCATACATCCAGGTATCTATACGATTTGGATCAGAAGCTCCATCTTTAAACATTGGTAAAATATCAGGGGATCCAAAAGAGTATGTATGGGTAGACTGATTAAAAAAACTATCAAAATCGACAGGGTTTTCCTTCCAACCTTTCGTAACCGCACTAACATCTTCATAAAACCCTGCAATCATAGCAACGTGGCCTGGACGTGACTCTGTGGGCATTCTTGTATGTGATATTCCATAAGTTCCATTATTTTCGACAATAGATCTAATAAAAGGTGCCAGAAAGTTCGTTTCACCTGATACTGGATGTGTGATTTTATCAAAAGTGGTGTCTGCCCTCAATCCATCACCTACAATTAAAAACAATCTTTTAGCAGGTGGATTGTTTGTACTACGGTATTGGGACATTCCGTGAACCAAGGGTGATACAAAGTATATATCAAATATTGACCATAGATAAAAGAGATGAAAAAGGACCCCAATTATTAAAAGGGAAGTTCTATTTCTGTTCCATACCATACTGATTTGGTTAATTCTATCGTATTTGCACTTTTTTGGTGATTTCTAGGAAAGGAATGTATCATGTTTACCAATAACAAGTTTTCTTATTACACATATAAATTATATATTTATGTTTTTATAACCTTGACAGTTCAAAATTTTTCTGGAGTAATTTTTTCGTCATATAAAACGCAAAATTCTAATGTAAGAAAAATGAACATGTAAGCTAAAGGTGTAAACACTAATGATCTAGAGATGCAAGTAGCTTCCACTCTCCAGTTGAAATAATAGGTCAGGTTTCCAGACTGAAATATATTTTATGATTTTAGAACATTATTTATTGGATGTATCATGACTAAGTGTACAAATAATATATAAGAATTAAATAAAAAACATAAAACATGAAAGCATCTGAATTTAAAACATTCAAAACTTTAAGAACTAAAAACAATGTTTGCAACATTGGGAAATTTCGAAGAAAAAATAATAAAATAGCAACATGAACGAACTAGTAATATATAATGCAAAATGAAAATTATAATAAGTTTAGATTAATGCTTATTTTCTTTTTGGAAAGAATGCAATTAACAGGATACCAAGTCAATAGCTTGTAAGTAAACTGGATGACATTGAGCACCAATTGATTCGTCGTATAAGTTGTAGAAGTCTCCAGATAGACATTGGTAGAAGACATCATTGTTACCTAAAGCTAAGTTACCTTCTGGTGTGATAGACCAACCAGCAGCGTAGATGGCACCAGCTTGTGGTGGTGGACCATCGAATTGGAATTGTCTGTTGGCAACAATAGAACCGATTCTACCTCTGCTATCGGTTAGTATACCATCCTTTAAGGTCATAGATAATGTACCATCGACCTTACAGGAAACGGCTGTGACAGGATCAGTAGATTTGCCACTAGTGACTTGACCGTCACCGATTTGAGCAGCAGCAGACTTAGTAGCAGCTTGAACTTGACCGTCACCAATTTGGGAAGCAGCAGCCTTGGTGGTTTTGGCAGCTTGGATTTGACCATCACCAATTTGGGAAACAGCAGCCTTAGTAGTCTTAGCAGCTTGAATTTGACCGTCACCTATTTGAGAGACAGCAGCCTTGGTGGTTTTGGCAGCTTGGATTTGACCATCACCAATTTGGGAAACAGCAGCCTTAGTAGTCTTAGCAGCTTGAATTTGACCGTCACCTATTTGAGAGACAGCAGCCTTAGTAGTCTTAGCAGCTTGAATTTGACCGTCACCTATTTGAGAGACAGCAGCCTTGGTGGCAGTAGCAGCTTGGATTTGACCGTCACCAATTTGGGAAACTACGTCTCTCTTAGCAACTGAAGATGTGGCCTTAGCTGCAGGAGTGGAGATTCCAACGACGGCAATACCGAAGGTGGAAGCGTAGTCAGTCAAACCGCCACTGTAAGTGCCAGATGGGGTTAAAGTGGACCATGGTTCAGTTGGGACGTAAGCAGCCATGGCAGAAGTAGCCAAGGCAGCGGTAGCTAAAGTTTTTTTGTATTGCATTTTTGTTTCTGTATGCTTGTGTTGATATAGTTTAAAAGAAAATCTCTGTTTAGTTTTCTCTGGTTTTTGTCGGAAGAGTTGTAGTATAGGGAAGAAAAAGCAAAAAGATTGCTGTGTCTTCTGCTGGAACATACTATCTTTATATATGTTTGTGAATGACATATACCATTGAATCATCACACACAATAGAGGATACATGAGATAATTGTAGTCTAATTCATTACTAAAAAAAATAGATGACAACATTTTTAATTTTCTTCTTTTAGATAGTAAATGTATTAAAATGGAAAACCATAATAGAGTAGTTGCTGGTGGTGTGGTCAATTACATTGTAATATCAAATATATGCACCTTTCATTATACATGTTTTTTATTAAATTGAAGGAGATACAATATTAAACAAAAGAAAAAAGTTTTCACTTTGATCTTGCACTTTTCTTTTTTTCTTTTTTTCTTTTTTTCTTTTTTTTGTTTTTTCCTGTTTAGGTAAAGATATTAGGCAATTCAGCCTACCTTAGATTTTAACCTGATTTGGCAAAATCTCATCGTTGGTTTTCTGCAAATATTACCGCATTTGGAAAAATATGGAGAGTTTTTTTGTTTTCTTTCTCGGAAATAATAAGGGAGTAAGAGAGCGAATGTTGCGAGGCAATTTTCCACCAAAGCAACACTAATTACATCAAATCATAGACATTAGTAACACATAAAGTGTTGTTCTTGGATTAAAATTTTTACAGAATCGTATTTTTGTTGCTATTTTAGAGCTACATATATCCTTTTAGAAGTGTCACCTGTAATATGGAAGACAAGCCAGGTGTCAAGATAACAGGAAAGAGGAATGTCAGGGCCCAATCACTAAGAAGTTCTTACTTTTAATATCAGTTTTTTTTTTTTGAGGAATATATTCCACTGCTAACTATTACAGACACAGTGTCGATTATAAGGAAGTGTTACAAAAGAAAAATCTCTATGTAGTGTAAATAGCAAAGCCAAATGTCATGGTTACTTGCCTATAATATTTAGACAGCTTTTCTTGACTTTAACTGTTCATTGTTGTAGGATTGCGGTATAATGGAGTTTGAGAACCAAAGACATATAACTTCTCTTAATTTGATCGTTTTGGCTGTCTTTTATTTTAGATCAGTCTGATCTTTTTTTAACACTTTTTATTTTTTTACCTTTTGCCTTTTATGGTAAAGTGATCATGCTTGGTTTATTCCCCTTATAATTGTTAATAGAAATAAATATTTTCTCCTTTTCCTTCTTTTCAATGTTTTTTTTTTCATTTTTTTTTTCGTTTTTTTTTTGTGTCTTGCTTATGAAAAAAAAAAACGACTTCTAAATTTAGCTCTTGAAATATTTTTTTCCCCTTTTCGGGATCTTTAAGACAGCCAAAAATTACCGAATAAGGAAATAATATGGGCCTGTGGGTTGGACAAATATTTCCAGATGAGGAGATATATCACTTTGTGCTATTGTGTTTTTCTTCCCCCTCGAGGGGAGAATACAGATGTCGTCATACCGCTGAACAGAGTCTTTCCAGGAGTTCGTTTTGCCTAGGCTGGAAATGTTCTACAGATTGCACTTTCATACCTGTTATAGACGTTAATTATGAGAGATGTTACCTTAAATAGTAAACTGTTATAATTAGAAGTAGATGATTCGTAAGTTCATATTACATATAGTATGTATGTATAAGCAAAAAGCTTTCTTTTTCCTTTCTTCAACTTTTTTTGTTAATATATAAACTGGCAAAATTGGTTAGAAAGTGTTCTTTCGTCTAGTTTGTCGTTCCGTTAACCTTTTACTTGTCGTATTGGATGCAATTTACCCAGTAAAAAGTAATATAGGAAAAATCGATACTATTCGAAAAAAAAAAAAGAAAATCAATTATTCAAATTCATACCTTTTTTTAAGGAAACAACACTGTTTAGATTAATACATATTAATTTCATTTAAAATATTAATAATGCAATACAAAAAAACTTTAGCTACTGCTGCCTTGGCTACTTCTGCCATGGCTGCTTACGTCCCAACTGAACCATGGTCCACTTTAACCCCATCTGGCACTTACAGTGGCGGTTTGACTGACTACACCTCTACCTTCGGTATTGCCGTCGTTAGGATCTCCACTTCTGCAGCCAAGGCCACATCTTCAGTTGCTAAGAGAGATGTAGTTTCCCAAATTGGTGATGGCCAAATCCAAGCTGCTAAGACTACTAAGGCTGCTGTCTCCCAAATTGGTGACGGTCAAATCCAAGCTGCTAAGACTACTAAGGCTGTTGTTTCTCAAATAGGCGATGGTCAAATCCAAGCTGCTAAGACTACTATGGCTGCCGTTTCTCAAATAGGCGATGGTCAAATCCAAGCTGCTAAGACTACTATGGCTGCTGTTTCTCAAATAGGCGATGGTCAAATCCAAGCTGCTAAGACTACTATGGCTGCTGTTTCTCAAATAGGCGATGGTCAAATCCAAGCTGCTAAGACTACTATGGCTGCCGTTTCTCAAATAGGTGACGGTCAAATTCAAGCTGCTAAGACTACTAAGGCTGCTGTTTCCCAAATTGGTGATGGTCAAATCCAAGCTGCCAAAACCACCAAGGCTGCTGCTTCCCAAATTGGTGACGGTCAAGTTCAAGCTGCTACTAAGTCTGCTGCTGCTCAAATCGGTGACGGTCAAGTCACTAGTGGCAAATCTACTGATCCTGTCACAGCCGTTTCCTGTAAGGTCGATGGTACATTATCTATGACCTTAAAGGATGGTATACTAACCGATAGCAGAGGTAGAATCGGTTCTATTGTTGCCAACAGACAATTCCAATTCGATGGTCCACCACCACAAGCTGGTGCCATCTACGCTGCTGGTTGGTCTATCACACCAGAAGGTAACTTAGCTTTAGGTAACAATGATGTCTTCTACCAATGTCTATCTGGAGACTTCTACAACTTATACGACGAACATATTGCCGAACAATGTTCTCCAGTTTACTTACAAGCTGTTGATTTAGTATCCTGTTAAGGAAGCATCTTTGGGTGACTTTAACTTTTTTTCATAATTGATTAGATATTCCAAAACCACTCTCTATGATATATTCTGCATGGGTCTTTTTTTGTTTCGCTTTTAGCCCCTTTATTGCATCCGTTCCTTTTGCATTATGTTGTTTATAGTTCCAGTTTTTTCTTACATGGAAGAGTGATTATTTCGCGATAAAAGTGATCGTGATAATCATTTTAATTTCAGTTCTTGCATGCTATTTTTGTTCGAAAAATTGAAAATGGCTTTTCTTTTATTTATTCTTTTTTTATTTATTCCAATTATTTTTTTAAAGACTTTGTATAGTGATGTATGTTATGTTTATATATACATACATATATATATATCAATCACTATAAATAAGATAGAAGTTTGTTTTGAAGGGTATCACTAAGTTACATACATGTATACGTGTATATATGCGATGAGGGAAGAGTCTATCTATTTACGAACGCATACAAGGGAATAGTACAAACTAACAACAGTAAAGAGGTAGTGTTTATCTGGTTTTGCATAATTAAAAGAAAAGAATAGTTAGTTAGGTTATTAAATAAGAAAAATGAAATTAAAAATAAAGAAAATAATATCTTTTAACAGAAAATATTCTTAATTTTGCGATTGACTTTAACAGTCAACTAATTCAACAACTTCTAAGTGGATTGGGGAGCATTGTTCGGCAATATGTTCATCGTATAAGTTGTAGAAATCACCGGATAAACATTGGTAGAAAACATCTTTGTCACCTAAAGCTAAGTTACCTTCTGGTGTGATAGACCAACCAGCAGCGTAGATGGCACCAGCTTGTGGTGGTGGACCATCGAATTGGAATTGTCTATTGGCAACAATAGAACCGATTCTGCCCTTGCTGTCAGTCAATATACCATCCTTCAAAGTTAATTGTAGAGTACCTTTATTCTTGCAGGCAGTTTGCTTTGGAGCAATGGTGGCAGAGGCATTACAGACTGAAGATGTCTTAGAGGAAGAAGTGGAAGAGGATTTAGAAGAAGATGGTTTTAATGTAGTGGTAATGGCCTTAGTGATGGTAGTGGTAACGTCAGAAGAAGAAGAAGAAGCAGCGGTTGTAGATAAAACAGGAGCTTGAATTTGACCATCACCAATTTGGGAGACAATATCTCTCTTGTTGGTAGAGGCTATAGTTTGAACAGCAATACCGAAAGTGGTAGTAGCGTGAACGATACCACATTCATAAGTACCTGATGGAGTCAAAGTGGACCAGACGTTACCTGGGGTGTAACCTTCAGCAGAAACAGCAGTAGCGATGGCAAGGGTAGCTAAAGAAAGATTTTTGAATTGCATTTTTCACTAATATATATGTGTATATACGAGTTTGTTTGGATCTATAGGAGAAAGAATAATTTAGCGAAAGTATGTAGTTGGAATATTTGGGAACTCTGTACAGTTGGGTTGTTAGTGATCACGTAGCAAAGAAAGGATTAAACATTGATTTGAAGTAACAAAGGAAAAAAAGAGTGAAGAAGAAGGTGAGGGAAAAAACTTGTTTAAGATTTGACTCCTATATATATGTTCTAGTAAACCAAATTTCAAAGATTGATTCTCAGTATTATATAAACAGTTCTGTAAATGAAAAAAACTGAATGACAAACAAAGTTTCAATAAGTTGCGTAAATATTTTCAAAAAAAAAAAAGTATAGAGGAAGAGGGGGTACGTATTATTATGATATAAACAAACATTCGAAAACGTAATGTGGATATCAATAATAAACTTATTAATAGTTTTGTTAGTATTTGTGGATCCTGGACACCATTAACCATATAATATTATTATTTTTCTCGAGGTAACGTCAATAAAGCTTACTTATTTGTTTACATCAAAAATGTATCTGAATTGTTTTTTTTCGTATCCGATGTTTGTTTATTTTTCCAAATTAGATACGCGTCATTTCCCTTCTCTCGTTTCCGTTTTATTTTTGCTTTTGTAGTTTTCCTTTTTTTTTTTGTTTATTTTTGTATCAAAATATTACGTTCTTGAAAAAAGAAGAGCTATATTAAAATACTACGATGGTTTTTGGATCATGTGTATTGAAGACTATGTTAGCAAAAAAAGTAAAAAAGATACAATGCATTCTGTATGTAAATACACTGATGACCTACTGTTCTCATTCTATTCAGATGTAAAATACACTTTTGAACACACTATGCCAAGAAAATGTTTCAAAGCCACACAAAAAATAGTTGTCTTTCATCGTTCGGTCTATTTTTAAATCGGAAAGCAGAAGAAAGTTCGATTTCGTGTCGTGTCATTTCTTTTTTTCGTGTCGTGTCATTTCTTTTTTTCGTGTCATGGTCAAATTCATTTTTATTCTGTAAACAAAGAAAAGGAAAGGAGAAAAAAGATAGAAACAAAAAACAAAAAATAAAAAATAAAAAGAAAGAAGGCTCCTGTCTCATAACATAAATTCTAGAACAGAATATTTATTGATAGCGTTGTCAAGAACTGTTTGTCAAAAAAATCTACTTACTTAACCAAGTTCAAATGATATTAACTAGTTATTGAATTCTAGGAGTACGGTGTGATAAACAGAATATACTCTCTATTTAAGCAAATTTTTAATTTTTGTTATTGTAGTCACTTCTATTCTTTCTGCGTGCTTTAGTTGCATTGTTTTTTGTCTTTTCCTACTTTATATTCCTTGGTTTTTTTGTTCTCCATAACTAGTAAATAAGATATAGTAAGATACAGTGGTACTTATTTTATTTCGGAGTTCTTTTTTACATAAGCTTTTATAATTTTCCAACCATTTAGTGCGAAGAATTTAGATTATCAATGGTGTCTCCAATCGCATTCCAACATAATTGAAGAATAATTTTAACCTAAATAGATACTTTTTCTTACTTAATCAAAATGCCCAGACTATGGTCGTCGTAACTACATAATCCCTGCATTGTGGAATCAATAATCTGACATTATATTTTTGTGGTGTAGTCATGTTAGTCAAAATTATTACTGATTTAAAGTAAATATATGGGTGTTTAACTTACGAGAAAACTCTGACTTGTTGAGTTTTTTTTTCAGTTTTTTTGGTATATAAAAAGAATAAAGAAGAAAATGGATGATTTTGGATGAAAATTACGATGACATCTTTTATCTTCAGCCATGTCTTAGAATTAATTTTTTCAACTTTATATCAATTATTTTTATTTTCTTATAAGTAAATGATGGAGTTAGTAGTTGAGAAACGTAAAGAAATAAGGAAATGAGGTTGGTTTTAAAAAAAACTTTACTATGAGTTTTTATGGAGTCTGCAGATAGAAAACATTTTTTACTCATCGCTTGACAAAAGTAAAGGTAAACATATTTTTAGTTGATTAAAAATATATGTAGATTGATCCTTTGTACTTTTGGTTTTCTTCTACAGCAATTTTTATCATTTGTTGACTCTCAAACTTTATATTCTTATATTATAATCCTTTTTTTTTAGGCAGATCATTATTTAAGAGCAATAAAGATTGTTATGTAACAACAGATCAAACTTTAGTACCCATACAATAAACCTGGTCGTTGTTTTCTAAAAAAAAAATTACCACCAAATTAATATATATATAAAAATATATATTATACGAGTGGAAAATGGGGTATAAGTAAATATTATGATATACGAGACTGATATATATGTATTTACCTATATATATTGTTTTATTTGAAAAAATTATCAAAATATGAATGGAAGCACAGAGAAAAGTGCCAAAGCAAAACTTGACCATTTAACCACGATATTAGGAGCAGAAGCTTCGTATTGCAATAATGTTACTGTGCTCGATCTGCCACTCGACTCTGTGGTTTGGGAAGATGCGTGTAGTGGCTCTTGTGCAACAGTAATTTGTTGACTATTCATAATAATTGAAGTAGATGAACCTGGAGTTTCATAATGTGATAATGTTATTGTACTGGATCTATCGCTTGGTTTTGCAGTCTGGGAATATACCTGTAATGGCTCTTGAGTTACAGTAATCTTTGGAGTATTTATGATTGCCTCAGTTGAAGAACTTGTTTGACCTTCAAAACCGTTTCTTTTGGACGATGATTCACTCTTCATAGTACCCCAACTGTTAACATCAGAAGTTTCTATATTTCTTGTAGTTGCAGTGTTCTCGTTAAAAGACCTTGACCTGTCAGAAAGTGCAGAAGAGAAAGATGATTCAATTTTCATAGTGTTCCAAATATTAGCATTAGATGCTTCTACATTTCTTGTCCTTGCAATGTTCTCCTTCGAAAATTTTGAAATCCCAGTATATGCTCCAGAGAATTTCGTAGAAACTACTGATAAATTCCAATAGTAATATCCTAGGCTTGTACGTGCGATTGTTGGAGTAGCTACAACAACAATGTCAACTGGACTGCTGCTACCATTGGAGTCAGTGGTGTATGATGTGGAGGTGGATTGAGCAGAAGCAGAAGCTACTAGACCTGGAA
This sequence comes from Arxiozyma heterogenica, assembly GCF_036370985.1. Lineage (NCBI taxonomy): Eukaryota > Fungi > Ascomycota > Saccharomycetes > Saccharomycetales > Saccharomycetaceae > Arxiozyma > Arxiozyma heterogenica. The sequence continues at coordinate 1,521,234 of NW_027042658.1, read as the reverse complement.
TAAATGAAGTAATAGCACTTGGTTTTGGAGTTTCAACAACAACAACCCCAACTGCACTACTGCTGCCATTGGAGTCGGTAATATATGAGATGTATGAAGAAAGAGCAGAGGCTGATCCAACCATTCCAGCACTGTATGCTGTGATAGTGCTGTGTACTGGAGTAGCTACAACAACAATGTCAACTGGACTGCTGCTACCATTGGAGTCAGTGGTGTATGATGTGGAGGTGGATTGAGCAGAAGCAGAAGCTACTAGACCTGGAATGAATGAAGTAATAGCACTTGGTTTTGGAGTTTCAACAACAACAACCCCAACTGCACTACTGCTGCCATTGGAGTCGGTAGTATAGGAAATATATGTGGAAAGAGCAGAGGCTGATCCAACCATTCCAGCACTGTATGCTGTGATAGTGCTGTGTACTGGAGTAGCTACAACAACAATGTCAACTGGACTGCTGCTACCATCTGAATTAGTAGTGTATGATGTGGAGGTGGATTGAGCAGAAGCAGAAGCTACTAGACCTGGAATGAATGAAGTAATAGTCGTTGGAGCTGGAATATCCTCATGGTAAATGACTACCACTTCTTCATTATAAGAATTGAGCATTGTTGTTGTTGTTTCGGTAGTGGTGGCAGCCACCTTCCAAAAACCATGATTCTCTATAACTCCAAGTATCATGTATAGGGTATTGAAAATATCTAACGGTAGCTCCAACAGTACCATTGTTTGGAACTGAGCATGCTGCTGGTGCATAGGCCGCAGTAGCAAGTTGTAAATATGTGTGTAACCCTAATAGTAAGGTAATAAGGTTCTTATAATACAATAACATAATGTATTATTAAGAATGAAAATATATGATTATGCTTAGTAAAATGTGTGAAGACGTTGTGACCGTTAAACAAAAAAAATCTTAATGTTGGAACTAATATATAGCTATGTTATAATTTATCTAGTGAATTATTTTTTTTTCATCTAATATTTGTTCTTTATATTTTGGAGAAAAGTTAGTTCTACTGAAAATCTTAGGGCGGAAGATAGGATTATACCCAAAAATCAACAGATTGGATCCAACATCTTTTTATATTTGAGAAACCACACATGAAGTTTAGTCCATAATATGATATAGGCTGTTGGAATTTTTTTCTCCCTTTGAGAAATCACACATAAAGTTGTAGTTTCATAATAGGATATAGGCTGTTAAATTTTTCTCCAATTTGAGGACATTTCACTTAGTAATAGAAATGTTAAAGATTTTAACAACCTAGCCAAGTAAAAGTTTTAATGCAAAAAAACAATGTAGAATATAATAGATTCGTCTGTATTACTAGGGAGTATGCAAGATTGATGGTGTCATACGTTATAAAAATAATGATAGAATGTATGTTTTCCTCTTGAAAAAATAGGAATTTCTTTTTGTCCAAAAAAAAAACATTACTTGCAAAATTTTAGGATTTCTAAAAGTCTAAAATTTTTTTCTTTTTCTTTTTTTTTTTTTTCTTATTCCATTAAACGAATTCGATTCAGATTGCATTAATTTTTCGATTTTCAAATACCGGAGCGGAATTATTCTATTCTAGGGTTGTCCGATATTCCAATTCTACGGAAAGAAGTTTCGAAAAGTGACGGCTATCTGAAAAAAACCTAGGGGTAAGAATTTTACAGATTGAAAAGGGTCACACATATGGCACCGATACAAAAGAGATCGGGTTTAGGGCAATATTCTGTATGTTCCCTATGGTCATAGTTACTTGGAGTTGGAGTTTTTATAAGACACTTTGGAATTGGTCAATTTACATGGATTTCAGAAATAACTCAGACAGAATAAATATAATAAGATAACTCAAATAACAACTCTACTTTAAATTCTAATTTTTTTTTTTATGAGTTTATGAGAAATTCATTTTGGAAAATTATCTTATCACTTTTAAATTTAGGTTTTTTTCTTAAAGTCTAGTTGAAAGTGGGCATTTGGCGAGTGAATGAAAAGAGAGAAGCATTCAGACAATACGTAAGTGTGATCGGTATATATATATATATATATATATATTCATCTTTAATAAACCAATAATAAAGATTTATGTATACTTGTTGAAGTCCAGTTAACAGTTGTTTTATGATTGTCTGTCTTTGTATATTTAGTGTTGTTTATGTGGATATTTCTAGACTACACTGTTTTATTCAAAACTGGTATTAGTAGGGTTCAGTTTAAAAAAAGTTACTTATGTGCTACTTTACAGTAGGGGTTGCAGTAAATTTTTAAAAACTTTTCCTTATGGACACATTTTTGTAACGACACATCAAATAGCGTTGGGGTTTTTATTTTAAAAGCCTTACTCTAAAAGGAAAAACATAAAGTTTTGCCCTTGCCTAGTTTGTGAAAAACTTTATAATGAAATCTAAAAATATGATTTATATTTACTTTTTCAAATATTCTTTGTCTTATTTCAAAAATGTTAAGAAGGTCACTATAATTTAGGATACAATGTGGTTAAAATGTGAAAAAGTGTCGGTTGTTACATAGTGCAAGTAAATATTTTATTTTCGTTTTTTTTTGTTTTTTTGAGATTCCACTAGATCTTTTTTCAGATATTAATATTTCTTGTTAAGTTGTTTTATTTTTCAAATAAACTTATTATGGGCGTTTCTATATTATACATTTAAAGTTATATACAGAAGAGTTTGAAGAATTTTAGTTTTTTTTAATAATATTATTATTCGATTATCACTGATAACCTTAGTAACGTCTCAGCCTTATCTTTTTATGAATTTTTGGCAGGGACGTATCTATCTTTTGGTTGAAATACCAAAGAAATCTTTAAAAATATCAATTATAAATTAGAGTTATAAGAGAAAGAATATGAAAGAAGAAAATATACTAATATAGACTACTACTTTACTTAAGAGGGTATATTCAATGATTTATATGTTAACAAGTTATACTGTATTCGATTAAAGAAAGAAAGGAAGGAAAGGAAAAAACTTATATTAAGGGATATTTGGTTGAATACCTTTGTATTCTAATGATTTCCCCCCCCCATAATCAAACTCAATAAGGTAAACAAATCAAGATGTACCTATCTCATATATTTTATTATGTAGAAAAAAAAAAATCAAATATTGTATATGTGTATTTATATATGTTCATTTACTCTAATTAGTTTGGTTCTGTTATAAAACTAGATAATATTCTGTTTTAGGTCTACTTATCTTTAGTTGGCTATAGTTAATTGTTTTTTTAGATTATTAAAGTCTTAAGCAACTAACATGAACAATTCAATTGTCAGAACCTTTAGTTTGATCACTCTGTGTTGTTCATCTTAATCTGTTATTTTTTAAGTGTTAAAGTTGTTTTGTGGCAGATATGAAGAAAACTGCGTGGAAAGTTTTAAAAAGGATAATTCAACATAGATCTTATTTTCCGACCAGGATACATGCATTAGCTAAAGACCCAAACGCTTATGTCTAATTAGAACTAGTTGATAGTCAATACATAACGGCCGCTGTCTATTTTTCTTCAAGAAAATAGAGTTAAAAAAGTCGCTCAAAGGACAAGAACTTTAGATTTAATAATTTATTAACGCCGATAAAATAACTAATTAAATGTCTTAAAAGAAAAAAGGATGTAAGGCGGAATTGGTGAAATCCATTATCCTAATGGTTTATTTGTGTTATTTAACTCAAGTGAATAATGATAGAATTTTTGGAAAATAATTAATTTGGTTTTTTTTTTGCTTTAATACATAGACCTATTGTTATGAGAGTGACATTATTTCTCTCATAGTTTTACAATATACAAAAGTGGAAATTATAAAATATGAGGATGTTATATTTGTCCACATGTGCTAATTTTGTAAATATTTAAAAAATATTTTGAAAAGGTTTATTATTTAACTTTTTATAGCTATTTATTTGAAATGTCCATTTTCAAAACAATCGGATTTAATATCCCTCATAAATTTATTCCAGGGGTAATCTCCGTTTTTTCTATGGAGCGGAGAAATCTTGAAAACAAAATACTAAAATACAAAAGACTTACTTTATTTGTTAATCTGGAAACTTGCGCATAAATAAGTTTTCTTATTTGATGTACCGAATATATTGTGAACTCCATGTTTATTGTTTTTAAGAAACAATACCCAAACATCTGCAGTTAACAATTGCCAAGATTGGATAAAATACGTTTTCCCTCTTACAACTTATTTATGTAATAGAAGAGAGGTTGTTACTATGTACCGCGGAAATTGCAATTTTTCTAAAAAATAATTGTGTTTAGTCTTTTAAATTTTGAGAATTTGTTAAGGACATTTTATCCTAAGAACAACTAATTCTTGGCTTTCTCTCATAAAATTGATACGAGCTTCTATTATCCTGAAGGAAACTTCAATAGAAAACAATAACTAGATAGTTTGGTAGATTTTGTAGCTCTATATCCAAATTCAATGACTGAACTACTAAAAGCCTCCAACCAGAGTTTTCCTCTGGTTATATTGTGAAAACATTACCATGGGCAGATTGTGTACTTCCCCTCTCTTTCCCAAGGGGAGTTTAATCTGTTTGTTTTTTATTCCGCGCCCAGGTTTTACAGGCAACTACTTGTATAGATGCTAGACTTCATGATGTATGTGCAAAGACAGGGGTAGACCTGATCATTAGTGCCAGCATTCTTAGAAAACGCCACGTTTTTTTGCCCCAAGAAAAATTCAGGGTTAAAAATAAAAAAAAAAAAAGACGCTACGAAGTATATCCTAAAAAGGAAACTAAAATATATTCTTATTTTTTTAGAAAAGATTTTGATTTTTAATTTGTGGTTTGTGATGATTTTGATTTAGGAAATCTAAACAGCATATTTTAGCCTTCAATATTGATTAAGCTATGCTGTAATTAATTGCTCTTAAAGAAGATTGCTTTGTTTATCTGTTATGAAGAATTGTGCTTGGTTTACATAACCACATTACCCCAATAAAAAAAGATATATATATATATATTTATATTTAATAATTGAGTTTATAGAATATTCGTATGCTTAAGGCAGAATAATTTTTGTTTTTTAGACGATCTGTATCAAAAAGATTTAGATAGCTGTTAGGTTAGTTGTTGCTTAAGAAGCATTTTTACAAAACATTGGTAAGTTTTTGTGTATTGTTTCTTGTAAAAATTCGGTAAGTCTTTACTAACAGAGGTCGATTAAACTTTATATACAGGTTCACCCTTTTTATATTACGGAGAAATATTTTAGTATAAAAACAGGGTACTCTTTTTTTTAATATGGTTTGTTTGCCTGGAAATGTGCCACTTCTTCCTGATGGAATAAAGTAAGGTGAAAGAGGTGTTTGTAGTATTGTATTATGTAATTTCTAATATTTGATGGTATAGATCCTGATTACTCATTCGTTTAACTGTGGATGCATGGATCTCAGTTATCTAAAAAAATTTCCAGATAAATAACTAGTATATTGCACAATATATTGACAAAAGTAAAAAAATTTAAAACTGACAGAAACAAATGCCTATATTGTTATGGAAAACACATATTTTTAATATATTATTGTTAGAAGTGTATATTTTAATGAAATATAAAAACTTTTTTTTATTATGGTGTTCTTCAGGTACTGAAGTATAAAATATATATCTAATAAAGTAATAAAATATCATAAAAGATAAAATAAGTAAAATATTTAATGTTGCTAAATTATTATTTTTTCTATACCAAGTTTCTGTTGATAAACTTATTTAGTATATTTTTGTTCAAATAGTAAGTTGTATTAGATGGGGAGCACAGAATTAATTTATTACAAATTTTATAATGGGTTGTTTGTTATCCCACAAAATACCTTTTATTATGTATCTCTAATTTATAGGTATTAGGTAGTTTGTTGAGCTTTATTCTGTATGCTTAGCATATAGTATTTCTAAATACCAATTAACTATAACAAAATATGATCATTGATTTTTATATAAATTGTTATTTTTATTTTGCCATTATATATATTTTCTTTGTTATACCTTACAAGTATTAGAAAGTAATTTGGAAATTTTGAATAAGTTTGACTTTGTTTATGTTTTTAGTTAAATTTGTTCTCTGTTACACAATTTTTTATTATTATTGGAAAAAATATTTTTATATTTAGTTTCTTTCTGTGCCATTGAAAGCTGGGAGAAGTTGAAAAATAAACAAATATAAAAAAGAACAACTTTGGATTATTAATAGTTAGTATTTTTAATTATTTATATATCAATTATTAACAAAAATATAGGTTTTGTTAACGCAAGGCCTCAGTATCAAGAACTCTATTAACATTTATTTTAGATTATTATAATATGATAATATAAATTACAATAGGATATTGATGGTATTATAAGTTTTCAACTATTTATAGTAGTATATCAATAGTACTATAAATTGTATTGTATTGCTTGTCTTCTTTTGTTCTACATACTTAGTATACAAATATAACTATTATATACTGCACTACATATTATTTTAACCCCTCTTTCATAAACTGTTATAAAATTTTTCATTCATTTGATATGAAAAATTTAGATTATCACATACATATATTTCTAATCTTATTTAAACAAATTTCGAAGATGTTACAATAAAATAAACAAAAAAGTAGCTCCCTAATCAATCTCGAAGAGATGAATTTGTATACTATATTTTTTAAACTCAAAATAATAGAAACAAAGCCAGACTCTATCTAATTATTTCTATCCAAAAAAAAAAGTTCTATACATTTTTCATGAAAAAGAATAATTCTTCAAAGAAAATATTATCATTTTTCAATTAACAATAACGTAAAACAACACTTACTCAAATTGAAAAGTAAAAAACCATATGCTTTTTCGTTATTTCAGGTAACTACAAAAAATTCAGTTACATACTAATCAAAATCCATTCAAAAAAGTTTCAATATTAAAAAATGATTAAATATAATTATCATTAGATGTAGATATATATATATATCTTATTCATGCAACTTCAATGAATTGTTTTATTAGAAGACTCATTAAATTCATTTAATTATGATTATTTTTTTCTCTGATATAACTTATTATATATTTTGTATATCAGAAACTTCCTCTAAAATATTAGCATATTTAGATGATAAAGTAGATGGCATATCTGTTATATCACTTGATCCCTTTTCCTTATACGTACTTACAGCCGGTATATCAGTCTTAAATCTCGTTACTTTCACACCGTCTATTGTAGGTGTTAATTTTATCAATGTGTGCAAAGGAATAGTCATCCACGGTGATTCGCCTTGTGGAACATTCATAAAGTAAGCATAAATACACCTTAACACTGCTTGATGTGTGATAATCAAGACATTATCTTGACGTTCCAATTCCATAATAACAGGCTCTATTCTATTAACTACATCAGCATATGATTCCCCACCACGATACCTGTATTGATATTTATCCTCATCTCTAGCTTTAAAATCCTCAGGGTATACTTGCTCAATTTCTTTATATGTCATGCCGTCACATACACCAGCATCTAATTCATCAAGAGCCTTCCAAGCCAATTTCTTATAAGGTAAAAATCTTGCAGTTTCTTGTGTTCTTCTTAAGGTGGAAGTCCATACTACTAGTGGTAAGTCACCAACCTGACACTTGATCAAATTAGGTAATAACTGTGCATATTTATGACCTCTGGGTGATAGAGACGAATCACCACCAATTTTCTCTTCTAAATTGTACATTGATTCTCCATGTCTTGACAACCAGATTGATTTATTTTCCATATTAATATTAAGAATATAAAAAATTACTCTTGTTTGTAAATAATTATCAACTTTATTAATTAGGGTATCCTTTGACTCTTTTCTTAAAATAACATAACTTAATTGACCATTTAAAATTTTACTGTTACTAATAATGTCATCAGAAGTATCACCAACTCTTTTTATATATGTATTATTTATAGCATTACAATTAATAGAATTCAAATCATCTCCAATATATTCAATAAACAAAGTATCAATATGATGTTTTTTAAATGTTTGATCATACTGTGATCCATTGCACAGGTTGATATCATATATATTTAAAATAGCTATAATACTATGTTCTTCTCTAAACCATTCACAAATATTTGTTATAACATCATTAATATCTATGGAACAGCCTGTATTGTCTTTGTCTTTAAAAACTTTACATTTTATTGCTAGCCAACCCATATATCTAATTAATTTTTGAGTCAAAAAACGTCTATCTCTTTCATTTTTCGTCACCATAATAAGACATAATTTTTTATTTTCGATCCCATCAATAGTCCGCAAAGTCATGATTCGTTAATTTCAAAATTTTTAGTTATTCTGCTTACCCTTTAATTTGCTTTGCCTCTTACTTTATTGTCTTTCGTATTTGTGATATTGCACTTACTGAATATATAATAACTTTGTATATAATTTCTTAAGATTACCTTGTCAATATAATTATATCATGTGTTTAGGTCAGTGATGGATCTTTTGGATGGAAAATACCAAATATGCTTTTTGTTCTCTTGTTATTTCTCTTTTTCCTCCGTCTCCTTGTTCTTTAGATATTCCTAAAAACTAAAGTAACCTATTAATAGTATTAATGATAATATTCTTATAATTATTAATTCGATATGATTCTTACAAAAAATTAAAATTGTTTAAATACCCCTAAATAATGGAACAGATTTAGATGGAGTTTTAATGTATATAGAAATCCTGTATTTTAATGTCTCAACTTTCTTATTTTTACTAGTTCACTTATATCATATAATTCAGATACTATTGCAAGTAAATTATGCATCGTCTTTCCTTCTACTTACAATTAGGTCTTTTGCCTTTTCTCCATCTTTTCCTTTCCCCTTTTAGAAGATATTTTTATTAAGAATGAATGAATCAAATTAAAGATATTCCTTTTTAGGCAGAAGAAGAGGAAAGAAAAAAATTTTTTTTTCATTTTGGCTTCTCCTTTTAAATTTAGATCAAAGTAGAAAAGAGGGGATTCTATAATCATAAAGACGAATCACAGATTATAGATCCTGGATTCATATACAAAGTATACCATTGCCATCATAATATACTGTGTATTTCACTTCCAAAAACAATTTTGATTCCATACTTGTATTTTTGTAACGTTATATATATTTATATCTATATTCTATATCAATTGATTCAAACATATAATTACTCTGTTCTCCTGTTACACTCTTCATCATACAATTATAGTGTTAAACCTTGAGTCAACTGACCTTTGTTTAACTATATAATTACATGTTCTCTTGAAATGCTCAGTTGGGATCCTAATCATATCATGGATTGATAATTTCCCCTTTACTAATTGTGCTTGACATATAACGGCTGGTGATACATTATTTGATGGTGATTTCCAGTATTGTCCATCTAGCCCAGCTACATGCTCAAAATTTTCAATTATACCGCTTCTGTCGTCGTTATATTTATTATTGGATTCATCTAAGCTTAAATTATTAGTAGTTTCTTCCAAATTTAGCGATTTCAAATTAGACTTAATTAGCTCAATCAAACCGTTTACATAGCTACTAGTGATCATAGTTTCAAATTCTTCTCCTCTTGCAAAATAATAAAGGCATCTGTTCAAAATCTCTACCATCAATTCACAACATTGAACGTTATCCATAATAGAATCTGCTGTCCTCAACGATCTTTGAAGACATTCCAATAATCTCTTGCCATTATGATAGAATAATTGACTTGATTTACTCTCATCTATTGCCTCTTCTTCACCTATAGAATTTATTTCAGTGGCCCACCATAAATGAGAGCATAGGTACACTGACCTACACTGATCCTGTTTTTTCAATAACTTAGAACCATGCAATGTACAACGTACAATTAAGGAATTGTAATAATTATCACCTTGAATTTCTTCCTTATTTTCATCATATAATGATCTAGTCCTTTGTAAACTTTGTGTCATGTAATTTAATGCTTGGAATTGAGTCTTTGAATCACTTATTGATTCTTCAAAGATAGTGAATGCTTGTGAAAAAAAATCATACGCAAGCTCAGTGTAACCTAACTGATCGGCCAAATTGGCATTAGTAACATTCAATTTAAAAATATAATCAACAACTCTCATGTTTGTCTCAATATTATTTATTTTATCATTGACATCTTCATTGAAGGTAACAATGTCGTAGAGATCATTATTACAGCGAGATATGTATTTAAAAATTTGTTTGATTAGATTGTCATAATAATCCCTCTTTTCTATAATTTTACTTTTATAAAAATTGGACATTCTAATTAATTTCCAGAATATAGCTATAATTGAGGGATATGTAATTAAAATATTTGAATTATTTTTTTGATTTGTAGTACCATGATAACTATTATCACCACTACTACTAGAATTCAGATAGTTTTTTATAATAATAACCGCTTCTAATTGGTCTTCAATTGTCTTAAAGGAAGTCACTTTTTTATTTTTGATAATATTATTGAAAATGGTATGGCATAACTTAGATATCAATTCTTGCCTATTGCTACTGCTATTCTCACTATCATCATCATCGCGATGATAATACTCAATTAAAGGTTGTAAAAAAGTTAACAAAATTTCTATTTCATTCCTTGTATGTATAACCCAAGAACCACTATTATCTTGGGTATTAGATGTTTTTACTGATTGTGTTGATGATAAGTCATCTTTTAAGAACTGGTCAATAATAGTTGAAATAATGCTAATTTGAAGTTTTTTATTTGTATTTAAATATAATAGCAATTTAGTGTAAGATGGACAATTAATGATAATTTCGTAATAAAATGAAGAATTAGAAACAATCGGTATAATCATATTATTTACATCATCATTATCATTATTTTCTAAATCTTTAGTGAACGTTAATAATTGGAAAATTAAAGGATCAATGAATTCAATAGCATCATTTGACAAAGTTTGTTTTTCGAAAACACCGAATAAAAATTGAAATAAATTTTCAATATGAACAAGATTGTCTTTATACCAAGTTAACGATAAATGGATGATATTCTGTATCAATAGAACCAACTGATTTAAGGAGAAATCATTATTTTTCGATTGAATATCATTGATATATTGCCAAAAGATTTGAAAAATGTCGTCGTTTGATGGATCCATATTTACAATTTCTCTATTGACATAATCTTTCAATCTATTGATCAATAGAATTATTAACCTATTAATATCAACATCAGAATTCAAATATATTGTGGTATTTAACAATTGTTTCAAGGTCTTGAAGTGATAATGATCAGGGAATACTCGACATATGATGTCAAACAAGTATTCTTGTCCAATCGTGTCCTTGCACTGGTTAACTTGTTCTAGTAAGACAGGTAAGATACACTTTGAATAAGTTTCAAACGATTTATCATTATCATCTTCAATAATCTGTGACAACCTAACCAGTTGAGATCCGACCAAAATTTGTAATTCTTTTCGTTCTTTAGTTCTCTGGTCTCTATCTCTCAAAGGTCCCTGATACTGTAATCGCACCCATAACTTATTCATTTCAATAAAATTGTTCAATATAAACTGACAATTAAATTTTGTAACTTCTAAAGTATCATTAACCTTTTCCAGAAGATATTGTTTTGTTCTCTGGGATATAAAGTATCTAAGAAACAAACCCCTAATTGGATTCTGTACACCTCTTGCCATCTCTATCAAATCTTTTAGGATTTCCTGCTTTGTTAGAGTATCTTCAAAATTCAAATAGCAGGTACCGACTGTGACCATAAGATATAATCTAGGTAGGACATTACCTGAGTATTGGACCAGTTCGTATAAGTCAGCCAAATGGTGTTTTTTCGGATGGTTATCGATCAGATAATCGGATAAGATAGACAATGAGTCGAAGACGAGAATGTATAGTTCATAATATTGTTTTGGAGACCAGTTGGGGTTCCTCAATTCTTGTAACATCAAAGATGCGAACCTCAAGGATTCCATCAACTGATATTTATTTAGCTGTCTTTTCATTAAGATTGAATTTTGCTTAATATTAGATTTAGCATGATCGAAGTTATCTGTATACATTATTCTAGATAAGTTAAAACAAAACCAAATGAAGTCAAAAAGGAAAGGAAAATAGGTAAAAAAAAGGGAAAGAGAAGAGAAAAGAAAAAAACAAAAAGAAAAAAATAAATTCAAATGCAAACCTTGGATTCTTTATTTAAACTAGTCAATCTGTTATTAGATGAGGCGATAGTTTTAAAGTCTTTTAACATGAATGACTTATATGAATCTTAGCGAGTATATACTTTAAATAAACACTTGTTTCTTCAATAAAATATTGTCTTTTAACGTTAAAATCCTTTTTTTTATTTTTTTTTTACTTTTTTTTCCTTTAAAAGAAAAGACAAGAAAGAGGAAAAACAGAGAGCAGAAAAGAATTAAATAAGGCTAATGAAATGTTTCAGTATTATTTGGATTCCACATTGGTTCTGATAACTATAGAAGGAGGAGAAGAAGAAAAAACAAAAAAAACATCAAAAAAACAAAAAAAAAAGTAAAACGAACTAAATGAATATTTACATGTCCATTACTGTGTCACTACTGAGACTTCTTTGTATGATGTAAAGAATGTAAAATCTTTTACACTTTCTATTATATCTTTTGTAATAACGTCAACCGATTGTTTATACTTTTTTTTACCGGGTTGCTTTTGTCTAAACAAGTATTTTTTTCTTCCCTTCCTTTTTTAATATGTACCTATACATAAATGCGTTTACGGCTTTGTTCAGTTCCTCACTCCCAACTTCCTCACTCTCTCTTTCTCTATATCTATCCATCCATCTATCTATCTAATATATACAGGGTATACTTTGCTAAATAACAGATAAATGAGGGATGAAAGAGTGATAGAAAAACAAAATCAAGAACAAAACGAGAACGAGAACGAGAACAAAAACAAAAACGAATCGAGCGTTTCGTATTTACAGTTTAATAACAGGACTGATCTTTGAGTTCGCAGATATTACGTAATATGTCATGTTTACCCAATGAAATTAATAAATAAAGTTTGGAGAAGTTAAATTTCATCTATCTACTAAAAAAATTTGGAGAGAGGGGAAAAGCAATTACACCCCTTTAGGGATGCTACATCTTGTTGTTCTTATTTTTACATGGACTTTTCTGTATAAAAAATAAGAAAACTCAAAAAGAAACATCACCAATGGCAATGAAGTTTCCTCGAAACATACGTACACACACACACACACACTCTCTCTCTAAGTACTCTCTCTATATATTTATATATATAAATTTGCTTACTCACCCATGAGCATTCGTTCTAGAACTTAGTTTTCCTCTTCTCTATCTCCCTCTCCCTCTCTTTCTCCCTCCTCCCGTATTTACTACGGAGCGCCGAGGATTCTTGTTAAATATTATTAAGTAATTGGAATATCGGGGGAGGACTTAGGACTTTTTTCTTTGTTTCTTTTTCGCTCTTCGCTCTTCGCTCTTCATTTTTCATCCTGTCTTCCCTGTTCTCCCCATGGGGATCTGAGGAAATGAGGAAAATGTCAAAATTCAGAGCTTCAAAGGGTTCTGGTTCTCAAAACAAAAGTCTGACCTTTCTTTTCTCCGAAATATTTTGTCGCCTTAGCTAAACGTTTCTTTTTTCTCTTTCCCACTCTCTCTCTTTTTTTGTTTCTTTTTTTTTTTTTTTTTGCTCATTGTCCACATACACCCATGCCATGTATTATCAAAACCGTATACCCCTATCCACATCCACACACCCCATGCAGGCCTAGACGCACAGACAGAAATGGGAAGAAATACAAAGAATGTTTATGTAGATATACAAATAAATATAAATATAAATATATAAATAAAGGTATAAATATACAAAAGAAAGGGAAATGGAAAAACAGTAATTTAGGGGAAAGATCATACTTCTCATTTTCTTTTTTTTCTTTTTTTTTCCAAAACATTTCCTTCAGATCTCGAAACTTTTTGTTTTCTGCTGTTGCATTTTTACTCTCGAGGTTTTTATCCTACAACGTTATCAAACAGGTTCCTCTTGGTCAATAAATAGAAATAAAAGATAAAAAAAAAAATAATAAAAAAAAGAAAGAGGTAAGTAAACACAGAATGTCAACATTACGCTACTCTTTACCTTTATTACGCAAATCTGCTGTTAAGCAAGGTTCTCGTCTAAACTCTAAAGCCTTCATCTGGGCCACTGCCGCTACTGCTGTTGGTATTGGTGCCAGTGTTTTAACTAAGGATAAATTTGGTGACAACAATAACAGTAACAACAACAGTAACAACCAGAATGGTAACAGCAATGATCGTTTCTACAAATGGTTTTTTGGTGCTGCTCCAGTGGTTCATGTCGCTCAATATGATGGCAAACACACCAAGGAAGATTACCAAAAAGTTTATAACGCTATTGCTTTGAAACTTCGTGAAGAAGATGAGTATGACAACTATATTGGTTATGGTCCAATTCTAGTACGTCTCGCATGGCATTCTTCTGGTACATGGGATAAAAACGATAACACCGGTGGTTCCTACGGTGGTACTTACCGTTTCGCTAAGGAAACTAATGACCCATCAAACAACGGATTGCAAAACGCTAAGGCTTTCTTAGATCCTATCCATAAACAGTTCCCATGGATCTCCCATGGTGATTTGTTCACACTTGGTGGTGTCACCGCCATCCAGGAACTACAAGGTCCATACATCCCATGGAGACCAGGTAGAGTAGACTTGCCTGAAAACATGACCCCAGACAACGGTAGACTACCTGACGCTGCCCAAGACGCTAACTATGTCAGACACTATTTCGAAAGATTGAACATGAATGATCGTGAAGTCGTTGCTTTAATGGGCGCTCATGCCTTGGGTAAGACCCATTTAAAGAATTCTGGGTACGAAGGTCCATGGGGCGCGGCCTCTAACACTTTCTCAAACGAATTTTTCGTCAATCTATTGAATGAAGACTGGAAATTAGAATCTAATGACGCAAATAACAAGCAGTACAACTCTCCAAAGGGTTACATGATGCTACCAACTGATATGGCCTTAGTTCAAGATCCAAAATACAAGGTCATCGTTGAAGAATACGCAAGAGATCAAGACGCTTTCTTTAAAGACTTCTCTACTGTCTTTGTTAAATTGTTAGAAAATGGTATTGACTACAATAAAAATATTCCAACTTTTACCTTTAAAACTCTAGACGATCAAGATATCTGAAACAAAAAACAAATGATATAATATATATATATATATGCTATTTATATTTACTTATCTACTTATTTATTTACTTATTCATTTATTTATTTTATATAAAAAAAGTGTTTTTTTCCTTGTTAGTGTTTTTTTTGTTATGCATATGTGGGGTTTCCAAATTTTTTCTTTTCCATTTTTCCCTTTTCAATAATTTTTGTATCAAACTATTATCATCATCATTATTTTTCCTTATAACAAAAAACGTTTGAACAAATCCCTTGGTACAAATATAATACATACAAAGACGCAATAGTGCAATACTATACATATCATATCGTTACCGTCTTTATTGGAAATAATACATTCAACTAAGTAATCAAAAAAAATAACTTAACATGTTGTTTGTTTCTACCAGGCCAACTTTATTTAATCCTTTCTTTAGGTCGATTTTAAATCATACTTCTCTTGCGTCTCGCAATTTTTCGACTTCTGTTATACGATCCAATAATGACAAGAAATCCAACGACGAAGCGAGTCTAAGCAATTTGACATGGGATGGTTTTTTCAAATTAAGAAGATTACAAAGAAAGATTAATGTCGGTTCATCGGTCTTCACTGCTTTCCTTGGTTGTAACATTTCTTGGGTTTATCTATCAAACATGCAAATTGATCCAACTCAAATGATCATGGGCTTTGATCCTTTAGTCGTTGTTTCCGCTGGGTTAGTCGCATCTGGTGCGCTAGGCTATTTATTTGGTCCTTTATTTGGTTCTCAAATATTCAAATTGTGGAAATCTAAATCTTTGAACCAATTCAACCTGAAAAATAGAGAATTCTTAGAACATATTAAAACTAATAGAGTAGATGCATCTTCACAAAGTTTCAGTAACCCTGTTCCAGATTATTATGGTGAAAAGATTGGTTCCATAAAGCAATACAGACAATGGTTAAGAGATTGTCACTCATATGCCAGAAAGGCCAAGGAATTCTTATAATGTGTAATCATCTTCATTTTCTGCCCTACCCCCTCCTATTCCTAGTTTTATCTTTTTATTTTCATTTACCTCAATCTCTATACTCTTAGTATAGAAAACATGTATATATTACACATATGTATAGTCCGTATCTGTATATACATACATATCCATATACAGTTTTCTTTTTTCTTTTCTTTCTAAAAATGATATAGTTATATATAGACATTTAAACACAATGCTTTCCATTCCATATCCTTCTATTTAAAAAATGAAATAAAATCTGTAGGTTCGAATAAATCATTTAAGAATTCTAAACTGGAGATTGTTTCAATAGGCTGGGTTAATCTATCCAAATCAAAATCAAACGTGCCGTTATTACTACTTACTGTTCTAGTTACACTAGCCTCCGTTCCTAAAGATTGATCTATATCGACAGAAACTATAGGCATAACTGGAAATTCTGTAAAGTTATTACTTGCTACATTTCCTGGATAGGCAGTTTTATTAACATTACTATCTTGCTTCTGGGATACCAATGTTTCACCATAAGTACGTACAACTAATTCAGTACTAGAATTATCATAGAATGACGCAAATATATTTAATTGATGTTCATATCTGTCCTCTTTTATAATAAAATCTAATTTTTCCTCATGCAAATTTAATTTGAATAAATTATCGCATGCACTTACTGGTATTACTTTATTATTCCAAATCCTTTCTAAATAATCAACATTTGTATAATCGTAACCTTTAGATTTAACCTCTTGATAATACTCATTGAAATAGGGGATTAGCTCCCTTAATGAACTACATGTGATATTAGGTATATCTTCAACAGAATTCAGTATCTCATCTTGTTCACTGATCTTATAAATTAAAAACTGTAAAATATTTTTCCAAATATCTTTACCATGTGGCCTATTTAACATTTTATAAGTTATCTTAGCTGTGAACATTTTCTTGAAACATTTAAAATGTTCAAACGCATACTCATTGAAATAAACTGAGGAAATTTGGTAAAGAAATTTACACATCAAATCTCTATCATCATTAGTCATCTGTGGGAATCTATTTAGTCTAAGTATAAATGTTGGTATAAGGACACACAATTTGTTGGTAGCAATTTCAACAATTCTATTACAGTAAAACCTCATAAATCCATTGATTCTATCCTGACCAACTTCTGGAAAAAAATAACAATGACACTTTTTTGCTAGCAAGATAAGATAATCCCATAATTCTTGAATTGATGTGTGATATTTAACGTAATCCGTAGTTCTCTCATAATAAACCATTCTTCCATGGTATATTGATAATTCGAGTAAATTCAAACACCAATCAAACTCAGTGTCCAGTACTTTTATAGCTGACTCATTTATTGTATCATAATAATCCTGTGTATTGTATCCCTTTGCATATTTATTACCGTTAGAACCTGTTGTTGTTTCTGTTAGTGTTATAGAATATAATCTTAATCGTTTGAGTTCATTCTTAATCTGTGAAATCAAGTCTTCAAGTAGAGCAACATTGACTCTTGTTGGTGCATTATGAATCATATTATTAATCTTCAATAAATAATGATCAATGGACAGCATTCTAGCATGCCATATTTTATGTTGAAAGTTAATATTATGGCTGATATCTTGACTCTTGTCAGTGATGTCATTACTATTACTATTACTATTATTATTATTCTCAATAATATTTGACAAGCTTTCTTTCAAAAAACCTATATATGATTTACCTATTAAACATTCTTGACCAAATGCCAATGACATTTTTCTATCCCAACTTACAATGACAGACCAAATTCTTCGATAATGTTCGAGATAGTCTTTAGAACCCATATCCATTAAACTTGGTCTTGCACCATTAGCAATGCTAAAACAATACCTTTCATTATTTATACAATGCCAATTTATTCCTAATTCCTTGGCACTAGATATTATCATTCCTAAAAATATTTGATTGTGCTGTCCGTCTGAACCATCACCGTCATCGGGACTACACCATTGGTAGAATTTTAAAAGGATTAAACATTGCAATTGTAATAAGGTACATTTACGCAGAATTTTCATTTGAAATAAATAATGATGAATTATTGCAAGATACTTAGAAGTATCAATCTTTAAAATTGATTCATATATCGATTCCACATGTGGATACTTCGAATTAGATATTGATAACTTTGTCAATAAAATTATTAAAAAAATTATCGACATAACAATATGGTCAGATGATTTTGTTGATATGTTGTCATTTGTTGACATATAATCAAAGAATGCTATTATTTCCTTTGTTAAAATATTCATATCAAAGATTGGTATCAACGGTAGTATTTTTTCAGTAAAAAATTGTAATATCTGTGACAAGAAAAGTTCTTTATCAATTAAATAGTCCTTTATTTTAATTGATTCATCTGATAAAAACTTCAGTTGCTCATTTTTTCTCATTTTGGCAAATTTATCAAACAGGATTTTATGTTGTTCATAATTAATGATTCCTTTCTGTGATACCATTCTATTACCTGTCTGTTCATGAAAATCAAATACTGATAACGGTTTAAATGATTTAGGCAAATATGGATTAAATTTATGTTTCTCACTCTTAGCTTCATTCTCATATTTCTCAGACATATTTTTTATTACTATACTTCTAAATCTAGTCATCAATTTTAAATACACATCTCTATGTTCTATAGAAAGATCAACAAATTGAGCAAACATATTAATAGCAGATCTTTTTACGTCCACATAAAACCCATTTGGTATAATATTAATAAATTCAGAATTATCTATATGAGCTAAATTACCGTCTTTATCTGCTACAGTCTGATTACCCTTATGTTTCTTATAATCATTGCCCAGTTTTAATGTGTTCTTACGCTTTGTGTCCTCCTTAATTATACTAATATATTTGCATTCATCAGCTCTATTTGCTTTAATGCAAGCATCACACGGATGCTTTTTATCACATCTAATTTTCCTTCTTTTACAATTAGTACAAACTATAGTCAATCTATTCCTCCTTTTCACATTATCTGGCTTATCTACTTTTCTCATTATTTTTTGTTACAATATTTTAGCGCAGATATCTATACAGAACCCTTTTAATTTTAAATAAAACCGTCATGATAAAAATAAAGGGCCAAAAAATTATCAACACAATTACTTGAGGGAAGCTTCAACTCTTATTCAACCAAATACTTAAATGAATGGTTCCATTGGGTGACCGTTCATTACCATCAATCTCACCAATTTCTCCTTCTATATATTTTTTTTTTATTCATATAAGATTTTGGTTATTTTCCTTTCTCGAGAACTTCAAAAGAAAAGAGCGAGAAAAGGTACCGAAACAAAAAAAAAAATAAATGAATCAATTATTAAAGAAAAGTTTCGTACAAAAAAAGCAAAACAGTTTTTTGATGACCCGCTCTTCAAATTCAGCATATACATATACATATGTACATGTATATTTATGAATGTATATATGGAACTAGTGAGTAAACCTTGATTTATCGAATAATAAAAAGTTTATCAACCAAAAAAAGAAAGACTTATACAAAAGAATCAATAAAGAATAGCAACAGTAAATAATGACACATGCTAGAATTGTGCCTTGGAAATACACCGAAGAATGGGAACAATTAAAAAATTGGTTTTATAGCAAATCCACTGAGGATCAAAGAAGAGCAATTTTGAAAGTTAACAGTTACCAATGTAAAGGATCACAATACTTACCACATGTAGTTGATTCGACTTGTCAACTAACCAATGCTGTATTAATGGACGAAGCTGAAGTTGTTGATAAATTGAACGTGCGACTAAATTATACTATGAGTTTGATTAGATTTGTTAATGGTATATTAGACCCAAATCAGAAGGCACAGTTTGCTATCCCATTGCATACAATAGCTAAAAACGTCGGCTTGAGTAGTTGGTTTGTAGAATTAAGACATTGGGGGACCCATGAAAGGGATTTACCCAGTTTGGATATGTTAAGAATAGCAGTAAAAGATGCATTAAATTGGTTATGGTTGCATTATTGGGACGATAGTGAATTATTAGAAGAGTCAGAGGAAGATAGCGACGAGGATGAAGAATATAGCGAAGAAGAATATAAGAATATCGATAGTATAAAAATCAAAGCAATAGTTAATTTAATAAAAGATTGGAACCATGAATATTTGATACTTTTCAAAGAAAATAAGAAAAACTGGATGTCGACTGGAGATGATATAGAGAGTATTAAAAAAGTTATTAGTAGTGAGAATTTTGTAATTGAACCTCAAGATAATACACATTCAAATAAAAATGACAAGAAATTAGAAAAGAAAAGAATAGAAATAGCAGAAAAGATTAACGAATATGTTAGTCTATGGCAAGTTCAATGGCAGCAGAGTAAGAATAAATCCAAATTTATTGAGATTGTATTGAACTGTTATAATCCATTATTAATTACTATGTTGATATCACAGTTAGATATAACATTCTCCGAAGAATATTTTAAATGGATATTAGCTAAGTATCAAAAATTAATCATGGATGAACAAGTCAAAATTCCAACTTTGTTTAAGAACTTTAAGACATTTGAAGATTTATTTAAATATACAATAAAGAAGAATTTAAAATTGTTAAGGACAAATGATATTATATCTACTTACGAGGAATGGTTATTATTATTTGACAAGGAAACAGTCACAGTCTTAAGCTATAGATTTATCCAATCAATTCAAGAAAAAATACGAAATTTTGGATCATTAAAAAATGATGATTGGAGGAATAAAAAGAACCAAAGGTATAGGAAAAAGCTTAATGAGAATAAAGAAAGACAAGAGAAATTCAAGATTAAATTGGATGATATATTAGCCACCAACAATAGAGATCCAAAAAACTTTGAAAGTTTGATAGAAGAAGAGACAAATAAATACCATGAATTAATAGTAAAACGAAATAAATCTCTTGTCGATACTAATAACAGATCAACCAGAGAGATACAAAATGAAAAAACAAATCCTTTTAAATCACCTACAGATACGCTAGATATCTTAAATGATCTTGCACTATTGAAAGAGCGTTTAAATCGAAATAAATTAGTAAATCAACAAACTATTACTATAACCAGTATCGGGCACAGTTCTAAACCTAATAAAATCGTGAAGAGATGGTCGAAAGTTCAAAACTGGACACCCAAACCCTTTGGACAACTATAGACATTATAGGCAGAGAAAGAGAGAGAAAAAAAAGAAGGAGAATTCACAGTTATAACTACAAACACACGCACATACATATTTACAGATAAATCTCTTTTTTTTTTTTTTTTTGCATAAATAAGTATGATCACAATCACCAATACTGCATTTACACAACAGGCAAAAGACAATGTATATAAAGATACCACCTAACAAATTTAAATCAAAGATAATACTAAGACATAATGAGACGACAAAACCATGATACACCAAGAATAACATATATACGTACACACTCACACAAATATATATATATACATATATACACTCAGACATCCTAGGAAGGTCTCGATATGAGCGGTCACCGGCAGTACTAAACGATGGGTTCGCAAGCGTACTGCTACCGTGGAAACTGCGAATGTAAGGAACCATTTTTCATCATCGTGTATATATATATATATGCATGCATATTGTAGGAAATAATAGTAAATGGAGAAAAATAAAAAAAGACACAAAGAAAAAAAAAGCATCAGAATCCTGATAATATAGTGTACACAAAGATACACTGGCAAGTAAAGTCTTCCTTACATAAGAGGAAAACAAGGTAGAATCCCATATCGTCATGGTCGAATCGGACTGGGAAAGAAGAAAAACCATTATCATCATTGCAAAAAAAATAAAAGACAGAAAACAAAAAAACAAAAATCACCAGTTAACATCATAATAGCACATAAAGTGTAGCATATACGACAATGCTTTGTTAAGGAGTTGACAGTATCTATTTTTCTTTCCTTGGAAATAACCACACAGTACACCCAACATGAATCACACACTAGTACCCTGACTGTCACTCTCCAAAAGACAACAACTTATTGCGTATCTAACTTCATATACTGTTCAAAAGCGATATCCATCCTTGATGTTTCTCTTTTTGTTTTATGCCGTCTTCCCGAGTATGACAGTGATCGTCCAGGAGAAGGGATGCGCAGAAAAGAACTTCTGGCAGACATTAGGATCCTTTTCTGTGTTTTTAGTCCTTTATATATAAAATTTTTTTTCTGTTTCTACTTCCTTCATTTTTTTCTTCCAAACCCGCATCCTTTCTCAAAACGCAAAAACAACCGAAAGAGGAAACAGGAAAAAAGAAAAAAAAAACTTTTTTTTTCTTTTGTCTTCGAAATTTTTCAGGATAATTTGTTTAGGGTTTTGACCTCGAGGTTCTTTTCGCCCGACTGACTAGCCTTCAGGAAAAGAAAAAAAAATTTTTTTTTTTCTGTTTTCTTTAACTTTTGGTTCCCCCAACATTACTATCATCGATTAACCATCGATCAACATCAATTACCACCATATCAACAGGTAACAACGACAACGGGTCGAGCGACCAGCAATATCCAAATACTGCTAGCTTGCTACTGATCATCAACATCTTCCTCTAACTTTTCTTTTATGCACAAATTTTCCGTAAGTAGAAAAAAAAAAAAGAAATTTAATGAGATGAAATGAAGATGTGTATAGGTTAACAAAAGTAGTTTCAATAGCGTAAACGCTTATCTGTAAGTAAGTTTCTGTATATGTTCACCCGTCCATTCATTCGTACATTCATACACCAAACTATATAGTCATAAGCTACTCAGCAGTTTAATTGATTCAATCTAATTAAGTAGACTTAACATCATTATCATCATCTTTTTTCTCCCCACTCCCATTTCCCTTCTTTTTTACTACTCGCTCAGAATAATTAAAGGTATGGCCAAACAAATACTATCGAATGAGTTTGTCTCTGATTCCGATTCAGAGGAAACATCCCATAACGAATTCCGTGTACCACATTATGAAGTCCCAAAGGACTATAAAAAATTGAAACATCTAAAAAGCGTTCCTTTATTAAATAACAGTGCCGATAAGGACCATGAGCTATGGTTATTTAAAGTACCTAAAAATTTAGATATTTCTAAGATCAAATCTTTGCCATTAGATGGGCATTCACAATTTCAAGTCCATGACAAGATATTCAAGGTTGAATTAAATAATTCAGAAGCACAGAATGATTCAAATATGACAATCTTAGCATCTGATAACAACGACAAAAATAAAGATATTCTAAAGGTTTTAAATAAGAAAAATAAAGTTCTCAATTTTAATAAGATTTTTACAATAAATTATACAACAAATATTCCTGACATTCAATATGACAAAATCAAAGTGCCAAGGGAAAATGTGCCTATAATTGAAGGTTTAAAAGTAAGACATTTTGCTACTGGCTATGACGAAGAGGAAGAGGAAGAAGGACAAAAAACAAAAGTTGTAAAACAAAAAGAAGAAACAAAGCCAAAGAAACGTAAACATGATGATGTTGATGATGTCAAATTGAAAGATGACAAGAAGAAATCAAAGAAAGACAAAAAGGGTAAAAAAGATAAAAAGAAGAAGAAAGACAAGAAACATTAAATAACTTGAAATAAAAAACAAAAAATCAAAAAAAAAAAGAATAAGATATCTTATAAAAACACTTCCATGTATACATATACATACCTACATACATACATATATGTATATCTACATATATATGTATATTTATAACACCTTTCTTCCTTCTCATACACGGTTAGAATAATCTTTTAAGATACCAGCCATATGCGTGTTAGTAATCTTCCCTCTTCTTTGCTTCTTCTTTTTGACTTCAACGTTAGCTGTTTGTCTTTTCACACTTGCTGGATCGACACTAGCTGGTTTCAAACCTAAATCTTGTAATTTTCTTGGTAATTCTGAGAATTGTGGTAATTGGACGTTTTCCCACATCTTAATAAATTCGTCATCAATACGATGCAAATCACCTCCATAATTATACCAAACGTATCTTGGTGTTCTATCCTTTTTGGTTCTTAACACTAAAATCTTTGATTCGTCTTCTAGCTGGTTGATTGTCTCATCACATTGTGGCCAACCATCTTTTAATTCTTTACATGATATCCCTTTAAATGTCACTTGTGATTTTAATAACTTCAATAATTCACTTGCAGAATGAACATCATATGTGGATATGTATTTAAATGAATTCTTCGTACTATCATACTGTATCTTTTCCAATTTCTTTAAAAGATCAATAACTTTATCGTTTGGACCCAATGACAAATAATCCATTAGCTCGTTCATAGGAACAGGCTTACCCTTCTTTTGAATATATTCTGTGGCCCATAACAACTTGGAAGAATCATGACTTTTCGATATACTAGTCTGTGAAGATTGTAATGCAACTGCAGCAAGAGAACCTGGACGTACCGCTTTGGATGGAGAATCGTCATCAAATATATCCTCTGCGTCAGATATTACTTCTATATCTGGGGTCTTCGTGCCTTCCTTTATTATCTGTATGTCATCATCGTCATTATCCAAATTATCTACATTTGATTTGATGATACCTTCCTTATCTTCTTTTTTAATATCAAATGAGACCTCTCTTTTAATCTTCTGTTTCTTTATAGGAGACCCACCATTGCTCAGAATACCTGAACGCCTTAAAGGACCAGAGTTAACTTTATTTTTGAATGCATTCAGATTTGTTAATAATGAATCATTAGTCTTGTTGGTTGTATTATGAACATTATCACTGCTTGATTTATTTACCCCACTCATTGCAGTATGTTATATATATTAATTATTATTTCAATAGTAAATAAAGAAAGAAAAAAAAAAGGTATCAAAATGAAAATGAATAGCCAAAATAATAAATTGCTAGATTGATTCAGCTTCTTAGCTTCTTTTTCCAACTATAACTACCACCTCAACAGAATGTCTACACTCTACCTGATTCCTTATAACTTTCTTCTATGATTTTGTAAACTCTCACATCATTATATATTAAACTTTCTAAATTTTATAATGCTTTCTTTCTTGACCAAATTATAATTTTTTTTCCCTTACCATGGCAAGACCAAAAAAAAATAAAAAAAATATGAGAATAAAATAAAAACATTGAATTTCAATACTCTATCTACCTATCTGCAATATATACATATATATATCTACTACAGATTCAAACCGAATAAAGCAAACAATAAAGTATACTATGTGTATATAGAAAATATCTCTTTCTGTCTTCCCCATTTTGTTTTTTAATCACAACAATCCTTTCATGAATTTCTTTATTAGTCCCTGTATCACTATCATTTCTGTAAACAGCTTGATGAACCTAATGGAATATTCTAAAAGTTTGGGGGTAAACATATACACCTCTAATCTATCATCATATTTTATACAGTTGGACATAATAAATATATCAGAGGATGATAATATCATTTCCAATCGAAATGGGTAATTTCATCTTATCATCAAAAAATAGTATTGATTAATTTATTGTTCCTTATCATATAATTGCTGACCATATAATCATCAAAGTTGTGTGAAAAATCAATAATGACCCCATTATTAGTATTGACATGCTCCTCTACTGATTTTTAACAGGGTACATGTCATAGTTTCATACTCATATGAACTTATCACAAATCCATATATCTTATTCTCCCTTCTCACCAATTTAAACTGATCTTATGAGAATGCACAAGACTATTTTATATCAGGTTTTGCATAGAAATAAAAATCATAACCTAATAAAAATTTTTTGTTTGGAAAAATAATTTGAAATAAAATGATATATGTTTCTATACAATCTGCATTGATTATGCAATATTCCAGAGCTTGACATTTCATTGACTTTTCTCTTAAGCAACTCACAACCAATCTTAATAGTAAAATTCTAATCTTCTGAGTATATTAAAATATGGTATGCATTGCCACTAACCGTAAAAATTGCAGCTTCAAAAAATTGTTCTGTAGAAAAGTACAGTATTCATGAATACCCAGCTGTAGAGATACTTTTTATTAAGCCTATTTTTTAAAGATTTCATACAGATCTTAATGTACCTTTTACTTCCCAATTTCTGGCCAACATCATCAGAATAGCATTCTTCTCAAATAAATATCCATAATAAGAAAGTCGCCTCCTGCAAAATTCGCTTTTTCATAGGAACAACTCTAATTTCCAAAAAAAAATTACATAATTTTACATAGTTAATCATCCTTACAGATGATTAATTATCTGTCGGTTAAAATTGCTATCCTCATTCTAATATTTACAAAGTAAGAACAATCACATAATCTCTGTTTCATTCAGATCTTGAATAGTTTATTATTATTCACTTTTTCTCAAAGGAGGAAATTTATTCTTTTCTCTTACTATAAAAATATGAAATTCCACTTTATCCTCATTTAATACTAGCCATTTTCCAATAATACCAGACTGAATAGCATGATTTGCAATAATAAAACATAATATATATTGTAAAATTAAGTATATTATTCAGTAAAAAATGACCAATTAATGCCAAATTTTCTAAAAAAAAAATGTAGAAATAATGTTTAAATAAATAATATATTTAAAGATTTTGCTACAAAATTAAATGATCAACAAAGATACAAAATCATTCAAAATTTCTTTTACTGCATCCCCGTGACAATAAAGATCCTTTTTTAGAAATTGATCAAAATAAATATATCATTTTTACCCTCAATTCACTGAACAATGGTATATGTCCGATTGTTTTGTCTAGACGTGAATCAGAGCTTAAAATTCTTTAATTCTTCCTCATAATTTGGCTTATAACTCTTATTACCATTTTCACCTTTGTACAGAGGTAAACTAATACTATTAGCAGTTTTTACAAAAATACTTGCAATATTACCTTTAATTATACCCCCTTGTGGTTTCTTGGTAGAATCAGTTAAAAATTGAACAATATCTATAACATTGTTCAATATTTCATCGATACTGTGCTTATTTATATCACCAATTCGAATGGTTAAACAGTTATCCTCATTAGGCAAATAATACGCATTCTTGGCAATACTTTTCAGTTGTGCTCTGATATATTTAATATCACATTCTTCATCCAGCTTCTCCCCTCTAACTTTGATATGCCTGGACATTTTAATAACAAACGGTATCTTCTTAGTAGTAGAAAAAAATGTACTCCCCAAAATCTTTGGTAAAAGATGATGCACTCTATAATCTGCTACCACCAAATCAAATTCTCTATATAACATATTTAGTTTGCTACCTCTATATCTACGTTTTAAATTTTTTACTGAAATAATTTCTTTAATTAAATCTTTAATTGAATCATCATTATCAATGGCTTCACGGTATCTACTAGAAGGATCTTTTGTAATCAAAAGAATTCTAAGATCCTTAGGATGGTTTAATTTACATTGTGTTAGTGGGATAATACGTGGGACATAATCTTTTGTAACTGCCATTTTTTTCCCTGTATTTATAATCATTTGGATTTCTGTGTCATTTTGTAATTTTTCATTTTTAGAACATTCTTGTATTAATGCTTGTAACGCTTTTCTTGAAAGATCCTTGACACTCAATTTTAAACTAGACATTTGTTTATATTATTGAAAATCACTCGACAGTCTAGAAAAAAACAACCTTCAATAATATGATCATATACAAGAATGATAAGTTTATGCCACACAGTGATCTACTTCTACGTAATTTTTGTTTAAATCATTCAACAATATTTTCATTTATTTTTTTTTCTAGCTCATCGCTGAACTTTTTTTTCCTTCCCTCTTTCTCCATTTTTTTTACTACATCTTTCACTTTTAAAAGTACTAAAATATTAATAGAATTTCGGTAGCAAGTTAATAGAAGAGTAATATCCAAACATGAATCGTACAAACAGACGTCAAATTCATAATCTCTCAAAGAAATTAAAAAACCATAAAAATATTAAAATGTCTTAAAATATTTATCTTTATTTGAAGTTTTTATTATTTGGATTCTAATATACGATAATATATATTACCTAAAAAAATTATAAAACAGTTAACAATTAAGAAAGAAAACAAAATAAAGTATCATATACATAAAAATACAGTCTCTCTTCCTCTCTTTATAAATAAACAAATTTATCTTTCTGATATTTAATGTTTAAGTGGCTTATTCGAATAAAGTACCAATGTCAGATGGTAATTCTTCAATTTGAGTAGAGTAGAATCTTTCTAATTCCCTCATAACACCAACATCTTCATTAACAACGAAGTTGATAGCAACACCCTTTCTACCGAAACGACCACCTCTACCAATTCTGTGAATGTAGTTTTCTTTGTTAGTTGGTAAATCGTAGTTGATAACTAAGGAAACTTGTTGGACATCGATACCTCTAGCTAATAAATCAGTAGAGATTAAGATTCTAGAAGAACCACTTCTGAATTCCTTCATAATGGTGTCTCTTTCTTGTTGTGGTAAGTCAGAGTAGATAGCAGAAACGGTAAAGTTGTCAGCAGTTAATCTAGCACTTAATTCTTCGACCTTTCTTCTGGTGTTACAGAAGATAACAGCTTGGGTGACAGCAATAGATTCGTATAAGTCAGTCAAACATTCGTATTTATATTGTTCTTCTTCAACGTTAACGTAGAATTGCTTAATACCTTCCAAGGTTAATTCATCTTTCTTAACCAAGATTCTAACTGGGTCTCTCATGAATTTAGTAGTAACTTCTAAGACATCTCTTGGCATAGTAGCAGATAATAAGACAACTTGAGTAGTTGGTGGTAATAAAGTGAAAATTTGGTAAATTTGTTCCTTGAAACCGGAAGACAACATTTCATCAGCTTCATCTAAGATGAACATCTTAATCTTGTCAGTTCTGAATTTACGTCTTTGAATATTGTCAAAAACTCTACCTGGGGTACCAACAACAATTTGAGCATCCTTTAAACCTTCAGCATCTTCAGCAAAAGAAGTACCACCAATACAAGCGTGAACTTTGATGTTCATATGGAATGATAAAGCCATAACAACCTTTTGAATTTGTAAAGCTAATTCTCTGGTTGGAGCCAACATCAAAGCTTGTGGAGACTTGACAGAAGCATCAATTCTTTGTAAGGCAGCGATGGAGAAAGTACCAGTCTTACCAGTACCAGATTGAGCTTGAGCTAAGACATCGTGACCTTCAATAATTGGCATGATGGCACGTTGTTGAATGGCAGATGGTTCTTCAAAACCGTAACCGTAGATACCTCTCAATAAGGCTGGATCTAGGTTCATATGATCGAAATCATAGACAACCTTATCGTAGTTGGTGTCAATTTGGTTTTCTTCAATTTCAGTAATACCCTCGGCAGACATCTTCCTAATCTTCTAAGCTCTAGAGTCTCTAAGGATTTTTTGTGGGACAAGTAGTAACAAAAAAGACAGGTACAAATTAATATAACATACAAAACCAAGAAGAAGATCTTAGATAAAGAAAGAGAAATACCGTTAAAGATGCTGTCAAGAAGGAAAAGGAGGAAAAGAGGGCTTCTGACAACAGATGTAACCACAAAACCAGGAAAGTCTATAGGTTAAAATGGTTAAGTTGAGTTAAAACAACAAGAGTGATTTCTGGAGTTGCAAGGACTGCTCAAAATTTTCTTGCAAATTATAAAAAAAAATTTAAAAACGCGACAGTGAAAAAATTTTTCAATGACAAGAAACAAAACAAAAGAATAAGAAAGGAATTTCGTCTTAAGTGACCTACACAATTTCCAATATGATCGAATTAGCAATATCTAAAGATCCCTCTCCATATTGGGAAATAATCACCCAAATTAGAAGGTATATGTTTCCCAAACCAATAAATAAAGCCTTAACTAAACTAGTAAATTAATATCTAATTATTTCTATTCATTATTTATCATATAAAATAAGTGGCAATGTGCTGTCCGGCAACAGCATCACCGTCATTCTCACGCAATATATATATATATATACATAGTCTTAGTTACATGATTATTTTTCCTTCAAGGACTTAATAGCATACCTCAATCTGGTGAGTTTTTTAATGGATGGCACCTGGACTAAAAACAACTCTTTTTTTGGACTCTTTAGATTGTTCTTTTTCATCGTCACTTACAGTACCAATATCAATATAATCCTGCAATCCAAAATCGATACTTGCTGTAAGTTCCTCCAATTTTTCGCGTACAGACTTTGCTATTTCTTTTTCATTATTCGCTTTTTGTGCTTCAAATGCAGATTCTTCTAAATCCTCCTCTTCCTCTTCATACTCATAATCATCGAAGTCCTCTTCGACATGGTCTGCTTCATTATTTAACACAACAGAATGCTCTACAGTTGACTTACCTTCTGTGCCGTCTATATCAGAAGTGATTTTCTGATCACTATCGAGCTTACAAGAATTTACCTCCTTTGTTTCGTAAGCAAAAACATCATCTGGAAACACTCTTTCGACCTTTTGTAGGTAATTTGTGTTTTCCCAATCAAATTTATAGTTTGGAACTGTCTTTATAATCTCTTCTTGATGTTCAGGGAGTCTCTCCTTTTGCAGAGAAGACTCCTCATCTTGGTGTTTTGTATCTTCCTTATTTATGTAATCAAAATTGTCTTTTATATCTACAATATTCCCTTGTTGGAAATCTATATTTTCATGATCCTCTTCAATCAAGGACAACTCTTTATTGTGCAGTTCTTTATTAATCGGTTTTTCGTCATGATATGGTTCAGAATCCAATGTTAACTTTTCGATGCCAATTTCTTGTTCTAATGGTGGTTCCTGAATATTTTCTTTTTCAATAAAAGTGGTAAGCCATTCTTTGAAATCCAATGGTAATTGTACAGGGGTTGGAGGCTTTTCTTCCAATTCACTTAGATGTTGTTCTTGTTCATATTTTTTTTCCTCCATTTTCTCGATAGCTTCAGGACGTACATATAGTTCCAAATTTTGATATTCATCATTGCATGTTTCTTCATCATAATTTTGAGAAACATCTGAATAATTAGATGATTCTTCTTCATTATCATATTTTTCTTCATGTTGTTGGTGCCATTCTCCATTATTATTTTCTTCTTGATGAAATTGGCTACTCTCTGGTTCAATTGATGTATATCTGTAAGTAATATCATTTGATTCAGCAAATTCATCGTAGATTACATGCCATAAATTAGAGAATTCATTTGAAACAAAATCCTTCATAGTCCAAGCTTTCCAAGGCTTTGCCTTTCCAATAAAATGAATCAATTTGATTTGGTACTTGAAGTATTCCATAGCAGGAGTACATTGATACCCATCATTCGGAGTGGTTACATTATATAGGAAAGGCAGTCTAAGCCAAAAATTATTTTGTGTCATGCCACAGTTAGGATTGAAGAATTGGTTCAAAATACCTTGATCAGCCCCGTCGATTGATGTTTCTTGCAAAATGAAGTCTTGTAAATTATCCGCTATCTCCTGATCTGGAACGATCGTCATCACACCACTATTGAACAGGTCGGGCCAGCCAATATCTGGAGCAGCACCAACTTGATGCCTAGTTTGGTCACTAGTCAATTCAAATATATCAAATAAAGTGTCGTTCAAAGGCAATGTGTCTGCATCCAAATACAAGATCTGAGCAAATTCTGTATGCTCCCATAATCTTGCCTTAATTAATGCAAAGGATAATTCCGGTCTTTGTAACAATTGTAAATTGTATCTATTATTCTCTTCAGCAGAATTTTGACTTCTCAATGGTTTAATTTGAATAATTTGAGTAAACAAATGCTGTAAAATACTTCTTGATAAATCAGTAAGAGCATCATTGTATATTTCTGGCGTCACAAAGAGAACTGTTTCTATTTTTGCAAGCGTGTTCTTTCCTGATAACAATTTATTTAGTTGTGTGATTAAAGTAAACACACCAGGTAAATAGTCTGGAGAATACAATAGTGTAGCAATGGCTATAGATCCCTGTTTCATAATAATTACTTAATTAAAGATACAACTGTAAGTGGCTCTGCAATTCTGGTGTCCTTTAGAACCCCGAGGTTTTCCACCTATCAAGCACAATATTTATAATGAATTACTAAGAAACTGCCTTTAATTGATTGAGAGCTCGCGTAGTAAAACAAGAAATGGTCATAAATACTTCAGGTAAACAGATTCTAGTCTTATATTAAAGTCAATTATAGGCTGCATAATCCTTAAAAATAACATGTTTTTTTTTTGATAATTTGTTTATAGTTTTTCCCCTATGAGTTGGTTGTCAAATAAAAACAAAATTTCCCGATTATTGTCTGTAGTAAATTGTTTGTTGACATTTCTAAAAACAAGAAAAAAACAATAAAATAAAACAGAGCAAAACAGTAAAACAATGTCAAAAAATATATATATTGTATTTCTTCGAGAAAGAGGGGGGAAAAACGTAAAAGTGCACAGAACAGAAAACAATATAATAAACAAAAGGAATATGATATTATAAACGGGGAAAAGAGTACAATATTTTATGAAATTGTATGCTATGAGTACATGAAGATATCCTTATTGATTGGAAACATTGAACTTGTATTTTTTAATATACATATATTTATGATTTCAAACGATATACAGTTTGACAGTGAACAACATGAATAATAACTTTGTTTCATTTCCATTACAAAAATAAAACAAAACAAATAAGTCATTCATTAGGAACCTTGAATGATTTTATTGAAAAAAAACATGAAAATAATATTATTTTTACTATTAATACAACATTTTTTGCAATGCTAGATATGCGTTAGTTAATATTAAGACTGCGAGATCAGGACAATATGGATAATTACTCTTATCACTTTTTCTTTTGTTTTTCTTTTGAGAAACACAACAAAACCAAGTTGAAAAAAATACAAAAAATGACAAAAACGGCCCCACCTCGGTGCTCCACCCCTTGCCCCACAGTGAATTTCTTTTTTTGGTAACTTTTTTAGGGACATCTTCATTGATATTTACTTACTTACTTACCTATTTATTTATTTATTTATTTTTTGTTTTGTAAATCTTAGCAAGTAAAATAATTATGCAGTCATATATATACAAATATTCTTTTATTCTTTAGCTGACTTATTTTAAAAATATACTTCTAACAACAGTAGGTGTCTTTACTTGTACGTGCTTTTCATTTATCCTACTTTGAGATTCTTTACAGTACAATACACGAATGGATTTATAAAAAATCAACTAAAATAAAAAAAATAAAATTAGAGCTCTCAGCTATATTGACAGAAACTGTTTTCTACTAATAAATCTAATATCTAATAACTATAATTCTTGGGACCTATAGAAATGTAGAACTATCTAAACAGCCGTATTCCTTATCAAATAACTTTAACAATTGTATTTTGTCTTTAGCTGTAAAGAATGGGTATATGAGTACTTTTTTTCCGCTTATCTCGGTTCTATGTGGTGTAGGGAGTTCTAGAAACAGTCCTTCAGGAAATATCATCTAAAAAGAAATTGAGACACGTTTTTTCTTACTATTTATCAATCTGATAATAATAAAGAATTATAGGTCCTGACAGATTTTTTTAGAAGATAACGTATACCTTACTCTTTTTCACCACAGTTTCCCACTTGATCTCACATTACACTAATATACAAAAAAAAAAAATAAATACTGGCCTTTACTATACTCTAGATAAAACGGCAACACTTTCAACATGATGTGTTTGCGGAAAAAAATCAAAGCCTCTCAAACTTTCGAACTTATAATCCTTCCCATTCTTCGTATCATTTAAAAAATATTCTAAATCTCTAGCTTGGGAATGAACATTACATGAAATATACACAATCCTTGCTGGATAATAATCTGATAGCTGTTTCAAAAACACTTCATCACAACCTTTCCTTGGCGGGTCCAAAATGACAGATGTTCTCTCATTTGGAGTATCTATGGATTCGAATAACTTTTCTGCTTTACCAACAATAAATTTACAATTTTTAATACCGTTGGATTTGGCATTCTTCTCTGCAAAAGAAACGGAATCAGCAGATATTTCTACACCAATTACTTTGCTCACACCTTTGGAACTACATATACTGAACAAACCTGAACCACAATATGCATCGACCAAATAATTAGGATCTTCTGGCTTGGAATTTGGAATTTGTAAATTTTCTCTTACGTATTTTGTAACAATAGGTAGAATTGAATTATTATTCTGAAAAAATTCACCAGCACTAAATTGAAATATATATCCATCAATATATTCAGTCACAATTTGTCTTGTATTTGTAACACAAGTTTTGGCTAATTTAACATTGTGTTCTGTATCGTTAATTTCAATATAACTAACCCTCCCCTCTGCATTGGTGGATCCCTCACCTAGCTGTTCCTCAGTTGGTTTACTTGGGTCTAAAATAATAGTATTCTCCCTCAATAAAATTGTTGCACCCTTCTTATACTTAGTAAATTCATGTTCAAAACGTCTTCTCTCATTAGTCAAACCAATATTCAGAATATCGGTTGCCAATTTGCATTCTTCAATGTCTAAGATTGGACCATTTCCACCAACCTCCAAAGTATCTTTTCTCCACTTAGGTCTACCTTTTTGTCCAAAACCTAATGGAGGCCTCACTTGTAATTGACTTACTTTCTTAGGCATATCAAAATGTGGTGTAATTTTGGTTCGGTAATGGTATTGCAAAGGGGAAGCTACTGTAGTGCCTACTTTTGGAACCATATTGTTAGCTATCAATCTTGGTGCAAAATATTTATATGCATTGGCTACAGTCACACGTTTTATAGACAATTGATCCTCATAGGTTAAAAATTCATACTGATCCCCACTAGATTTTCCAAAATATTTATCCCTGATTAGATCATCTCTTCTCATTGGTGACTTCGAAATAACATCCAAAAGATCGCTCTCAACATAGTGTGGGTGTGTCTTATACACTTTGATCTTAACTACGTCATCTGGTAGCCCAAACGGAATAATAGCAACTTGTTTCTTTTTATCTTCAAATGGATGCTCAATAAGGGCAAGACCATCACCACTTGAAGTTAATTTAAGAATTCTAACATCGGAAACTTCACGATGATACTTATTTTTGATTTCATCTGTTTTGTCATTTAGGATGGCTTTCATATCGTTTTCAACTTCCTCACGAGTTAATGCATTTGATCTCAATAGATCATCAATTTCAAATTGTAACACACCTAAAGGTGAAGTCGCATCTACTTTTTTAGCCTTATACTTTTTCAGCTTTTGTTTCTTCACTCTTTGTGCATTCAACCCCATTTGTGAAGGCAATGGCCTCTTGGTAGAAGGAGCAATTTCATGGACTTTCGCTTCTTCTGACATCTTGTAAAAATACCTATTAGAAATCAACAAGAATCTTCTTCCGAATAAACTAAGTAAAAGCGGTTTATTAATTGTTGTTTGTGGTATTACATAGGCCAAACGCATATCAATACTTTTGAATACCTCTCCATCACTTCAAAGAATTTTGGAAGCTTTTACTAGTTTTATTTCAAAATCTTCCCGTATTATTAAAATTTTTCAGACATATTTTCTTTTTTTCTTTTTCTTTTATTTTTATTTTCTAAGAATAAGTTGAGAATATTTAACCTATATTTTTTTTCCTATCTATAATAAACAGAAAATGGTATCGAGAGACAGTAAAGCTAATCGTTAGAGATAATGTGCTGATACACTTAATCATATATCGATATGTATGTGTTCCAAGTGAACTTATGAAAATAGTTTCAGGTAAAGTTTTATCAATCATCAATGGATCTATAAGAAAAAGATATGAATAATTGGAATCTTGATTAAGTAAATTTATAAGTATATTACGAACATAATAGTTTAATAGAACATATCACTAGATTTTTAGTAAAAGTGTTCGAGAGATCGTTTATATATTTTTCAGTATGATCGTAATAGCCTCTTTATAATCATTAATCTATAGTTTTAGTTTTTTTAAGGTAAATTTGATAACAAACATGAGACTAACAAATTACAGTCTTTCATTAATTTACTTCAATCAATTTTGAACATTATATAAGTTACTTTGATAAAAATTTATTTCTTCTTATAAAGAAATTCGTTCTGTTTTATAGAGGTATTTTATTATATCATGAGTTTTAAAAAAACCATTACTATTAATGCACCACAATATATTTTAGTAGTTATAATCTGTTTAGTTATTGGAACCAAATGTATTAATCCAAAAAATATTTCTTTTAAATAATGAAAACTTTGTTGTAAACTTGAGTGGCAATACTGGAGTTCTTTACAAATAACTCTACCTAATCCATGATAGTATATTCTGCTGATATAATCTATATTTCAAATATTATATAAATATTTTTATAGAATTTTAGTTAATGTTTGGACATGACATTTTTATCCACGAACTCTGTGTATATTAATCAATGGTGAATATACAAGATATTTTACAATAAAGTCACACTTCTATAAGTTCTGCCTAATAAAGAGTAAATTATCGAAACAAACCTTGCAACTTACTTGGCCTAAAACGATCATTAAACTCTTAACAACAACTATATTTATATAAAAACAACACATTGCATTATCTTATTGTGAACTAATTAAAATATGGTTATAACTTTTTAAGATTTTATTTTTAAGTACTCTAAAAATAATCAATTGCTAGGCAAAACGAGATGGAAAAACACTTTTACTGGCAAAAATCAAGAAAATATGAAACACACAGAGTGTACAGTTCTACCCAGATTATATAGTTTTAATTATAACAACGTTATCAATCTAATTTATATCTAATAAAACGCACAGCAAACGATATAATTTTTTTAAAACCTATTACTTATTCAACCATGCAAAAAAATTAAATTATATTCTTACTAGGTTTCTATTTCTATTCTGAAAGTTTGATTTCTTAAATT
The DNA here is from genome assembly GCF_036370985.1 of Arxiozyma heterogenica. NCBI lineage: Eukaryota > Fungi > Ascomycota > Saccharomycetes > Saccharomycetales > Saccharomycetaceae > Arxiozyma > Arxiozyma heterogenica. Next base: position 1,484,141 of record NW_027042658.1, on the reverse strand, counting down.
TCTCTAGCGAAAAGTGAACACTGATTTTCTTTAAATTATTTTAAAAAGTGTTTGATTACCTTTTAAACACGTGGGACACTTTTCAAATGTTTTTAAGATGCTTTTATTGCACTTCTAGTTTCCTTTCTGACAATTTTCATTAGTGGTTAACAAAGATATTTCAGGATTTGTCTTGTTTTTATTCCGTATTTATAATATATTCTGAAAAAATAAAATGTGAGAACATCCTTTACTAATCTCCAAGTAAATAAAAAAAAAAAGCTTAAAACGATAACAGTATAGCTATCTCCACAACAAGATACTTCTTGTATATCATATTAATATCCGGTAATGAAAAAATAATAAGAATAAAAAGTACTATATTTGTTAACACAATTTCTATCCCATTTAACATCATTACAATAATGGATAGCGATGAGAGTATAAAAGGCTTTGAGAATCAATTGGTTCAGCATTGTGTCAATATTATACGACTCATAAGTGATGATATAATATTAAAAGATACATCTTATGATAGTTTCTTTCAAGAAAACAAAGATCTTTTTAAAAAGTTTTTATCTGATAAGTGTGCTGATTCAATTCTTTGTGTAAGTTTAGACAGTGACACTGAAAAAATAATAATAGATGATCATATTTCAGAAAAGTTCTTCACTAATAAGACTTCTGACTCTTTTAATCTATTGAATCCAATTATTTTACTTTTAAAAACTCAAACTACACTGAATTTAGAACAAAGTCTAAAATCCCAGTTAGAAATACTAATAGTTCCAACAGAAGTTAATATAGATACGATAAGCAATCTTTTCTCAAAAGGGGTTGGTTCCCTTTTGGATTATTTTACTAATAAATCTCAACTAAACAACTTATCTCAAGTATATGTAGAAAATACAAAACAAAAATTACTTGAAATATCTAAACGTTTTCATAATATTAATGCAAATATAGGATCACTCCGAATTTCAGAATCATTAGATGATTCAATCAAAAATGTAATTACTAAAGGTGCAACATTAGAAACATATCGAAATTACATTAATGAGGATTTATTGATTGATTCATCATTTCTGAATAATTTATTAAATTCATTAAACCAATGGATACGACATTGCCAATTTTTGAAAACTTATGAACCACCATTACCAAGTAATCTGACTGATGAAATTGAAGAATGGATAAAATATAAAAATATATTAACTATAACTTGTAATGAATTGGATTCCACCAGTTATAAAGTTATAATAGATATTTTAGTTAAAGGAAAACGTCTAAAATTAAATGATCCAATTTTAGCTAACTGGGACATACAGTCTAGGTTACACACTGTATCGAAAATTCTAGATTTTTTAACAAACTTAGAAGTAGAAAACCTTAAATCAGTCAAGAACACAGAACAACTGACAACTTACCTAATAAAGTTATCATCATCTTTACGAAGATTTCGTTTCTCAGATTATCCAGTTACCCGTTTTATAGCTTTTATGGAAATGCTGACTAACTTTATATTTGAAAATGTATTCATAATTAGTCCCAATATTTTTAAAATTTCACTACAACAATTTATAGAAATCCGAGAATATCTTTTAGATATATGTTCACAATGGGATACAATGTCTAGGGAAATGATCCAACAGATTAGAGAGAAGATAAGAAAATCAAACTTAGAATTATCCATTCCCATTGAATTTAATCATATAACCAAAGCATTAAGACTAAGATTAGACACAATAAAAGATATTAAAGCTGAAGAATGTTCTCTTTCTGAAGCTTTTGCAAATGTTTACGAAGAGAATTTGGAACTCGTTAACTGGATATATACACCCATAAAATCCCTAAATAATAATGATATTTTCATAGAGGCTATAATAGCATCATCAATAAAAGAATTTAATGAAAGATTATTTCAAGTAGAAACCAAGTTGATTGAAAGATATAATAATGTGATAGCAAATTCAGCCTCTGATGAGCTTTTCGATGAAGTTATTAGGTACAAACCATTACTTACGTATTTTCCATCCTTAAAACTAAGATTGCAAGATACAGAGCATTTAATTTTAAGTTCAGTGAAATCAAATATCACTTCCTTAAAAAGCCAGCTCATGTATAATGAGGCAATGATCCAATCTCTTCAAAATTTGGGACTGGCTGAACTATCCTCAGTACTTGTTCAATATATTTCCTTCAATAATAAGGTAAATTCTATCACGTCTAATATGGAGACATTATTGGGTCCAAATTGGAAATACCTGCCTGAAAGCACTACCGTTGCTAGAGATTGTGAGTATATACAACATGAAACTGAGATCAAGAAACTTCTCGATACATGGCTTACTAATTTACCTGGATATCATAATGATTTAAAAAGTACTGTTATTTTAAAAATTTATGAAGAAAGCAAGAAAGATGCATCACAATTACAATTGAAGGTCAATTTTAACTTTGAATTAATAAACTATCATAAAGGTCTTAAGAGTTTTTTATACTATAATTTTCAAATTCCAACAGAAACTGTCCACAAATTTCTTGAAGTGAACTCGGCTTCATCTCTTGCAATTCATTTGAAGGAAACACTTCAAAACTTTTTTTATATTCTTAAGCAATTATCCAAGTTTAAGTTTTTGCTATCTTTGCTTCAAAAAGATATTGATTCAGTATGGTTTATTCTCAAAAAAGGTCTTTCAATTTCTTGGCGTGACCTAACCGTGGCAACGCATAATAACAATTATGATATGAACTTTATTTCAATTCTTGACGGAGCTGTATTGCAGCTTATTGATAGATATCATAGATTGGTCCAGACTGATCAAAATATAATTCAATATTTTGAAATTTACAAAAATGGTGAGAATATTATTGAAGACTTTGCTTCTTTAACTAATCAATTGCGAGATATCTCAAGTGAATTACTCGAAGAGGACTGGAATAATGTTAAAGGTTTTGTAGATTTATTAAATGTGCATATATTTAAACTTTTAACAAAAAGAATGGCTGACTACTTTGCATTGAATTTCTTTGAGATCCAAACTATTATGGTCTCTCTAGATAATGGGGAAATCTCTTTCAAACCATTAATAAATGATATCAAGAGCTTATGGTTTCATAAAATAGAAAAGTTTATATCCATTTGCACAACAATTCCAATAATATCTAATGGCAAAAATAGTAAAAAAATATACTTTAAGAAAAAACAGATTATAGAGGCACTTATTACTGACTTATCCACTATTTATAGTACCATTGACCAATATTGCATAGCTGGTGAAAAACATTTCACGAAGTGGAAGAGTTACGAGTTTCTATGGGATATAAATGAATATTACCTTCAAGAATACTTGTCTAGCAGTTTTACAGAATCTATCAAAGTTTTGAAAATGTTCCACAACAAATTAAAAGATTTTGAAAATACAATACAGGAAAGTGAAATTGTAGGCATTTTTAAAATCGATTCTGATAGGGCATATCAGAATGTTTTAAACAAATTAAGATATTGGATATATTTTACTATTGAAAAGATACTTCCAATTTATGACGAAAATGTTAAAAATTTAAGAGATTGCATTCTTAAGCAGATAGATGAACTTTCAACAATATCTATTGATCAATCTTCTATTCATACAATATTGAAATTTGTTGAGATTACTGATAAAAGTGGGCATTTGCAAGATATATGGAAAGCAAAAATTCAAGAACTCCTTTCGATAGAACAAATCTTCAAAATATATAAAGTGAAATTTCCTAAAAAGCACATATTTCTTAACCAAGTAGAGTTTGATATTAGTACAACGGATCAGCTTGTGAAAAAACACCAAAAATATTTGAAAGATAACCGTGGTGCTATCTCTGAACTTTTGAATATTTACTTTAATAATGTGTCTAAAAATTTAATAGAATTAGAGAGGAGTTGGGAAGATTTTAAGTTAAATATGGTTTCAGAAGAGTTGAATTTGATAATTAATGTTCTTAATTCTATTGAAATCAAGCTAAGTGAAGTAATTGAAAATCGCAATCTTATTCTTAAAACTGCAAAAGCACTCTCTTACCCCATATCATATGTCGACAACACAGAATGTACTACATCTGAAATTAACAATTATATAGAAATTTGGAAGAAAGTCTCTGCAATAAATGGACTACTTAATGAATACCTACAAACATCCTGGAAAAAGTGTTCTATCTCTGATTTATCAGTATTTTGTACCAAAAGTATAAAAGAACTAAACCATTTTTCATCTATTATTAAGAACACTAGGGTTTATAATAATATTCAACAGATACTCTCTGATATTCTCAAGATAAAAGAAGAGCTTACACTGCTAAAAGATTCAGCCATAAAGCAACGACACTGGTGTGACATATTTAGGCAACTTTCTTTGAGTGACTTTAATATATCTTTTGTGGAGGATAATCAATTTAGTTTAAATGATGTACTAGCTCTGAAGATAGAGTCACATAAAGCTACAATCAACAATATTATCGAACATGCCCAAAAAGAATATGTCATTGAAAAAGCACTTAATAATATTGATAATCATTGGCTGCATATCAACTTACAGTATAATGAGCATAACACTGGAATGATACTTGTAAATGATTGGGATTTAGCAGCAAGACAATGCCATGAAGATTTGAGTGAATTATTGTCGATGAAAAATTCTACTTATTTCAAATTATATAGTAACCGTTGTACAGCCCTGACAGAGAAATTAAGTTTACTTTCTATTATTTTATCAACATGGTGTGATGTCCAGTTTAAGTGGCTATCAATGTTTGACATTTTTGGAAAAAATAATAAAATAAAAGAGTTGCTACCTCAAGAAGAGTCTCGATTCCATTATGTTTCTACAGATATGAAAAATTTACTCAAAAGAGCACTCTCTCTAAAGCATCTAATTGATATTTCCTCTATTCCTAATTTTCATCTATCACTCTCAAAAATACTTGATGTATTAGTTTCTATACGTAACTCGCTAAATGATTTTCTAGAAACTTACAGGGAACAATATCCAAGGTTTTATTTTTTGGGAAATGATGAATTATTAAAAATACTTGGGTCTACTAATTCAATAGAAACAGTATCTAAATACATGCAAAAGATGTTTGGGTCTATTTCCAATATTGAGAGTAAGGATGAAATTATCTATGGTGTTAAATCTGTTGAAGGTGAGTCTTTCAGTATAGAAAATACAATAAACATATCTACATATGAAGCTCCTTCTCAGTGGTTGACCCAATTAGAACAACAAATAAGTAAAAGCTTATTAAGCAATATTAAAAGTTGTTCGAATAAATTATTTAAAGGTACTCAAATTTGTGATCTAATTGATATATATCCATTTCAGATTTTATTAGTATCTTTTCAGATATATATGACAAAAGTAATTGATTTAGCATCCGAGAAGTCTGATATAACAAATATTCTAAAGAACTTAAAATGTTTGAAAGAAAAGTTACAAGTAGAAATTAATAACTCAGATTCTGTAGACATGATTATCAAAAGAAAAAGAGAGAATATACTTGTTGAGGTGCTGTATTATATTTTTACTACAACTACATTATTAGAAAATGAAAAAAAGTTCATGTCGTCTATTAAGTGGAAGTATATCCATAGAATGTACTTTGTGAATGATGATACTTCTAACAAAACTTATCTGATGTTTTCTCATGGCTCATATACAGTAAATTATGGGATGGAATACATCGGTATTCCTGAAAGACTTATCTATACTAAAAATTTAATCCAATGTTCTATTTTCTTAATGGAATCAAGAGGTCAAGGTTATGGAGCGTGTTTATTTGGTCCCGCTGGTACAGGAAAAACAGAAAGTATAAAAATGTTGGGGCAAAATGTAGGTAAAGTTGTTGCTGTATTTAATTGTGATGAAACATATACCTTTTCTGTGATTTCAAGATTAATATTTGGGATTGCTCAAGTTGGTGCATGGAGTTGCTTCGATGAGTTTAATAGACTTAACGAAAATGTTTTAAGTTCTGTGACAAGTAATATACGTTTAATCCAAGATTCTTTATATTTCAAAAGGAATTATGTTGCTTTAAAAACAAAATCTATATGTATTCAGAGATCTACAGGTATTTTTATTACGTTAAATCCAGATTATGAAGGTCGATCCAAGTTACCAGAGATTTTAAAAAATATGTTCAAGGAGTTTTCATATTATGCTCCTCATGAACTTGAAATTATCAATGGTATATTAGATACTCAAGGTTTTATTCCAGACAATAATTTGTCTAACAGTTTCCTCAATTTTATTATGCTACTAAAAAATAATTGTAGCAAGCAATTACATTATGATTTTGGGCTTCGTACCATAAAAAGAATTTTGATGACCTGTAAGAAATATAAATACAATTATACCTTGAAGAATGCCCTTGTAAAATCAACAAGAAGAATTATTCTTCCAGTTTTGAATGATACTGATAGTCAACTTTTTTACAAATATGAAACAATTAGTTTCAGTGATGTTCTTTCTGATAATGTAATGGAACACCAAGAAATATTTGAAAAAGTCCTTTTTGAAGAATACAAGAAACCTTCTGCGGATTTCTTAATCAAATGCCAACAATTATATGATTTACAAAAAACGCAACAGGCAATAATTTTATTGGGAAAAGCCGGATGTGGTAAAAGTACAATATGGCGCACAACCTTAAAAGTTATAAAAAGAATAAATGATACTTATAATAAAGTATATATAATTGATACCAAGGTTTTATCAAAAGACGAATTATATGGCTCGTTGAACATGGCAACTCTAGAATGGCAAGATGGTGTATTCACACAAATAGTGAGAAATTGTTATGCATGTTTGCAAAATGGTGCAAAAAAAGAAGACGTCTGGATTGTGTTTGATGGTAGAATTGATTCAGAGTATGCAGAAACTATTAATAGTGTTCTTGATGATAACAAGCTTTTAACATTACCCAATGGTGAGAGAATTCCAATAGCTCCAAATATCCACTTACTTTTTGAAACAGACACATTACATTTTGCTACACTAGCAACTATATCCAGATGTAGTCTAATATGGGTTGGTGATACCATAATTTCTAAATATGATATATTTATTAATAAACTCTTTTCGAAAATGCAGCAATTGGTTGAGGATAATGTTTTGTCAAGTACTTTTTTTAATGACATAACACAGGTGATTAGGGACATACTACCTTATACTCTGTGGGAACAATTAAACAAAACAACTCAAAATTGGACCAGCGTATTCAAGGATAATATTTGTAGTACAGATAATGCTTTAGTGGCTGGTATTGTATCATTTCTAATATCTTTTGGTTCTCTACTTGAACAAAAGGATTCTGAGTTCATAAAAAATATTCTTAGTAAACGAATATATCAACTTTTGATAACTATTTTTACCGATGAATATGAAAAGAAAGATTTGAATGAGTATAAAGAAATTTTATCTAAACATTTTTTATTGGACACAGATGTTGATAATATGGTCTTTAAGAAGCTAAATGATGAATTGACTTTAGTACCTTATGATATTCCTTCTACAAAGTTAAATGTAAAGAGTTTTGATAGATCTGATCTTGTAATTACTACAAGAGATACAATTTACCACTCTGAACTCATTTTGGATTTTTTAGTTTCTAAAATACCACTTATATTTTGTGGTCCAGCTGGGGTTGGTAAAACTATGATAATTAATAAGGTATTACATGCACATGATAAATATGATTTAGTGTCGATGAATTTTTCAAAAGAAACATCAATAACTGATTTAGTTTCTCTTTTTAATCGTCATTTAATATACATACCTGACGGTGATGGGTACATATTATACCCAAGGAATAATGAAAAGGAAATAGTATTTTTCTTTGATGAGATTAATCTTCCTAAAGTGGATAAATATGATTCTCAACCTGTTATATTATTTTTAAGGCAACTTATTGAAAAAGGAGGCTTTTGGAGAGGTTTGGATAATAAGTGGATATTTTTAAAGAATGTACATTTTATTGGCGCGTGTAATCCTCCTTATTACTCTGGTAGAAGCATGTTAACTTCACAATTTTCTCGGCATGCGGGTATTGTCTTTTGCAACTATCCAGCAAAGTCATCTTTAAAACATATCTATAACGTATATTTTAATGCTTTATTTGAAATGGTTCCAAGTCTAAAAATGTACTCAAAAGATTTTACAGATGCATCTATTGACTTATATTATATGTATATTAAAAGTTTTTCTGAAGAAAAATACATTCATTACATTGTAACACCTCGAGAACTAACTAGATGGATCAAAGGATTACTATTCGGTATGCTTAATGGTCCCAGACAAAATTTTCTTTCAATTGTAAAACTTTGGGCTCACGAAGCAATAAGAATATTTTCTGACAGGCTTGTTTCTATTGAACACAAAACTATATTTTTTTCTAATCTTCAGGATGTTATAACGAGAACTTTTGTTACTGTTGACTTCTCAGAAAATATATTTGATGATTTCTTCTATTCTAAATGGTTTAGTGCAGAATACATTCAAATATCTAAGAAAGAGTTGATACACCTAGTAACTCAAAAATTTGATATTTTTTGTGAGGAAGAGAGAATAGGTAATATTGTTATTTATGATGCTATGATAGATCATATGTTACGAATTGATAGGATCTTAAGGCAGAACCAAGGTCATGGAATGCTAGTAGGTCCTAATAAAATAGGTAAAACGACGATGATTAAATTTGTTGCCTGGATGAATGGTATTCATATCATGCAACCTTATATTACAAAGGATTTTACATTAACTTCATTTGACGCTTTTTTAAGGGATGTTTTACTAAAAGTGTCAATAGATGAACAGGAACTTTGCTTACTAATTGATGAGTCAAATATGCTGGATGCAGCATTTTTAGAAAGAATAAATTATTTACTGACAAATTCTGATATTCCAGATCTATTTTATGGGGAGGAGCTTTCAAAGTTAGAAATATCTTTAGAACAGAAAATGAATTCGTTCGGAAGATTAAACAGTAGTAAGGATGAAGCTTACAAATGGTTTGTAAATCAAATTTCCAAAAATTTGCACATATTTTTTACAGTTTCAGATCCATATAAGGACAACAAAATGAATTCACCTGCGCTATTTAACCGTTGTGTTATAGACTGGATTGGTCCATGGGATATTCCTGTTCAATATAGTATTGCACGAAAAATTTTGACTCAAGTTCCAGTTAACATATTTGATTTTAAAAATGTTGAAAAAAGCAAGTATTGGATTTTACCACAAAATCCATCCTCTATGTATGAAATATTAATTAACATTATGATACATTTTGATATAGACTTTTTCAAAATGGTCAAGCAATATGAACTATCACCCTGTTATTACCTGGATTGTATAGATATATTTAAAAATATATTTATGAGGGAATATCAGACTTTGGATGATAACCAAAGATTTATTACTAACGGTTTAAATAAATTGAATGAATCCGTTCTTAAAATGAAAGAAATGCAAGAACTTTTATCCAAAAAGCAAAAGATTTTAGAAACTAAAGAAAGAGAGGCTCGAAAAACTTTAGATACATTATTATATCAACAAAATGAATCCGAAAGGAAACAAGAAGCAACAGAAGAGATAAGGCAAATCCTTGTTGTACATGAAGAACAGACAATAAGGAGGCACGAAGAAATTCAAAAAGATCTTAGAGAAATTCAGCCTATAGTTGAATCGGCAAGACTAGGTGTTAGTAATATTAAAAAACAACACCTTACAGAATTAAAATCCATGAATAAGCCACCTAATATTATAAAAGTTGTATTAGAAGCTGTTTGTTTTTTATTAGGTTATAAATTTGATTCATGGAAAGATATTCAAGTCTTTTTGAGAAAAGATGACTTCGTATATGAAATTGTTCATTATGATGCAACGAAAATGATGAATAATAACACAAGAAATATACTAGAAAATAAATATTTATCTAATGAAAGCTTTAATTTTTCTTCAGTAAATCGTGCCAGCAAAGCGTGTGGACCACTGTACCAATGGTTATATGCACAAGCCAAATATGCAAATGTTTTAAAGAATGTCATTCCTTTACAAGAAGAAGCAAAACATACAAAACAAGAAATGCTGACAGCTAAAGCACGTCTTCTAGCTGCGGAGGAAATGGTAGAGGATTTAAAAGCTGATGTTGAATTATCCAAGCAAAAATATAGCAGTTTGATAAGGGATGTAGAGGTCATTAAAACAGAAATGGAACGTGTTAAAGGCAATCTAGAACGCTCCAGACTTTTGATAAGCAGTCTTAGTTTGGAAAAGGATCGGTGGTTATATTCAGTTAATTCATTTTCAAAAGATAAACGTGCTTTAATTGGAAATTGCTTAATCACTGCAATATATTTCTCATATTTTGGGCTATTAGATGAAAAACAAAGAAATATAATGCTTCATTCATTGTTTAATTTGATGAGTAAATGTTCTTTGGAATATTCTATTAGTTATAATTTTATAGACAGCAATGTGAAAATTGATGAAAAAACATTATGGATAGAAAATGGATTACCAAACAACGATTTTTATTTAGAAAATTTTTGTTTATTGATTAATAATCATGGATTAATACCATATTTTATTGATCCAGTTGGAGTAATTATGGATGTTCTAAAAAAACATTTTGGTACCAAGCTAGTTGTTATTAGCTTTTTAGAACCCAATTATTTAAAAAGATTGGAAAATTCTATCAAGTTTGGAAGTGTTACTATTATTGAAGATGGTGAATTTTATGATCCAGCATTAAATAGTATATTGTCTAAAGAATATCAAGTTGTCTCAGGTAGAACTATCGTAAATATTGCAAGTAAGGATATTGACGTGTCGCCAGAGTTTCAATTGTTTATTTGTTCCCGTGATCCTCATGCGAAGATTTCAAATTTTGTTAGAACAAGAGTTCGGAAAATTAACTTTGCTATTACTGAAGGAAGTGTTGAAATACAATCTCTTCGTCTTACACTAATGAAGGAAAGTCCAGAATTACTACATAAGAAGGAAGAATTGAATAGCATTAATAGTAAATATAAAGTTCGATTAAGAAATTTGGAAAAAGACTTACTAGAAACCTTAAATGATTCCGAAGGGAATATATTAGATAGTAATGATTTAATTAATACTCTAGAGAATATCAAACATGAGTCACAAAATATTGAAAATAAAGTCAAAGAAACTGATAAATTGATTGCCACATATAATAAAACTACCGAGAAATATGCTCCACTTGCAGGACATTGTACCAGAATTTTTGCAATTATAAAGCAGTTTAGTTCTTTGAGTTGGTTCTTTAACATACCGATAGAACAATTTATGCAAATATTTGAATCAATCTTTGCTCATCCAGAATGTAAGGAATCGGCAGATATAAATAAAAATATGGATAATTTAATAAAGCTTTTGTATAGAAATATCTATTCAATGCTTTCAGTAAACTTTGACAAGATATCACAAAAAATTTTAGCAAGTTTGTTATATTTGACTTACATTGACAATACTTCTGACGCAAATAACACCCTAATTGTATTAAAAATTTTAAAATGCTTTGCCAGTCAGGAAGAAGACACTTTTAATCTGTCAGATAAAATTACTTATGATAATTATTATCATAATAGGGAAATATCTAATTTAATCAAACTTTTTAGGGACAGGAAGTTCATGGAAATATTTTATGAATTCCAATCATTATTTGGTCCGGAAGATAATCTTACTGATTTATTGTTTCATTCTAGCGATTGTCCAATAATTATGGCCAATGGACTTAATGAGGACGGATCAATTGAGTTTGAACGTTTGGCACACATGAATAATAAAAAATTAATAACTATTCCATTGGGTTCCATTGAAAATACACAAATCATAGAAATGGAGATTAATCAAAATGCATATTCTGATATGTGGATTTTATTACAGAATATTCATTTATCAGCATCGTGGGTGGAAGATTATTTAGTAAAAACTGTAGAAGAAATTGACAATATTAAAGATAAGAGAAAACTGAAAGTTTTTATGACTTGTAGTTTAACTAGTAATCCTTTGCCTTTCAAATTACTAGAAAAATCTTATAAATACGTTTACGAAGGTAATGTTAAGATATTAAAAATAGTGAAAACCCTCTGGCTGAATGATGAATATAAAAATTTTGTAAAGGAAAGAACCTTCAAAAGTGATGAGATTGCAAGCTACTGTAATAATATAAGATATCTATTAACGTGGCTACATTCCATCTTTGTCGTGAGAAGTCGTTTGTCACCATATGGATTTACTAAAAGATATGATTTCAATATCTTTGACTATAAGTCTGTGCTATTTTATCTCCAAGCGTTATTAAATAATTTTGAAAATGAAGAAACCATTACATATTTAATAAAATACTATGTTAAAGAAATCATTTATGGTGCAAAAGTAGATGTTGCTGAAGATAAGAAAATAATAAACTCAATTTGTGAAGAGGTATTAACTCCAGAAAATATTCCAGAAAAAGATAAGGTTCTTAAATTGCCATTATTACAATCTACTGAATATACCTTGGAAAAAATAAAAACAACATTGGAGACATTAGAGGAGCCGCTTGATTTTATAACCTCATGGTTGGGGATTTCTTCAGAATCTATCGAAAATCATGATAAAGAACAAGTAAGGATTATTGCAAAAAGCATTTTAAATATTTATGAAAGATGTAATGATTAGTTGTTTTTGATAGATTATGTGTAAATTAAATCATTATTTTCTTCTTGTAAAACTCTAATGAGGAAACCAAGTCTTGCAAAAAATGCATTTAAAATCTTTCATCTTTATTATTTTTTTATTTACTTTTTTTGAAAAAAAAAAGATCAAGGTTATTCTGATCAAACCTAGCCAAAAATAGTCAAGCTGCTACATGGAATATTATATAGGCATACTAAATAGTATTTTAAAATTGCATTTCAAGAATATCTTGAAAAAGAAGCATATTCAAAAAATTACTAGCCATCATTTACGGTTAAGTTTTATTGTTTTTTGATCGAATTTCTTCATTTAAAATTTTATGTTGTTCAACGTAAAGCCAAACTGCTGAAGTAAAATATAACGTTTAAAACCAGTTTCCTTACAGTTACCTGGTAAAATAAACAAATATCTACCAAAACATATTCGACCAAATCTGTTGAAATGAGTTTATAGATGTATGTAATAATCTAGATTTTTTGTACCCAATAACTGAAAATTTTATAACAGTATATAAAAGAAGAGTTAAAATAAAATGTGTTTTAATGTATATTAGTTATATATGTATATTAAGTATATAAAATAGAATAAAGCAAGTAATACAAGAACAACTTATAGTGCCACCCATATCATATTATAAGTTTATATTATTTTATTACATTAATCTAAAATGAATGTTAATAAAATATTTGGTATTGAATCCTTACGTCGAAACAATAAATACACAATTTGAAATATCAATCATTGATTGTTTATGCTATTTTGCTACTGTTTTTATTTAAAAAACATGCCCAATAAACTGTTTTCAGTGATGGTACACACCATATAGATTTACCTAAAACCCATTCTACGAAACAAGACTTACCTTAAAAAGCAGTTTCGTTGCAGAAAATTTAACCGTCAACTTTTTTTGATAGAAAAAATTGGATATTATAATTCAAGTAATACAATTTCTATCATTATAAAAGAATTTATTGGGCAAAACATAAGCTTTTTTTTTTGGATAGTTTCTTTAGGATATTACTACGATAGTATTATATGGAATTCTCCAAGTTTTTAGTTTTTTGCACTAGTATTTCTTTAATATTTAAGCAATATTTACTTAATAGACACATTACACAAAAAAAATAATTCATTGTTTTTCTCTTACGTTACAAAAAAACTTAGGTTTTTTTTGTCACTTCTAATTTTTAGTTTTTTTCATATATTCTTCAAATAGGGTTTGATATAAATTAGTTTGTCATTAATTGTGTTTCTTTTTTTTTTTTTTTCTTTTTGTCTCATCGGTGATTTTTCCTCGTTTATTTCTATACAGTTTGTTTTATTCTCTTTTGCTTTTGCAGCTACCTACAATGAAAAAACACCCAGTATTATACGAAATCCATAATACAAAAAACGCCGACCACGATAACGTAGTTGAGAAGTGGAGATTTATATCAACGCATACATATTATTTTATTGTGAAATGATGCAAAAAAAAATAGTGACATAAAACAGATCATCAAATAGTAAAGTATATATGTGTATTAAAATATTAATGTAAAATATAAGCAACACATTAAATAAATACACAACAGAGTTCTTGTATATTCATTCATAACCTCATCATTGTACTACACGCTCTTCCTTCTTTATAATATCATAATTTGAACATTAAGAAGCTTTATACAAAAAGTATATATACATATATATATATTTGTATTTCTTCATAAAGTAATATCAAGAGCAATAATATGAGTGGAACAATTGAAGTGGTTTCCACTCCAAAACAACTACAACAACTACAACAACAAAAACAAAAACAACAACAACAGCAGCAGCAGGAGCCTTATGATATTTCTAAGGAAGGAAATATTTTGTTAGATCCTGGAAACCATGATCCAAGTCACTTTAAAAGTAAGATGTCTAAAATAAGGTTTCAATTTAGACAGTATATGACAAAATTTACAGATCATCAATCAGAATATTTAGCTGAATGGCAAAGGAAACATTCTTCTCCGTTCAGAGATTATTTTTTCCCATATACTGCATTAATGGGATCACATACATTTTATGTTATTTTTTTACCGATGCCTGTATGGTTTGGTTATTTTGAACAAACAAGAGATTTAGTGTATATTCTTGGTTATTCCATATATCTGAGTGGATTTTTAAAAGATTATTGGTGTCTTCCAAGACCCAAATCTCCACCAGTGAAAAGAAGTACACTAAGTAAATATACAGCGAAGGAATATGGTGCGCCAAGTTCACATTCAGCTAATGCCATGGGCGCCACCATGTATTTTATATATTATATTTGGGATTGTTCAAGTTTCAACATATTTCTTAAGATGTGCTACACTGGATTTGCTATATTATATTACATGACATTAGTCATTGGAAGAATTTATTGTGGTATGCATGGTTTCTTAGACATAATATCAGGGTCCATATGTGGGGCTGTATGTTTTGGTACGAGAATGTGGTTACGTTACATTTTCAGGGACTTCCGTAGTGGAGAGTATGTTTCGTTCCCAGTTATCAGTGTAACTATCGGATTACTACTGCTATATAAACATGTTAAACCCATTGATGAATGCCCATGCTTTGTTGACAGTGTAGCGTTTATTGGTGTTATATCAGGATATGAAGTCGGAGATTGGGTTCTACAGAGATACAATATGGATTTATATTGTAGCAAATTTAATCAGATTGGGATGTCTATCATTTTAAGACCGTTAATTGCAGTCCCGTTTATTATTATATGGAAAGAATTACTGAGCAAGAAAATTATTTACACGTTTTTAACAAAGGTGTTAAGATTAACAGACGATAGAGCTTCAGTTATTAAAAAGCGTAAAGAAATGACAAACAGCCATGAATGTACACCCTATATAGGAGAGCCAAAAATTGAAATTCTGGGAAGATTTCTTATATATTCCGGTATTCCAATGATTACAATTATATTAGCTCCACTAGTATTTAGAATGATTGGTATTAAATAAGTAGATACAAGAGTAGATGACTAATTAACTAAGTTTTCTTTTTGTTATTATTTTTTATTTTTTCTTTCCCTTAACGCTTTCTTCTTTTCTTTTGGTTTAATTATTTTATTTTTGCCTGTAATTAAGCAAAAAGAACCAAACATAAATAAAATATCCATGAACCAACAGTCATAACACAATATTTTACATGATAAAGTATTTCCTTCTAACTAATCTACTCCACTCTTTTCTAGATTTTTTGTTAAGAATATAAAACTTCTTTATACTCATAACATAACCTTACTTATGTTTTACTTACTTATACATAGTATGGAAATAAAGAAAAAGATTACTATTGATTATTAAGATGAGGAATCTTGCTTACTAATTGTAAAAAGGCTTACACATTTACACCCTACGAATGCATTTATTATTCACTCAACCTGATCGATTAGTAACATAGTTTACTAAACTGTAGTAATGATTATAAGAAAAAAAAAAGGAAATTAATAGTATGATTTTTTTTTAAAAAAAAAAATAAATAAAAATAAAAAAAGAGAAAACAAATCTATTCTGATGGATTAAGCATGATTGACATAGAAGATGTTGGTATTACAAACATACGAAGATAAATCAAACTCTCTAATAACGCGAATACTATTTATTTACAGGGATTATCTTTTGCCATCGCCATCATAGTTAATTGTTTATCCTTTTTTTTTTATTTTCATTTTTTCTATCTAAATCTTACTGTTGTTGTTATTTATTGGTTTCATCTTAGTTTTATATATCTTAGCCCTATAAAAAAGAAAAGGCATACACACATAATTTATTCTCGAGTACATCTTTTTATATTACAATCGTGTTTCTGAACAAAAAAAATCCCTATTTTTCCATGTCAATTTGAAAATCACTGAAAATAATAACAAAATGCTGTTTCAGACCTTCATTCAGAAAAAAATAATCACAATTTTTAACTGGAATTAGTCTCCTTACCCTAACTCCCTCCATCACAAAAGAAAAAAAATGAAATAGCCAAGTTTTCCTTTTTTCCTTTTTTCCTTATTTCTTTGAGAAATTCTGAGAAATTCCGACACCCCTGTTTTTATTATTATTAGTAGTATTAGTATTTTTTTTTCTTTTTTCTTTTTTTCATTGCTCGAGTTCTCCAAAAAAGAAAATTTTTTTTCTTTTATTTTTTTGCCAGTTTTTCCAAGTTCTCTCTCATTTGGTATTGTTTTGTTTTATTTTGTATGATTATTTCTATCCCCATTCCCCACGACGATGACACGCCTGTTATTATCGCCTATATTACTAATCACCAATTACTAAAACAGACAAACAGACAAAAGGAAAATGAACAAAATGAACAAATTGAACAAAAACGAAAAAATTTGACTTGAGTCCCGCCAGGAGGACAATATTTGATACATTACTAGGTTTTGTATAAGAAAAGCCTTTGTGAACTCGAAGGAGATACACATATACGCACACACACACACGCACATATATATATGTATATGTTCATGTGTAGTATATGATATGCAGTATACGATATATATTTAAATTATTATTCTTGCTCCTGACTAGTACATTCCAACAACATCCCTTGTATATATATATTTTTTTGTTTTTCACAGATTCTCAAAAGAAGCCTTGGCGAAAGATCCATTAACTGAAATAAACTACATAAATTATTGTTACTGCCGTGAAACATTTTTTTATTTTTTTAGATAAATAATTTAACCCAAATTCTGTAAATATACATTAATTGCCTGTTTGTCTATTAAATATATTTTATTCAATTATCTCCTTCTTTTGATTTTATTTTATTTTATATTTTTTTAGAATATTTATCATTGCACGTAACAAAAACCATATACTCTATTCCCTATGACTTTGAGTGTTTCTGATACTAAATCCAAAGCTGACAACATGTCTTCTGCTTCTGCTTCATCCTCCTCTTCCTCCCCCTCTTCTTCTTCCCACCTTCCTCCACCACATACATCTCCTTCATCTTCCAAGGAAGAAGAAATAGACTATGAAGCATTACCTTCGTCTGCTCCCTTACATTACCAGTTATTGGCAGGTGCATTTGCGGGAATCATGGAACATTCTGTCTTATTTCCAATTGACGCAATAAAGACTCGTATTCAATCATCTGTAACTTCCAAAATATATTCCGGTAGTAACCTGCTATCTCAGATATCTCGTATCTCCACCGTGGAGGGCTCTCTGGCACTGTGGAAGGGAGTGCAATCCGTCATCCTAGGCGCAGGGCCAGCACATGCCGTATATTTTGCTACTTATGAATGGACAAAGAAGACACTTATAAGTCCTGAGGATATCCAAACTATTCAACCCTTGAAAACAGCAGTAAGTGGCGCTACTGCCACAATCGCTGCTGATGCTCTAATGAATCCATTCGATACAATAAAACAAAGAATTCAATTGCAAACAAACTCCTCTGTTTGGCAAATAACAAAATCAATCCTGAAAAATGAAGGTGTTTCCGGATTTTATGTCTCATATCCAACCACTTTATCCATGAATATACCCTTTGCTGCATTCAATTTTATGCTTTATGATACAACTACTAAGTTATTGAACCCTTCCAATACATATAACCCATTTATCCATTGCATTAGTGGTGGGATTAGTGGTGCCCTTGGGGCTGCCTTGACTACACCTTTGGATTGCATAAAGACTGTATTACAAGTTAGGGGTAGTAAGTCTGTATCAATGGATATCATGAAAAGAGCAGACACCTTTACAAAGGCTGCCAGAGCTATATACCAAGTCCATGGTTGGAGAGGATTTTGGAGAGGTTTAACCCCAAGAACTATATCCTTTATTCCAGCTACTGCCATCTCTTGGACCTCCTACGAAATGGCCAAACATTTTTTGATTAGAGAATAACCGTATTTTAATGCGGTCTCAAGAGTAGCATATCCTTTTTTTTTTCATCATAGATGTTATTGGTGAGTTTGTTTAATTGTTTACTTCATTTCTTACTCTTTCCTTCATTTTGTTTTCATGGATTTAATTTAAGTTATTACCCTTTTTTTTTTTATTTTGTTAGTACCATATCTCCATCATTGCATTATTATTACTAATACTTGATATACAATTTTACAGCAAAAAAAAATGAAGAAGAGAACATAGACAAGTAGACATCTTTGAAGCAATGCATATATTCATTATCACTAATAATTATGAAATAGCTAAGTTTGTATTACTTTTTTTTTTTGGTTTTTCTTTATTTCTTGAAGTGAATGCTTCTATATGTACATATTTGATCATGAAACATTCATATATTATTAATAAACTAAAATTAGTATATGTACATAAATATATATATATATACTCACAACATGAGCTTTAATATGCATAATGATAGATACTTGGATATTTCAATATATACTCCAATCAATATTAATATTACAATCAAGAGTAGCAGAAATTATTGTTACACTATAGTATGGTTGTTACTATTACTATGTGTCCTAACTTCAATCTCATTTCGTAAAGACATTATTTGTTCTGTATACTTATGTGATTGTGGGTTCCATTCAACAGGGTAATTTTTATCTTCAGGTAAATACCTGTTGTTTGTATCAAATAAATTATCGATCCATTGCTCTTCTTTGACGTTAGTATTATCTGTTTGCTTATTGTTTTGCTCTAAGAACTCTTGCCTATCTGTTATGCTTCCATAATTAACCCAATATGTGTCTTGTCCATTATTTGCAAAACGTAATCCCTTATTTAATCGATCCATATTAGTCATCAAATTGTTTATGTGTGTCATTGAGGTACTCTCACTAGGCAAGAAATTTCTAAAATTATAATATGAATCACCAATGAATAAAGTCTGTTTAAAATCCCAAATTAAATCCCCTCCACCAAAACAATCTCTAATAGAATACCAAAGTTTCATTCTAGCACTATTTGGCATTGCTTGCAAACAGTAATCTGTCCATGGAAATGCTAAAAAATGTAGTATTGCAAACCCAATCATTTCAATACAAAGTAGCCCATTTTGATATATATAAGGTACATTTTCACCATTTATCTCACTATCTATATGTAACTTACCTGTAAAACTTAGGAATTTAAGTATCATTCCTTGCCAATATGAAGCAAAAATTATTAATTTCACACACATAAATTTCATCCATGGTTTATACTGTTTTAAATCATCATATAAACATTTCCAAAATAGAGCCAGATTGTATAAAGACCATGTTACAGACATATTATACAAAATCAGTAACCAAACTTCAACACTGTCCCACTGATAAATCTCACATATTAGAAGAAAGAAACAATAAAATGGTTTAAACCATACATATTGTAAAACTCCCCTTTTAACACTTAGGAATGAATAAGGGTTAGATAAATCAATATTACCATATAGAAATGGCAATATATGTCGTACAGGTCTTTTGCCAATTGATAACTCTGTAATAATTTTTCTTTCTCCACCTAATATAAATGTTAAATAAGAAAAGAATGTATAAATAACAAATGCTTCATAAAATTCTCTAATAAAATCCAAATATATTTTAGTAAATGATGGATTTAGAGTTGCCATAAGACAAGTAACACTAAATATAGGTACTAATAACAGAATTCGTATAACTAGTCTTTGTTCATGTGGTTTTCTATAATTTAGAAAATGTTGAAAAATGCTGTATAAAGATATTAACAATGATAGAGAACAAATTATATTACATGGCCATTGCCACCATATGGGTAGATGAATATTATGTCCATCTTCACTCAGCTTCATGGATATTGCTTTATTATATTCTTGATTGACCCATTTATGCTTGTCATTTGTCTCTTATTAACCCTGACAATAATTATTTAACGTTATTTATATTTGACCTTAAAGATCATTAAAAAAATTAAAAATAAAAAAAAAAAATAAAACTAAGACATAACTACTTTATTAAAAAGATATTTAATACTTTCTGGATTGATAAACATGGCTGAGAAATCAAGAGTTTTAGAAACAAAAACAGTGTATGTTGTTAACTGACTTACTATCAGCAGTGGCTTAGAGGATTATGACGTCATTCCTTAAAAATAAAGTTAAAATGTCTACTGTTGATGTTAATCTGTTTGTGCCATGGAAGCAGCCCTTTTAACTTTTTGAAAATTTCTTTTCGTTTGGTAATATTTCTTCCTGATATAACTATTCATGGCATCTCCATGAGTCTGAGTAGAACTATGGAGTGTATGTTTGTAATGCTTACTCTTTTTATCTTCGATTTTTTCAATCTGCCTTAGTTTTTCTGTTGGTAGGATAATTGCACGATCCAACGAATATGGAAGGCCTCTATTTCTTCCGCGAATTAGCATGGCAATTATAACCAATTTGGAAATAGTATTAAATTGAGCAGATAACGATGTAGTGGTACCGGGGTAACCTAATGATAATCCTACTGTACCATATGCACTGACAATTTCAAAAAGAATAGAAAATACATTCAATGCAGGCATATCAGGATTTTGTATCTTCCCACTTTCACAAACACACACAATAAATAAACCAAGAAATAAATACCACAAATCAAAGGAGAGTTGTCTTCTTAGATGTGCACCAATGAATGACCTTGTTGTCAATGGTTTTTGCCTTCGCTTTTCTATTTTACTTTTGTGTACTTTTTTGCTTTCGTTATTAATATTGGTTTCAACCGAATTGTTACTTGTATTTATTGTGTTAGAAACCTCGCTATCACTTGTTCCGTTACTGGTTTCATCAAGGTCTTCCAAATCTGTGATACTACTATATATCCCCAATGATTGTTCTTCGTATACATTTGTCCTTCGAATGGAGATAGCCAATGGCAGTACTGAAACGTACATCATTAACATATAAGAAACCTGAATTGACGGATGCAGTGCTGCAATGTCGACAACATTAAAACCAGCTGTTCTAGTACAAACAGCTTGAAACAACCCAGCCAAGACTGCTATACCTTTAGGTATCTCATTTATTGGCGGGGAATTTAGATCTAGTACAATAAATAATATCCAGTCAGTGAAATTCAATGCTACTAAAGTCAAAAGTAACCACCATGTTGCTGCACTCGGAAATAATAATGTAAAACATCTTCTTGGATGATCTAATAAAAATCCTAAGCTCTCTCTTGATGAGGAAAAGTCAGGAGATATTTTATAAAGTACCCAAATTATGAATCTTAATAAAATTGGAAAACCTGTGTTTCCTATGATTATAAACCACATTAATATGATTAGAACATATATTGCATTTTGGAATGATATCATAGAATTATTTGTTAATGCTAATCCAAGGTCACAGAAGGAACTCATTGAAGTGAAAATGGCCCACCATATTGGGTTTATATGTTCTAAATCTAATAAGTTCTTATAATACTTCTTTAGACTAATCCAAGGTATTAGCATAACAACACCACAAATATGACAACCAATATAATAAATTAAAAGAATAATACAAAGTAATTTAATAGCTCTGTATTCTACACCACCTAATTCGTTTCTTTGTTCCTTAGTTAGCCCAATAAAAACAGAATTTCTACCATAGCTTGGTTCCCAAGAAACATAATTTGCACTCATCAAAGTATTCGATCTTGGAAAATTTATCTCTTCATCTATTCTTTGATTATCGTCATTTTCTATTTCGTCTACACTTGTTTTATCTATATTTTGACCAAATATATTACTATGTCCAAAAAAATTATTCTCATGTTTTCTATTTGAGAATTGATTAATTTTGTATCTCTGTCGAAGAGTTGTTTGATCAGATGAATCTATATTGCTAATTGAAGCTTTTAATCTTTTGTTTTTTATATAGTCCATTCTTAAGCTAGGAGACATTGATAGAATATTAGTTAATCTCTTCAATCTTGTATTTCTCTTGTTTTGTTTTTTCCTTTCGTTAGATAAGGATTGCTTTTTTTCTTTTGAAGATTGAACTAGTTCAAACCGGAGCTCACTAGGTTTATTTTGTGTATAATTTGTTGTATTTTTTTTATACTCTTGGCTTGATGAACCTACTTCGTAAGGCTCAATATTTGAATCATAAGTGCTGCTTAGAAATGTTGAATTGTTCGAAGCAATAGGCTTACTTGATATATCTGAATATGAAGTTGAATCCTGATAGAGGTCTTGGATTACTGTATTGGAGAATGGCTTATTCATAACATAATTTGAAACTTCGGGCTTTAATATCGAAAATTTCTTATTATTAAGTTTATTATTACTAGAATGATTGTTTATAATCATTGAATTGGAGGGTGAATGCTGTTCATTTGGTGGCAAAACTACATAAATTTGCGAACCACTTTTTTCTTTATTTCCGTTTATTGATGAATCAAGAATAGCGATGCTATCATTTATTTCCAAAGTATCTTTATTTACTATTTTATTATTATTGATATCTCTTTGTCTCTGTAGTATGCCAATTGATTTAAGCATTAATTCAAGAGGTATATCCTTTTCAGATCTATGCCTAAAAATTTCAATATCCTTTTTCGTACATTTCTCGAACCGAGAATCAATTAATATATTATCACTAATAGAAATATTACTATTACTCTTGTTATTAGAATTCTTTGATATTTCATCTAATGGAGACAATTCTTCTTGATAATTACTGTTCACCCTTGATAGGGTTTTGTGGATAATTGTTTGAGGTTTAGTTTTTAAACTTTGCAAAGTCATTGTTCTTCTTCTTAAAAAATCTTGCTTCGACGTATATTTTATGTTATCGAAATATCGTTCAAACCAATATAACCTAATGAAAGCCAACGATCCATGGATGAAGATTGGTGTTGCTAGACAGCACATAATGTAAATAATAATTTGTTGATATAGAGTAAGATTATTTGTTGGGATAGTGTTTAATCCACCTTGTGTTACTGCTCCTGCACTGGTAAATAAAATATCAATATAGGATTGATTATGAATTGGATATAAAAGAAAAGACGTAATAAGTGTCATTGTAATAATATAAGTGTAGTGGACGACGATAAAATTAGGAAACAAAATATTACATATGGGTTTTAATCTGCTATGTATAATTCCAATAAAATCTCTTATTTTATGGCTCAAACCTTTCTTATATTCAATTCCTGCCTGTGGCCAGAACGATATTCTTCTACTAAAACTCCGGATCATTATTTTTCTTAATCTTTTTTTTTTTGGAATAATTGGCTTTGAGCCTATTGAACATAAAATCAATTCAACGAATGATTTTCTATATAATACTGATTTATTTGTGTTACAAATAAATGATTAATAGGAGATAATATTATCCGAAAGTTCAAGACTCAGCATATTATTGTATAATGATTTGCCATAAAATTTAATAGCGCCATTTCACTTTTTGACAATCTTTTTTTCCCTTTTTCTTCCTACAAACTGTTTTTTTTTTTGGAGAAAAAAGAAATTGATAAAAATAAAAATTAGAACGATATATAAAACAGAAGGAATGCTGTTTTCATTAATATATATAAAAAAAACACAGGATCTCCGCAACCCCAACTAAGGGGTTGGTTTAGATAATTATTGAATTAAGCATACTAATCTTCTTTACACAGAGCTGGTAAAACGAATATAAAAATCATGTCGATGTTTAGAACTTTGCAGAAACAAACACGGATAGTAACACTATTTGCCCATGACTTAGAAGTTAATAAAGTTGGTTCTAAGATACTAGAGTATTTAAAGAGTGATACCTCGAATAAATTCACAGTAGAAATATCGACACGTTTCCCAACTCAAGACCAATTAAAATATATGAATCAATTTGACACAGATGGCATTTTGGGACAACAAATTAAGTCCTTGGATACAGTAATGAATTTACCATCATTTGACTCTATATATGGATTGTCATTAAAAGACAGCATAAAGAGAGGTATTTGGAACCCAAAAAATTCATTATGGGTTGACTGGGAAAGACAACGATTGGGAAATAGCATCATATCTGTTAAAGAATATTTAAAAAATTTAGAGGCTGCTAAGGATGTAGAATCTAGGCTTTAAACCACACTTTCCCAAAAGGAAACAAGTATTTAAAAGTAATTGAAGGCTAAAAACAAAAAGATCCAATCTTCAAAAGTATTGTCCTTTACGTAATCTAATAATATATTTGGCTCTCCATGTATTCATAATATATATACATGTATATATCCATGTTCATTTCTTTTTTATATTCTTTTAATACATACCTCTATCGATATACCTTATTTGCAAAAGTGATAATATAATCCCATTGAAGTATGAGTGTGTAACTGGATCAAATGGGTCTGATGTCTTCGAAGAGAGTGGTATATAACAATAATCCTCTAACCGCTGAGATGCACTGCTGCATTATAAAAAATACCAAAAAGATTCTCCACAGCTCTCTTTGAAGTCACTAAAAGAAAAAGAAAAAAATTAAAATGAAAGAAACTCTATATAAGTAGTATATAATTTACCCTCTTTTTATCCGGATTAGGAAAAAGAAAATTTTTTTTTTTCTATCTTTCTTGGGAAAGTTTTAATGAAAGAAAGTATAAAATTCTAATAATGATACATTGTTCGTTCAGTTTGAATTGGCTTGAAACCATCTTCCTAATTGTTTT
The DNA here is from genome assembly GCF_036370985.1 of Arxiozyma heterogenica. Classification (NCBI taxonomy): domain Eukaryota; kingdom Fungi; phylum Ascomycota; class Saccharomycetes; order Saccharomycetales; family Saccharomycetaceae; genus Arxiozyma; species Arxiozyma heterogenica. The sequence goes on along the minus strand of NW_027042658.1, from coordinate 1,458,836 downwards.
TAAAATACAATATTGTATACTAGTGGAGAGTTACTGAAAATACATATATAATCAACGTGATATAAGCACATCATACAAATACGTGTTTTAAAAAAGTCATGACATCACCAATTAAGACCAATACCAAACCAAAATCATCTATGAAAATAGATAATGCACCAACCCCACACAATACCCCTGCTAGTGTTTTAAATAACAGTTATTTGAGAAATGGAAATCCAGTTAAAAGCAATAATGATATTCCAACCACAATTAGTGAAGAAGATTTGCAAAGCGCGTTAGAAAATGTTAGTTTGGAAGAGAAGAGACATGCAATTAAAGAGGGAAATCCATTAAATGATCCAAATGTTTCTAGTCTTTTATTTCAATCTATTCAAGACAAGCTAGGTGATTTGATTGGCACAGACAGTGGATATTTGGACAATTTGTCGAATTCTGTTAAGGAAAGGATCCTAGGTTTAAAAAGTTTGCAAGTTGATTTATATGATTTAGAGAAACAGTTTCAGATTGAAATGTTTGAACTGGAGAATAAATATTTAAACCTTTATAAACCTTTGTACGAAAAGAGGTTTGAAATTGTTAATGGTTTGAAAGAACCAACAAAGGAGCAAATCATGATTGGACAGGAAAATGAAGACAGAATAGAAATATCTTCGGATAACTATAAGGATAATAAGAGTGATAATGAATCTAAGGATACTGTTAAAGGTATTCCTGCATTTTGGTTAACAGCATTAGAAAACTTGCCTATTGTTAATGAGACAATTACAGATCGTGATGCAGAAGTATTAAATTATTTGGAAGATATTAGAATTGAATATCTAACTGAGGGAAAACCAGGATTTAAATTAATCTTTAAATTCAATACTAAGGAAAATCCATTTTTCACAAATGAATATTTAGTCAAGACTTATTATTACCAAAGTGAGTTGGGCTATTCTGGTGATTTCATATATGACCATGCGGAAGGTGATGTCATTAATTGGACCAATAATGCATCTAATGTTACTGTTGAGGTAGAAATGAGAAAGCAAAGAAATAAGACAACAAAACAAGTTCGTACTATTGAGAAATTAACACCAATTGAATCCTTTTTCAACTTCTTTGATCCACCAAAGATGAATATTAATGCCAACGGTACCAATGATGAGGATGAGGATGAAGATAGCGATTTAGAAGCAAGATTGGCATTGGATTATTCTATTGGTGAACAATTGAAGGATAAATTGATCCCAAGGGCTGTAGATTGGTTTACTGGTACTGCTTTAGAATTCGAATATGATGAAGGCGTAGAAGATGAAGAAGATTATGACGAATATGATGAAGATGAACAAGAAGGAGATGACAACGATGATGATGATGAGTCGGATGATTTTGCACAAACATCTACTGGAAAAGCAGGTCAAGAAGCTCCAGAATGTAAACAATCATAGAGGATTACAATTTATTTTAAAAATGGGCAGAATATATTATTTTTTTAAGAAGGTGGCACAATAGGAAATTACAAAGCAATAAATAGATACGCTATATATATTATTAATACTAATTATTATTATTTAGAAAGTGATTTTCCTAATTGATACTACTTTCTTATTAATTGGTAAAAAAACTTTTTTTTTTGTACTTTTCTGGTTTTAATGGTTTTTTATTGCCTTTCCATATCATGGAAAATATAGTATATTAACATTATTTCAATTTATTATTTTTAAAAAGATTGCTTATTACTAAGGATTCTCAGGACATTTAGCATATTCGGGACATTCTTTAATTAACCCCGAGTGTATAGCATAGTTCTATTGTAACACTAGACCATCCAAAAGGGGTAATAATTAGGGCAGTGGAAGATTCTGCTAAAAATAATAAACAATAAAGAAAAACGAAAGCTGTTGCAAAAATATAAAACAAAATAAAAAAAAAAAAAAAACGGAGGGAGAAAAATAATTGATCATTTACTTTACAAAACAAAAGATGTAATATAAAATAATATAATAGATTATTTACAATAATCTTTCATTGTGTGGCATTTATGGTTGCCTATTTTATTTGTTCATATTACAATAAAAAAGCTGATAGAGATAGTGAAACACAAAATAATAATAATAATAATAATAATAATAATAATAATAATAATAATAATGTCCCTAATGATTTGTGTGATAAAGAATAAAAGAGATGTTTATTTGTTCTGTTCTTGTCATCTCTTCCCTCGAATGCAGAATATTTTTAGACAAAATCTGAACAACAACTGGCTATCATTATCAACATATAGATAATTAAAATAAATAAGTAGAATAAATAAGCAAATATTGGTATATGAATGGTATTTAATAGTATAACTAGCAATTGTTTACTTTGACCAAAAATAAAAAGTAATTAAAAACATTACAACCAGGCGTTCCAAGATGAAAAGAGGGGGCGGGGCGGGGGAGGGGGGATCAAATTATTTTAAAAAATCTTGTTGTCAATTCCATATTTCATATATCTCATTGTTTCCAATCATCTAATAAATATTATAAATAAAAGCATCTTTTTTAATTTAATTCTTTTTTTTCTTTTATCTTGTCGTTTTATTTTAATTTTTTTTTCCTTGCTTTTTTTAATCATTGCACCTTTAACTTCTTTCTTCTAACAGAGTGACGTAGCAGGACATTCTTTTACTATTATTACCTAGTTTGTTCTTTATTTGACATTATATTTATATTTATATCTAATATTTAGTTATGTCGAAGAAAACCCACAGCCATAACAGCAATACTATTAAAAACAAAATTAATACGAATACTGAACCTCCTACTAATGGTTCTGTCGGTACTGTTCCTATTATCAATCCCGAATTTCAATATTCCATGACTTCATCAAATACTTATAACGCTGTCCAGAATACTGATAAGAAACATCATTCTGCTACTTTAAATGAAATTAGTAAATATCCAATAGTTAAAGACACTCTAAATAGATTGAATAATTTACCCTTATTTAAAAAATTGTATAATCAAACTTTAGTTATTTCTGAAAATATTTGGAAATCAAACAATTTTTTACAATCAAATAATTTTATACAAAATATATTCCAAAAAATATTGACTTTTTTAACTAAATTAGATAATTTGTTAGCTATTTTGATCTTTAATAAAGGTATCGATAATTTTATTGACACGTTAAATAATAAAAAGAATGGAACTTTTGGTATTTGGATTTTATGGTTTTTTATTGATTATTTGGCTAATTGTTCAAACCATATCCTTAAAGAATTAGTTATGAAGCCATTGAACCTATCTTATAATACTAAGCCACCAGCTACATCCTTTTCATCCGATAATACAATTAATAGTAACAACACTTTACCACACCTAACTGAATTAACTTCTACTACCCTAAATTTGTCTAAAGATATTCAAAACAAAGTGCACAACGATATATTAGAACCAACGAAAGATAATATTAAGAAACACTTTGATTTATACATAAAACCGACTGTAGACCAAGCAAAGGAAACTTATAAAACTGTATCTGATAAATACGAGGCAAAACTGAAAGAAAATGATAAATCTATACCCAAGACTATTTATTCTACTGGTTTGGACATCGGCAATGAGACTATTGAAAAATTAAATAAATTTACCCATAAAAACAAAGTCGAAATCTCTACAACAAAAGATTGAGATAAATTTATATCCTTTTAATAGGATATCATTGTTTTGTATTATTGTTTCAATTTTTTAACTTCTTTTTTACACACATACACATACACACTCTCTATATATATACTTGTACAGATTCAAGTACATAAGAAAATCTATATACCTACCTATTTGTCTAATGAAAAATTTACATTTGTTGGATATTTGTTTATTTGTTTATTTTTCTTCAATATAACGTTTCACTTCTATTTTTATAAATTTCTTAGAAATATAAATCAAAAAAAAGTAAAATAAAATAATACAAAATAAAATAACATATATATATATATAGAGCTTTACACATTATACAATTATATTCGATAATAATAATACTTTTGATTAAAGATAAGTGGTTGAAATTTTTTGAATAAATTAAAAATATTTAAAAACAAAGACTTTTTCATTTAAATTGTTCCCTGTAGAAAATAAAATATAGATTAATAACCATAGGGGTATAATGAGTCCTAGAAATAAACTTATAAATAATAACATTATAAATAATATTAGTCATAATAGTAATAATGAGGATAATGTAAAACAAATGAATACGAAAACTAATAGTAGTGGGAAGAAAAACAAATTATCCTTCTGGATGAGAAAGATTATCTTATCAACTAACACTAATAACACCTCCTCCTCTTCTTCTCCTGTAATGAATAATAGTGGTTATGGTTCCAAAAATGAACTTCGAAATGGTACAACTCTTCAAAAATCTAAAAATAATTCTCGATTTAGCAAAGGTATTGAAAACAACCCTTTGGATGTTCGACTCGATAAGAATAGTCGAGATGTAGAAAAAAATAACAGAAATTATGATAATAATATAGATAGTGATTTAGGGAGTTCAGACGTATACACTACAACTACAAATTTATCGATTAAACCAATTTTTCATAAGGATGATTTAAACATTAATACTGTTGAATCAATATCAAATGATACTTTGACTACAATGACCAATTCAATAAAGAAATTACAATGGGATAATGAACCAGAAAGATGTAAAACTGAGAATATAACAACAATTAACAATAACACTACTAATGCTAATACTAATAATACTAGTAATAATGATATTTCCTCGATGATTCCCATGATTTCATTTTATTCAGCATCTGTGAGATCGCCTTCAATGTTTTCAGATATTAATTCAATTCAATCAACTAGACCCACTATTATGTCAATAAAAACTATGGAAACAAATTCCAGTGTTATGGCAATCCCCCCTGCAAGTATAATTGATAGAGCAAGACCGACAAGTAATCCAGAGTCTTCAATACCTCATAGTTCATAGTGTGGAAATATACGAATATGCATAATTAATTATTTACATATAAATCTATATATATGTGTGTATATGAGTGCATATAAATGCGTGTATGTGAACATGCACTTCATATCTACTCTAAATACATTAATCATATTTAAAGAACAAGTTATGTTTTGTTGCCCTTCAAGATATTATATTGGTAACAAAGAACCTTTTAACGATTTTTTGAATTTCTTAGATTGTATTTTCTTCCAGTGTTTTTTACTAACTCTGACATAGATTGAAAACAAATATAATGTTATCATAATGAAAACAATAGCCATCCATTTAAATATTGATTGAAGGAATTTCCATAATGAAGAATCATATTTTGAATCCTTTTGACAATATAGTTTAGTATGAGATAACGGTTTGAGATTCATCAATTTACTTGTTTCTTGTAAGTGATTCTCATATATTGGCTGCGAGTTAATCATTTTCCAGCGAGTAAAAGAATCTTTTTCATTTGTTATTTGTTCATGGAATTCTTTTAATAAAAAATTTTCCCATTCTTTATAGTGATTGAAATCGTATAAATCCTCTTGATTTATATCATTATCCCAATGAAATTCATTTGTTTTAATACGAAATAGTTCCACAGTTTCAGTCAAGTCACCATTCAATGCACCCATTCCAATAAATCTTTGTCCTGTTTTTTCATTTTTAGGTAAAAATATTAGTTGTGTTTCTGTGTCTGGCAAATTATTATTTGAAAATAATTCAATCCAATAATTACCCACATTTTCATATCGAATATCGATTTTCAGAAAAGATATTGACTCAATGTAAATAATCCTTAAACAAATCATATCTCCTTGAAGCACATTTTTTCTCAATTTAATATGATCTTTATTCAATCTTCGAACGGTACTTTTTGAACCATCTGAATCAATGTCATAAAAATCTTCTTGTGGATTAGAATTAAGAAAAATATCTAAGAAAGGAACATATTCCTTATTTTTTGAATCGTTAGCAAATGTATCTAACACAAGTGATAATCCAGGTAAATTTTTAGGAAATCCCATCATTGAAATATCGTTAGGTAAAACACCACCTGAATTAATTATATATTGTCTACGAGCAAAGGAAGAAGTTAAATCTTTTAACAAAAATCCATTTTGTGATGTGAGAATAAAACTGATGCCATCACCTACTTTTCCCAAACTATTTTCTGCATATGATAATTTAAAAACAAATTCAATCTCAAAATCATTTATTGCATTATCTCCTATTCCATTTGATATTATAGAACCATGAGTATGTGGGATATTTTTAGAAGTCAATTTTATACTCCGATCATTTTTTATCTGAGTAGATCCACCTATGTACCAATATTTATTGATTTTATCTAAATAAGGTGGAGATAAAGATGCATCATTATTCGGTATTTTAATAATTTTAGATTTATGCTGATACATGATATAACTATTAATGTGAAATGGATCAATTATTTGGTTACCATTATAATTAGTTTTATAATCATTATTATAACTCAAAGGTATGGTATTAGATTGATGGCAAATCAAAAAAAGTAAAATCACAATCAATGCTAATAAGAATTTCTTTACCTGTTCATTATTTTGCATATTTAGAGGAAATACTGACACTAGAAAAAAATAGCGATCACCAGTGATAAAACTGTATATATATATGTATGTGAAACTTTGATTAAAAAAAGATAAGTGGAGTAAAGTTCAAGACGGTTAAAGTTAGTCTAAGTTTGTTGATTAACCTGACACAAAAATTAGTAATGCTAATAATAGTAATAGTTTATATAATGTATTATATCTTTTCAAATGCCTTGTTTTAGAAGTATCCAATATTGCCTGTTTTATTTTCTTCCTGTATCACCACTACTTGTCTTTTATTTTCTGAATAGTCTAAACCACATCTAATCTATAATTTCTTGATATGGTCATGTTTTAGCATCTTAGGCATTTTCCAAATAAGTAGGAAAAGATTGATTAATTAATGCTTTACCCATTTATTACGATTGCACTTGTTACCTCCGAGCTTATCTCCATTTCTTGATGAAAGTTTGAAATTTTTTTTGGTCATTTTTTTTACTTTTTTTGCGAATTTTCAATGACTATTTTCCTCGAGAAATCTGACTTTAGTGAGACTCTGAAAAATATAAATAAACAGACAAACAAATAAATATAAAAATGACTATTTATTTTAGTTTATTAACAAATGATTTTCTGTTTTGTTTTTGGTCGTTCGGGCTAAACTGAGTTGGTTTTTTCACCAAATTGAATTTGTTCTATTCCACCAAAAATATAAACTAGATTGGAAAATCCTTAGAGCAGGTAGACATAAAGCCATACAACAAAATGAAGGCTCCAACTCCAAGATGTATTATCATTAGACATGGTCAAACTGAATGGTCCAAATCTGGCCAGTACACAGGATTAACTGACTTGCCATTAACTCCATATGGTGTTGGACAAATGAAGAGAACTGGTGAATCCATTTTCCAAAACAACAAATTCATTGATCCATCTCATATTACTTATGTGTTCACTTCTCCAAGAACACGTGCCCGTGAGACAGTTGACCTTGTTTTAAGTTCATTGAGCGAAGAACAAAAAAAACACATCCGTATTGTTGTTGATGATGACTTGCGAGAATGGGAATATGGTGACTATGAAGGATTATTAACTCATGAAATTGTCAAATTAAGGAAATCCCGTGGTCTAGATCAAGATAAACCTTGGAACATTTGGAGAGATGGTTGTGAAAATGGTGAATCCACTCAAGAGATCGGTCTTAGATTATCTCGTGTCATTGCTAGAATCCAAAACTTACACAGATTACACCAATCAGAGAATAGACCATCGGATATTTTAGTCTTTGCACATGGTCATGCGCTACGTTATTTTGCTGCACTTTGGTTTAAACTTGGTGAGGAGAAATTAGTGGAAACTGAAAAGGAAAAAAGCAATCCAAAATCTTATGAAGATAGTACTATTCCTTATGTGGCTCTAGAAAAATACAGATATTTGATTGATAATCCAAAGTTCTTGTTAGATGCTGGTGGTATTGGTGTTTTATCTTATGCTCACCATAACATTGACGAGCCATCGTTGGCTTTGGCTGGTGCCTTTATATGTCCACCAGAAGAGGAATCTCAGCATGGAGATGTAATAGCTTAAGTAAGGTAGCAAAGAGAAGTAGAAAGTTTTATTTACAACTTTCTTTTATTTTTGAGTTATCATATTTAAAATTTTGTTTTACCTATTAGCGAATGTTTTACGGTTTCTTAATGGTACAATATACGATTAGAATCTTGTTTATTTGAAAAATAATTTTATAATACATATAGAGATATAGATATTTAATAAATAAAGTAACACTAAATGTTGTGATAATATTATGAAGATTAAAAAAATGATAATACATAATCATACAATATATATATATATATTGAAAACGAACGAAGGGGACATATTATGGCCCCATAATGGGTATAACAATTAAAATTTTAAAAATGACAAAAAAGTGATAAAAATGACAATAATGACAGATGAAAAAAAAAAAATAATGCAGAGGTAAGACACATATATGTGTATATATATATACTGTCCTCATTCATTTTTTTTCCATGATATGCTGTTTCTTAATAGAAAATAAAGCTTGCAGTACCAGAGGTAACAGTGACAGTACAACCATCAGAACCATTTTCATTGTAATTACCATTTTCATAGTAACATTCTCCAGCAATTGCACCACCTTCATTAGCCACAATCTTGACGTTGAAATTTGGTGGAGTTTTGTTATTTGGGTTTGGAATGATAGATAAATAAGTAAGACCGTTAGTGTAACCTGCACCAAGAACCACTGGAGCCCAGTTACCCACACCGAAACCTTCTTCACCCCAAATACATCCATCTTCTACAGAGACACCAGCGTTGTTGACATAATATTGAGTGGATGTCTTTTGGCCATTCCATTTGTAATAAGAATCTTCATCAACCACAGAGATGACATTGGAAGAACCAGCACCAACTAAAGTTGGAACATTCATGTTTTCAGAACCTGGATAGTCTGTTCTACACATAGCGATATCTTTGTCGACTTTGTTGACAACGATAGTAGAGTTATGGCCCCATTCACACAAATAAGGGGTATCAGTGTTGGAACGGTATAAGTAACCATCCTTACAGTATAAACCACCGACTGATCTTCCATCAGATGGTTGCTCAGATGGCCATTGGGTCTTAGACATACCCGGTTGACAAGCATAGGAACAGTAGAACCCATCTTTACATTCAGTGGAAGTAGAACCGTCTAAAGCCATCACAGAGGTCCAACCACCAAAACCGATCCAGTCAACAGGGATCACACCTTGACCAGATGGGAATTCAGAACACTTAATGGTACCATCTTTAAATTCTTCTGTTGGATTCTCATAATCTTTCAAATCGCCACTGATAACAGAAACACCGGAAGAGGTAGCGGTGCTAGTACCTACCAGAGTTGTAGTAGTTGCAGTAGCAGGAGAAACTGGTGTAGTAGTTTCGATAGGAGTCGTAGGAGCAACAATTTGACCAGCCTCGTCGACTAATTCAGTGACAGTAACTACAGCTCGTTTTTCCTGACGATTGTGACGATCAGTATGGTGTAAAGCAGGAGCTGCAGATGCAAAAGTTAAAGTAGATAATGACAATAAGTTTGATAACTTCATTATGATAATAATAGTAAATAATTTTATGAAAAGATAGACTAAATTAAATGAATGGAAAGTGATAAGTTAAAACCAAAAATCAATAATGATAAATTAAGGAACGACTATAGTTAAATAGAAGAAATAAAACAGTTTAAATAAATGAGTGTAGAGAGTACAGACTGGTACCTTTGTTGGGAATGAAATGAAAAAAAAAGATTAAATAGTGTTAACTTTTTATTTATTAAAAGAGTGACTTAGTATTTTTTTTTTGGATTTTTGCTTGTTATGCAGTAGTTTTTTCTTGATTGATATAGTATTTCGATAATGAAGAATAGAAAAAAGAGTATTTATATTATGTTTCTTTAGAAAAAAGAAGAAAAAAGAGAATACAAGTTGCAAGGAAAGTATTAAAACTTTTAATTTTGATTTAAATATAAACAAAAAGAATGAGGAGAGGAGAAAAAAAGTAAGAATAGATCTAAATTTTGCTAAAAAAGGAAATTATTTTAGATAAAAATAAATCTAGGCGACATTATAAAACGGATGTCAAATTTGAGAAGTATACAATGACAATACCGAAAACGAGGGTTGTTACAAACAAGTTTCAGTGGAAGAGAGAAAAAAAGCGAAGGAAAGAGCATGCTACAAGACTAAGAAAACGCAGTAAAGCAATACAAAATTAAATGACGCCTGTGGGGAAACATACTGGACTAAAAAGGTTGCACGAAAAGAGCAGGCCACTAGTTGCTCCTCGAAACAGAAAATTCATGAACCACAACATTGATCTCTTTCTAACCTCGATTATGTTGCATATATTTATACCTTTCCTACGCCTTGCTGTCTTGATCCATTTTTTTTTTGTATTTTTTTTTTTCCTTCTCAATGTTTGAAATGAAATACAATATAAGAAAGAAAAAAAAAACTCTTTTGTTTGTTGACAGATTACCCAATCGACAATAATTCCCGATTGGGTAAAGAAAGTCTCGAGCCAATTTGTTTTCCTAAAAAGGTAATAATATAATACGACAGAATACTATACCGGACATCCAGACACCCAACACTGCATAATCCCATATTCATTTTTCAACAACTATAGTTGTTGAAATTATTATTGCCGTTTTAGGAAAAGTTATTGCTTTGAAGTTGAGAATTTCAATCTTATTTCACCTTATTCCATTTTAAGGTTTCCATCTAGTGTCATGAGAAGTAAATAACAATAGTTCTTTTCAAAAAAGCTTTCCTCATTTGTATTTTGTTTCTTTTTTTCTTTCTCTTTATTCATTTTTCTTTGAGCAGGATGTAACAGAAATCGATGAGCCCCACCAATGTGGTTTTAACAAGAAGGTATAATATACATAAGGACAAAGATGTCAGTAATTCCGGTTTTTTCTTTTCTTTCTTTCTTTTTTCATTTTGATTATTGATCCACTTTATATGCAATTTTATTTTATTTTTTTTTTGCTCTTGATTAGTTAAAACTAGACAAAAAGTAGTGTTATAATTAAGGATCATAATTGTTGTAATTTACCATATTCCTCTAGCTGAAACAAACTTGTGTTTTTTCTTTTCTTTTCTTTTTTCCTTTTTGTTTTTCATTATTATTACTGTTGTTCTGTTCATTTCTTATACAAGAAGATTTTAGGTTCTTGACAACATATTTATGCTATTTCTCTGTATCTTTTCTTTTGCGAAAGTTTTAACATGAAGCTTTAAGTGACGAAATTAGTTAAAAAATAAAAAGAAAAGAAAAGAAAAAAGTAAATTGATAGGAGTTTTTACCATCTTAAAATTCTATACTGTTCATAGACATAATTAAAAAAATAGGACACATCTTAATTAAACTACAGATGAATTAGTGCAACCAAATAGCAGTTCCAAAGGATTTTGATAAACTGATATATATGTTAAAAATAAACTAGCCAATTTGTATGGCATCTTCAAAAGTACTAATTTACCGGTGGTTTTTGGTAATGGTCTGACTTTTGCTCTTGTGATATCACTAATTATAACAGTTTTAGTCATTTTCTTTTTTATCTAACTGTTAAGGAGAAGGACTATCTATGTCAATATCTTAAAAGAAATTTTTTTTTTCTTATTAATTTTTTTTTTGGTTTTTTTTTTATAACTATTGTAAAAAAAAATAAAGAGAAATTCAAATAAACAATTCTCTAGACAAAGAAATAAACTAGAGAAAAACACAAAAGAGGAATAGCTATGAGTATCTCAAAACACTTTAGATAATATTGTTATTGTTGTACCTTCCTCTCTCTAATCAGAATTTTTAAGTAGACAACAGTATATTGTTAATAACAATAATAACAAAAAGAATAAGATTAAGATTAAGAATAATATATAGATTATGGTCAATTTAAACTCTATTCCAACAAAAAACAATCGTGGTTATTATATAGCTATTGGATTAGAAGGCTCTGCAAATAAACTTGGTGTAGGTATAATCAAACAACCAGTCCTTCCGACTCTTTTAGAAGGTGACAATTCGCACAAATGTCAGTCGGAGATTTTAGCTAATATAAGAGACACGTATGTAACACCTCCAGGTGAGGGTTTCTTACCAAGAGACACTGCAAGACATCATCGTAATTGGTGTGTACGACTAATCAAACAGGCTTTGAAACAAGCTAGATTGACTGATCCAAGAAATGATGTTGATGTGATTTGTTTCACCAAGGGACCAGGAATGGGCGCCCCATTACATTCTGTAGCTGTGGTAGCTAGAACTTGTTCTTTACTATGGGATGTGCCTTTAGTCGGGGTCAATCATTGTATTGGGCATATCGAGATGGGTAGAGAAATAACCGGTGCATCCAATCCTGTGGTATTATATGTAAGTGGAGGTAATACCCAAGTGATTGCATATTCAGAAAATAGATATCGAATCTTTGGGGAAACTTTAGATGTTGCAGTTGGGAATTGTCTTGACCGTTTTGCAAGAACTTTGAAGATATCAAATTCACCATCTCCTGGCTACAATATCGAGCAACTAGCTAAGAAATGTAAGAATAAAAATGAGTTGGTTGAATTACCTTACACAGTGAAGGGGATGGATTTGTCGATGAGTGGTATTTTGGCTTATATTGACTCATTAGCAAAAGATCTTTTCAAAGGCAACAAAAAAAATAAACTTTTATTTGATCCAAAGACTGGTGAACAAAAAGTAACAGTAGAGGATTTGTGTTATTCTTTGCAAGAAAATTTATTTGCTATGTTAATAGAAATTACAGAACGTGCCATGGCCCATGTTAATTCTTCACATGTACTAATTGTAGGCGGTGTTGGTTGTAATTTAAGATTACAAGAAATGATGGCACAAATGTGTCATGATAGAGCCAATGGAGAGGTGTATGCCACAGATGAAAGATTTTGTATCGATAACGGTGCTATGATTGCTCAAGCTGGTCTTCTACAGTTTCGAATGGGTGACATAATAAAGGATCTTTCTGAAACTGTAGTGCTTCAAAAATTTAGAACTGATGAAGTTTATGTTTCTTGGCGTAAAACATAGATCTAACTTTTTTCAACTCTCTTTATTTTCTACTTTGTTCAATATATATGTATATATATAAGAGTATGTTTGTAGATATATCGCTATATATATGTATACTTAAGAATGTATTAATGACAAAGATTAAGATCACTCTATGTTTATTTGATAAAATGAAGGCATAAATTTCGTAGTAAACAAAAAATTCTATATCTTGTTTGTTTTTCTTGGGAGATAAGAAAAAAAAATGATAAGTAGAAAAAAAAAAAGATTAGTGCAACTGTGAGATAGTTATGGTAAACAAAGAAAAGAAAAAGAAGGTGAAGCAACACCAAGCCTTCATAGGAATAAAAGTAATTTGGTGTATATAATATCAATCTTTTCTTCACAACAAGAACAAAGGTATTTGAAGAGTACATTAAAAGAGAATTTTTGTTTTCTTTTTGTTTAACTTTATTCTGTTTGTTAATAATGGATCAATCACTACATGCATTATTAGACGATATTAACAAAGCTGCAGATGGTTTATCAGCACAATATTTTAAACCGCCAGGTATCTTTCATAATGCAATTGTTAAACATTTGACTACTGATAGTGTTATTGATTTTACAAAGATATTAAGAGATACTAAGGATCGTGAATCTTCCATGTTTAGAATTGATAAAGGTGTGGTGAAAAGAAAGGATAGCAAAGAGGGTATATTTGATTATTTATCTGAAAGGGAATCAAGACAAAGGAAAAACAGGAACTTGCGTATCCTAGAGCCTATACCGGTTATACAAATCCCAAAAAATTTTTACCTAGAACAACAACGGTTAGAATTATCTAATTCTGTAGAGATTGACAATTTAAGAAAGTTGTATAATCCTAATACAAATAATACTACAAGAAGCCAATATTCTCAATTATTGTCCAGATTTTCAAATGACGAAAATGCCAAAAGGTTATTAATCTCTTTGTTCCAAGGAAGTGTAATCATTGAAGATAACATTCCAATGGAAACGGTTATAAATATATTAAACGAGATTAACAACTTGTGGCCTGGTTCTAAATCTAATCTAACACAACAAGAAATGTCTAAGCAGTATTTGAAACTTCAAGAGATGAAAGTTACGCTAGAGAAACAAATACAAGAGCAAGAAACAAAAATGATGGAGAATTCAGCTAACGATATTCAACAACTAATTCAAGAGAAACATAAAGAATTGCAAGAATTGGAGAAACTGATTATACAGAAAAAAATGAAAAATGTAAATGAAACCACGTCTTAAAAAGAGGATTTGCTGATAAAACCAGTAATGAGAAGAATAATAAGGTGAAAGAAATGAGCATGAATAGACGGATATGTCTTACCTAATAATACTATCACTGTTATTTATCATAATGATAGCTTCAAACACTAATACTAGCAACACTATGATAGTTGTAAATATATATCTATACTATTTCCTATTTGGGAAATGTAGATCAAAAGATCAGATAGTAAGTTTTTTTCTTTCTATAAAATAGAAAGTAATAATCATAAAGTTGATTGTTCACTTACTTTATATATACATACACTTATGTGTATGTATATAACGTATATACATGCATAGAGATACGGAATAGCCGGAATTTAAAATGTAGATTAGTGAGTTTTAGATTATATATAATTACTTTATACCAGTGTGTTTGTATACATATCCAACAATAAGTTCATTATAGTACAATACTTTACTATTGCTATTTATTAATTTCTTTTTTTTGTTCTATATTTTTTATTTCTGGTATATATTATCAATTGTTGAAAAGTGTAGAGGTCAAATATTGGTTTATCAAAAAATGGTAAGTCCTAGATCATACTTACAAAATATAGTTGGTATTACATTGCAAGAGTCCAAAAACAAAAATAAAATACCTAATAATAATAATGCAGAACCATTGGATAATTGTCAGGAGTTTTTTGACTCTTCATATCTGAATTCGAAAACTATTTTTAACTATCTAACGCATATTGGCGATAGTTTATTACAAAATATCCCAAATAAAAATCATCTTAATGAATTTCCCTCGGATTCTACAATTTCCTTTTTAAATGATGAAGTTACACCATCATTGTACCAAATGTTTCAATTACTTCTACCTGTCATGAATCAAATACAATCTAATAAAAAAAATGTGATAAATGGAAATGATGCAAACGATATTTTGCAATATTATAATATTAACTTACCTGAGAATATAAAACTGGGAAATATAAACAGATCCTATTCTATAAATGTATTAAATGAATATTCTAAAGAGGTACTTATGTTTCTAGATGATATCAAACTACGAATAAACTCAACAAAAAGTGATATCCAGACCATTGATTCAAAAATTGAAAAATTACAAAAACTGAAGCAAGGTCTGAATCATAGAATATCTTTACTTAATCAAAATAAAATAACACTGGACGACATTGTGTTGGCTATAAAGACTAGAAAAGATTTTGTTAAAGAGTATAATCTTTTTAATAAAGAAGAGAATAACTGCGATGAAGATTTACTTAACAGATATCTTTCAGAAGCTAAGAGTTCTATAGATTTATATGGTTCCAATATTTATGAGAAGTCTGATAGTTTACCGTCGAAATCAGATATAGGTTCACCTTTATTATCTCAGAATTTTATTCCTGATACATCTAGTGACGTTATGTCTAATAATGGCTCACTGTCTCAGTTTTATGATGGACCACATAGAAAACAAAGATATATATCTGTATCCTTACACGAAATATACCAACCTGGTTCTACAGTTGCTATGTTCAAAAAGGCTCATAATGATGGTATAACATGTCTAGATTTTGATTTCCCCTTTGGAACAATGATAACAGCCGGTTATATGGACCACACTATGAAGATATGGGATTTGTCTGATAGGAAGCAGATTGGGATCTTAGAAGGCCATAACGCTAGTGTTACATGTATTCAAATGGATTCTAGTTTCAATTTAGTTATCAGTGGTGCTAAAGATGCAACTGTGAGGCTTTGGAACCTAGATTTGGCTACTGAAGAAGGTAAGAACAATGGAATCAAGTTGAATAAGCCTACTTGTCTTCACTCGTTTGATTTGCATAGAGGAGAAATAAATGCACTATCATTAGATCGTGAAACTTTAGTGAGTGCATCCAGAGATAAAACGATTAAGCAATGGGATTTGAAATCGGGAAAGTGTGTTCAAAATTTAGACATTACATTTTCTTCTATAAAGACTTCCAAAGTAGATTACCAATCATTTTCTTTATTAGATCCTCCCATTGTTGGTGCGTTGCAATGTTTTGAAACTGCATTAGCTACAGGCACAAGGGATGGAATGATAAGGCTATGGGATTTACGTGTAGGTAAGGTAATCAGAGCTATTCCAGCACACAATGGGGCAGTCACAGCCTTGAATTTTGATTCTACCCATTTAATAACCGGTTCTACCGATCAAACTGTAAAATTATGGGATTTACGTTCCAAGAATGAATTAGACAATATTTCATTTGAATTGCCTGTCTCTAATGTTCATTTGGACAGTCAACGTATAATAGTTTCTACATCAGCTGAAACATCTATCTATGATAGGATTAGTTGTCAACAAGTCGACTGTATACAATCTTCCAATTATACATCCACGGTTTCTGCAACTCAATATAAGGACAAGTACTTAATTGAGGGACATAGTAATGGAGATATTACTGTTTTGTCTGTATGAAGAACATAATTAGGTGTGTTATAGCAAAAAATTTAAAATTAGATATAAAATATGTATAAATATGTGTGTATCTGCGTATGTAGATTGGATAAATCTATAAATCGAGCTGTATATAGATATAAACTCTTTTTCTTCAGCTGTTTGTATAGATAAGGCTTTCTTATCCTGTTTTAGTGGCACTCTGTATTTTCGTATGCTATTCTTTGGAAATTTCTTCACTCTCTTTCTCTTGCAATGTTTTAGTATTGATGGTGAATTTTCCTTTACTTAATTCGAAAAAAAAAATGAAAAAAAAAAAAAATAAAATCAAAATTAGATAACGAAAAGGTTAGTAGAAAGACACACTATATGTATATACTAGAAACTTTCACTCGCAGTTACACGCAAGTAGTTACATGTTTGAATTAACCTCTATATTAAGAGTTGTAGTAGAGTTCTATAGTTGAAAGAGTAATATTTTAAACATTATTTGTTGTACGTTGGATTTCAAAAATTAAACCAAGAGTATCTAAACTTTGTAATTAATTGAAGATGAATTTTGGTAATAGAGTTCCAACAATTGTGGTTTTAAAAGAAGGTACTGACGCTTCTCAAGGTAGAGGTCAGATAATCTCTAATATTAATGCATGTATAGCTATTCAAGAGACATTAAAACCTACGTTGGGTCCGTTAGGGTCGGATATTTTAATTGTAAGTTCTAATCAAAAGACAACTATTTCTAATGATGGTGCCACTATTTTAAAACTGTTAGATGTCATTCACCCTGCTGCAAAAACATTGGTTGATATTTCTAGGGCACAGGATGCAGAAGTTGGGGATGGTACTACTAGTGTCACTATTTTAGCTGGGGAGTTGATGAAGGAGGCAAAACCTTTCCTTGAAGAAGGCATTTCTTCTCATTTGATTATGAAAGGGTATAGAAGAGCAGTCAAATTGGCTACCGAAAAAATCAATGAGTTAGCTGTTGATGTTTCTAAAGAGAACTCAAACACTAGGGAATTATTGGAACGTTGCGCAAGAACTGCAATGAGTTCTAAGTTGATTTACAAAAACGCTGATTTTTTTGTCAAAATGTGTGTAGACGCAGTTTTAGCTTTAGATAGAGACGATTTAGATGACAAACTGATTGGTATTAAGAAGATTGCGGGTGGTTCCATGGAAGAGTCTATATTTGTGGATGGTGTCGCCTTTAAAAAGACATTTTCCTACGCTGGGTTTGAACAACAACCAAAAAAATTCATCAATCCTAAAATTTTAAGTTTGAACGTAGAATTGGAATTAAAAGCTGAGAAGGATAATGCCGAAGTCCGTGTTGAGCATGTTGAAGATTATCAGGCTATAGTGGATGCAGAATGGCAGATCATTTTAGATAAGTTGAAGCAAATTGAGGAGACGGGAGCCAATATTGTTTTATCTAAGCTGCCAATTGGTGATTTAGCTACTCAATATTTTGCCGATAGAAATATTTTCTGTGCAGGTAGAGTCTCTGGTGATGATATGGATCGTGTTATTAAAGCAGTTGGTGGTTCTATTCAATCTACCACAACTGATATTAAGCCAGAATACTTAGGTACATGTGATCTTTTTGAAGAAATGCAAATAGGTTCAGAACGTTATAATTTATTTAAAGGTTGTCCAAAGGCTAAGACATGTACATTACTTTTAAGAGGTGGTGCTGAACAAGTTATTGCTGAAGTTGAAAGATCTTTACATGATGCAATTATGATTGTTAAAAGAGCTTTGCAAAATAAAGTTGTAGTTGCAGGTGGTGGTGCTATTGAAATGGAGATTTCTAAATATCTAAGAGATTATTCCAAATCAGTTGCTGGTAAGCAACAATTAATAATCAATGCATTTGCTAGAGCTTTGGAAGTTATTCCAAGACAACTGTGTGAAAATGCAGGCTTTGATGGTATTGAAATTTTAAACAAGTTAAGATTAGCTCATAGTAAAGGTGAAAAATGGTATGGTGTTGATTTTGAAACTGAGAGTATTGGTGATAACTTTTCTAAATTTGTATGGGAACCTGCCTTAGTTAAAATTAATGCTTTGAATAGTGCCACAGAAGCAACTAATTTAATCTTGTCAGTTGATGAAACAATTACAAATAAGGAAAGTTCTAGTGCAAATGCTAATATGATGCCACCACAAGGAGGTAGAGGTAGAGGTATGCCAATGCCAATGCCAATGCGTTAATTCATATAGAAACAGGAACATAAAATTGTTACATAAAATACTGTACATTAATTATTCCAAAAAATTGAATATCGTGCGTATATGTAAAGATTATATAAACGGTATACTCGCATAACGTATTTTCTTTTTCTGTAGACATATTGATGTAAAGCTTTTTATTCATTCACGAACCTTATAATAATATGGAGCTTGAAACAGCCCAACATATAGTTATCCACGTAAAGCTTTTAATTTTTGAGCTAACTTATCTTCTCTTTCAGTGTCAACTGTCTCCATTGTTTGAATATCGGGTAGTTGATCTGTTTTAGCTGATTGTCTCAATTCAATACCATTTTCATCCGCTACTTTGTTCATTAATTCATCTACTTTGTCATTATCAACCATCATAGCATCTGAACTAATGCCCATATTTTCATAGACGTTCACGCTTGTATCTAAATCTTCAAACTGAGATTCAAATTTATCCATAACCATAGTAATTTGTTGTAAATTCATCCCTGCTAATGCCTTATCCATACCTTTGCATACAGAAGCCATAGATTGAGAAACGTTTCTCATAGTCACGGCAGTTTGAACTCTGGAAGCCACAGAATCCACACGAGATGCAAGTTTCAATAATTGAACACGTTCATTTTTCTTCCGTATAGCATTTGATGCATACAGTCTTGCAATTTCTTCATTTTCATTTAGTATCTTTTTCAATTTATTAGTTTCCGCAATCTCTTCTTTATGTGCTTTTTGTGCTTGTTTCTTTAGTTGTTTAGAAGTAAATTTTAATTGAAATAAAGTGTTTTCTAATCCATGAGAACCTCTTGGTAACATTTGTATTCTTATTATCTTGTAGTATGGTTTCTATTACAATTATGTATTTGATGGTGTGAGTAAATAGGACCTCTGCAAAGCTATTCATTTATGAAGCAAAGTGTTGTACTGTTCAGTTCAGTGTGTTCCCCTGCAACAGCGGTTTTTTATTGATTTGTATTTTCAGGTTTTTTTCGGTTTTTTTGTATTAAAGGAATTTCACCGTAAATTATTTCTTACTTGTGTTTAGAGATGCAGTAATAGGATATAACGAAAAGAGAGCAAGAAAAGGTGTTGGTAGGCAAGTAGATAGGATATTCAAGTGTACAGACTGCATTCAATGCGATTATATAGTATTACAGTCGTACAAAATAAAAAAAAGGAGATAATAAAAAGGGATGTTGAATATAAAAAATAACAAAAGGATTAAGAGAATTAGATACGTATAATATTACTAATTCAATAAGCTATAATAGTAATAACAACCACAACAATTATATGAAAATATGAGAATATGAGTATATGCTAGTTATGAACTAATTATATTGCAATGTGATTTAATTTCAATTATATGTTGATCGTAATAGAGCTTCTAAATTCTGGCATTTCTCTTCCATTCTAAATATATAATTTCTATACAAATCAGTAACTAACTCAAGTTCTTGTATACGTATCTGCAATTTTATCATATTTTCTTCATTACTTAAATGTTCTGAAAGACTGAAATTTGAATTGTGAGTTGATATCAAATGCTTCTGAAATTCCATATCACTCTCTAGGAAACCGCAATTTTCAGGTTTATGGTTTGTGTTATTCTTGATGTGATGATCGGATGTTGTCAGATTCTTATTAGCTAAAACGGATTTACTGTTTTCAAAATTATATTCTAGTAAAGAAGGAATAGATAATGAGTTACTTTTACTCGATTTTTTTCAAATTTTGATGGGTATAAAAGCCTTCTTGAGTTGAAATAATTTTCTATTTCAGATTGTATTGGTTTAGGTCTTAATAGAGGTTTAATACTCTTTGTAGTTTTTATTAGTGATGCTGGCCCAAGTTTGTTAAAATTTTGATCTCTAGTTAAAGAAGTTTTAAATCTTTTTACTGAATCAAAATCTCTTGAAGATAAAATTTCCAAATCTCTCATATATTGTTTGGATAGTGATTTACAGAAATTATCATTGTTATTATTCCAAAAAGGATGATTTGATTGGAAATTTAATTTAAGTATTTTATTAACAACACAGTTTTTATTATGACTATTGGACTTTCTATTTCTTGATTTTATTACATTTGTTTTTAAATTTATGGGTCTTGAAGTTCCATGCAATTTTAAAAATAACCCACACGCGTTACATAAGGTGTTGCCATTTTTATTCCGTCCCCATAAAGGCGTTGTGTCTGTTTTACAATTATGACATATTGAACTGGAATGGACGTTATCCTTTTTGATGGAAATCGATTCTGTCTTTGGAGGAATATCTTTTTGTAACGGCTGCTGTATATCATTAACATCTAAATTATGATCTAGAGAGAAGCTTACATCAGACATTGTCTTTTTATTAGTGTCATTTTCAGTAATATCCTTTTTAATGTCGTTAAAATTATCTTTCTGTAGAATTGAATGGATTTTTACTGTAAATATTGTGGGTGAATTATCTATCAATCTTTTATCATTGGAAGGATAAGTCACATTATAGGTCTCAACTTGGTTCAACTTTTTTTCTTGTTTTTGCATCTGTTTTTTGGAATATGAATCTTCATTTCTATGTTTATCATCATTCTTATTTGAATTTAAATCATTTTGTGCTATAGAATTGTGATTAGTGAAAGCACGATTGCAATTCATTGGTCTAGTTGTATTTTGTTTTTTATCTGATCTAGTTTGGTTTTTTAAATTCACTCAATTGTTAGTTAGCAATAAGTTAATAATAAGAATTTAGTCTTTTTTTCTAGTAAAGAATAAAGATAATTAACAGCAATTTGAAAATTAATTGTACAGTCATTATCCTGTAAGATTGTGTCATTGTATGTGGTATTTCAGAGAGCTAAGGATTGAATTAATTTTCTTGGCTTAAATATTACGTAAAAATAAAAGATACATTTAGTGTCACTTTCAAATCTTTTTTTTAACTATTTTACTTTCATTTTCCAGAACAATTTATTTAAGATGAGATATTGTTGATAAGCAATTGATAAGGGGAAAAATGTAAAAAACAAAAAGAGAATGAAACTACGTAGAAGGATTATGAAAACAAAATATAGTAGTTTTTGGTGCCTCTTGGAACTTGAATCCTCCTTTTTTTGCCACTTTGTAGTTATGTAATATATGCTTTTCGATACGAGTAATACGAGTGTGTTGTGAAGAGCACAAGTTCAATTTCTATTTTTGTAAATGTAGATATAAGAAGACAAGATCTTGTAATTTTACCGGAAAATACATTGCTGATTGTTAATATAAGAAAATAAAAAAATTTTAAGTAATTGTATAAATTAAGTATTAATTTGATAATGTATTGTGAGCATATGATAGATGAAAAATCTTCATAAATATGCGTTAAAGAATACAAATAAATTGGAAATAATTTTACAGTTTCATAATTTTTGCTACGCTTTATAGATGTATATATGTAAGGTATATAACCTTTATAGGGACAGTTTTATATGACTTTAAATATTTTTTTGTAGACAGTCGGTTATTAAACATTATTGATTCCACTTTCCTCTTACAATACTGGTGATTTTTTTAGAAGAAAACTCCGAATTTCTCGATCAAAAAAACAAAAAAAATGAAAAATGAAAAGTTCTCCTTTAAATGAATACTTTGTCGCATGTTGTTATCTCTATGTATTATTTATATACTTTCATAATTGTTTATTTCATGCAACGAAGAGAATGGAAGGAATTTTTCTTATCTCTATTTACATTAATTATAATATGGTTCATAGTAGATGAACTCAGATATAAGAGAAATACATACTAGTATTCTTTTCCCAGAAAACTATATATGACATGTCATGCATACTAATATGAAAGGCGTATTCTGGATAAATCAATATACAGATAGGCATAATATGAATACTGATAAATATGAAAAAAAAAAGTAGCAAATTTATCAACAATCAAGAATTTAGAAGATTGTCTATGATGACACCTAGTAGGAAATATCAAGCCCTGACATTATTATGGACAATAAGGAGGAATTATCTATTTACTTTAGTATTTTAGAAGAGTATGTCTCTCGTAATAGGTTTTCATCTATTACACTTACTATAATTAAAACAAAATTACACTACTTATGTACCTCGTATAACATGATATTAAAATATTAATTTTCAAAAAATGATTTCGCCCAGGATCGAACTGGGGACGTTCTGCGTGTTAAGCAGATGCCATAACCAACTAGACCACGAAACCAGGTATTTGTTGTCTTTGTTGTGGAATAGAATAGTTATAACCATCAAGATTACATAAGATCCTGAATGAATCTAGAACCAATTAGTGTATTAGTAAGCCATACATGTGCTACAACATTAGATGCTGCATAATAAAAAGATTGGATTACATAAGATCTTGGCAAATCTAGAATTTACCTATTGTTTTATTAAGTCCCACGTGTATTACTAATCACCATGATTAGAGAATTGGGATGCAGTTCTAATCCAGTAGTGCACCTAAATTAATATAATAAATTTTAGGGTTTGAATCAGTCAAGTCATTAATGTAGTAATCTGAATAATCGATCGAGCTCCAGAAAACATATAAAAGGACAACGTTTTCAGGAGATAAAAGATCATCTTCCATAATCGTTTCTTGTAAATAATTTATATATTATGTATAAACAAAATAGAACAAGCAAGTAACAAGTCAAGTAACTTCGAATAAGTACATTAGCTCGATATAAGCCGCTTAATATATAAGACCGTTTTAGTAATTATACTATCGACTATAGTTGATTACTGTCTCGATTATTTGAATTACTATTAATATTATTTGCGCTTCCCTGGAATACACAAAGAACTTCACCACACCATACTACAACAACTGGTAGCGTTTATTTCATCATGTCCTCGAATAATTTAAATATGAACGAATTTTTAGACGCTATTGATGCATCTACGGCTACAGAACATCATACCACCGCACCAACCACTACTCCTGCTCCAACTACTAACCTAACCGCTGACCCTACTTCTGCTCCTGCTCCAGTCCCATCCGATTCCAAATACTACAGTACTGCTCCAATGCGCTTCTCTGGTCGCTATGATTTATTTAAACTACCAGATTTCCTTGTTACTGTCGAAGCACAACTTTATGCTCGAAACCTCCAAACAGATGTGGATCGTATAGCTTTTTTTGGCCGAAACTTAACTGGACCCGCTGCTCAATGGTATGTCCAATGGATCCGTAATCATGACCAACATTCCTATGAACAATTCCTTGTGGATTTTAAAAATAAGTTTATTGGTATGATCGACCCTCATGCCATCCTCAATGCGTTCCAACGCTTGAAGGAAGCTACCGTTGGCATTGACGCTTATAATCAAAAGTTTTCACAACTATTAGCTTTGATGCCTCCAAACATTTGGACTCCCAAGGGAGAATTACTTTTTTATTATCGCGGTCTTACTCCTGATACTGCCCGTATGGTAGCTCTAGCTCGCCCTACCACTGTTGATGCTGCTATGGAAGCTGCCAGTGAAACAGTTTCCATCACCAACCGTTCATTTCCTACCTTCACCACCTATGATATGGATGGAGACATCCATATGACCGCTGCTCTTAACCCAGTCCCTATGGACTCTACTACTGATCATCATCCTCAAGTTGCTGCTGTTTATCGTTCACACGGAAGAGGGGGCAGAAAGGGAAATCACAAATCTTCCCAAGCAAACAAACAACCAATTAAGCGTCCCTCTCGTCAATATTGTATTGATCATGGTTTATGTTTCTATTGTTACAAGCCATTACACCGCTACAGTGACTGCCCTAACCGTAAGGCGAGCAGTCCCAAATGAAAAACAATTCCACAACAACACCGTCACACTAGCTCCCATCGTGTCCGCTCCCCATCCACTCGTAGGCAACAGTTGCCAAATTAAAATGTTTATTAAAGAAAAACCTGTCAATGTTTTAGTGGATACTGGTTCCCCCACATCATTTATTAGAGCCGATATTGCTGACAACCTCAAGTTAACACGTTCTACCGCTCCGCCATTCCGTTTTAGAGGTGTTGTATCATCCGAATCGTCATACACTAACGAATCCACCGAAATTTTACTTGAACTCGATGACATAAAAATTAAAACACCCGTATACATAACTGATGCTATTACTTTTGAAATCATAATAGGACACCCGATTATATCATCTCACCCGCTGCTCCACAAGATATTAAATAACAAGAAACCGGTCCCTGAATACATTGTATCCGTACTTACCGAGAATGATACCGAAGAATTAGATGTTGAAAATGCTGCTGCTGTGTTTGCTATAAAGATTTCTGAAACAGATACAGATGATCGATTTGATAAACTACCTCGCTGGTTAAAAGAGAAATATTCTGCTACGGTCCGCGATGATTTACCACCTAAGAAATTCGCTGAACCTCCAAAGGTTGAACACGAGATCGAAATTAAGCCGGGTGCACGCCTGCCTAGAAGACAGCCATATCAGACGACACCAAAAATAGAACAAGAGATAAACCTGATCGTTGCCGACCTTCTCGAAAAGAAATTCATTGTACCCTCCAAGTCACCCTGTAGTTCACCAGTGGTTCTAGTTAAAAAGAAAGATGGTACATATCGTTTATGTGTGGACTACAGAGCTCTAAATACTGTGACAATCAAAGACCCGTTTCCATTACCTAGAATCGACAACCTATTGGCCAAGATTGGCTCTTCAACCATTTTTTCAACTTTGGACCTCCACTCAGGGTATCACCAAATACCTATGAAAATGGACGATCGTTTCAAAACCGCTTTTGTTACTCCTAATGGAAAGTATGAATATACCGTCATGCCGTTTGGTCTCGTTAATGCTCCAAGCACGTTTGCTCGTTATATGGCTGATTTATTTAGGGACTTACCATATGTCTGTGTTTACCTCGACGATATTTTAATTCACTCCCGTTCCGTTGATGAACATTGGAAACATATAGACATCGTATTGCAAAGGTTAACTCAAGAAGGATTAATTGTAAAAAAGAAAAAATGTAACTTTGCCGCTAAATCTGTTGAATTTTTGGGATACACTATCTCTGCTAATAAAATCCAACCGTTGATCTCGAAATGTGCAGCTATAGAACAATTTCCCACTCCCAGAACAATTAAAGAAGCTCAAAGATTTTTGGGTATGATAAACTATTATAGACGCTTTATACCCCGCTGCTCTCACATCCAACAACCGATTCAGGATTACATACATGGTAAAAGTAAGTGGTCGACGGATCAAGATGAGAGCTTTAACACATTAAAGTCACACCTAATCTCAAACCCAATATTAGTCTCCTTTAAACACGATGGTCATTACAGATTAACAACCGACGCTTCAAAGAATGGATTAGGTGCTGTACTCGAAGAAGTGAATGAGCAAGGAAAAATTCTCGGGGTCGTGGGTTATTTTTCAAAAACTTTACAAGGCGCTCAAAAAAATTACTCTGCTGGAGATCTTGAACTCCTAGCCATTGTCGAAGCCTTATCACATTTTAAATATATGCTTCATGGCATGCATTTTATATTGAGAACAGACCATATTAGTTTACTAACGGCACAAAAGAACAAAGAACCCTCTCGTAGAGTAATTAAATGGTTAAATGAATTAGCCGAATATGATTTTAAACTAGAATACTTAGCAGGTCCAAAGAATGTAGTAGCTGATGCTATTTCCAGAGCAGATTACAATATTGCTGCTATTGAAGATGCTGCCGTCACATTAGATCCGAAAAATTGGTACGAAGAATACCTAGCTGACCCATTATGTGCTGCCTGTTTTGTTTATATTACCAAACTTGATACAAAAGACTTACCCATTTGCAACTCATCATTGTTCAAGAAATATATGAAGAAATTGAACTTATCAAGAACCTTTCGCCATTGTTTTACAATTAATGACAATATTATTTACTTTAAAGAACGCTATGTTGTTCCCGACGCTAAACGAAATGAAGTCCTTCGAATATATCACGACCATGGCCTTTATGGTGGTCATTTCGGTTCAACCGTTACATACAATAAAATTGCAAGTCGTTATTATTGGCCAAAATTACACCACTCTGTTAATGAATATGTCTCTTCCTGTATACAATGCCAGTTGATTAAATCTCATCGCCCTAATAGACAGGGCTTATTGATGCCTTCTGAAGTTCCCGAAGGTCGATGGTTAAATATTAGCATAGATTTTGTATCTGGTTTACCTAAATCAGAACAAGGTAACGACATGATTATGGTTGTAGTCGACATGTTTTCAAAAAGAACTCACTTAATTGCTGGTAGTTACCCATTTGATACTACTTCCGTTATTAATGCTTTATTCCGTTATATTTTCGCTTACCATGGATTTCCATATTCCATTACTTCAGATAGAGACCCTCGTTTTACCTCTACAGAATACCAAGAAATGGCAAAAAGGTTGAATATAAAATTGAAAATGTCCACAGCAAATCACCCACAAACAGATGGTCAAACTGAACGTACAATACAGATCCTTAATAGGTTATTAAAGACTTATACTGGTAACAATCATAGACAATGGGATCGTTTACTTCCTCACATCGAATTCGTCTATAACTCTACTCCCAATCGCGTAACCAAGACAGCTCCTTTTGAAGTAGATATTGGATACATCCCTAATGAACCAATCATAGTTACAGGAGATGCTGTTTCTTCCCGTCATGATTCAACACAAGAACTAGCCACAAAGTTGAAAGCACTTACTTTACGCACAAAAGATTTCTTAACTGAGAATCAGATCAACATGGAAGTTACACATAACAAAGGGAGGAAGGAAGTT
Organism: Arxiozyma heterogenica; assembly: GCF_036370985.1. Classification (NCBI taxonomy): domain Eukaryota; kingdom Fungi; phylum Ascomycota; class Saccharomycetes; order Saccharomycetales; family Saccharomycetaceae; genus Arxiozyma; species Arxiozyma heterogenica. The sequence goes on along the minus strand of NW_027042658.1, from coordinate 1,430,951 downwards.
ACCTTTGAAATTGGTGATTTTGTACTGCTACATCGTGATGCTTATTTTAAGAGAGGTCAATATCTAAAGCTACAACCCATATACGTTGGCCCATTTAAGGTAGTTAAGAAAATAAATGACAATGCTTACGAATTAGATTTACCTTCGACGAAAAAGACTCACAGAGTTATTAATGTTGAGAAATTAAAACCGTTAAAACGTAGAAAAGACCGCTATCCAAAAGATCCGCCTAATACTGCTGCCGAAAGGAAATTAAGAGTACATGAAATTATTAATGTAGTCGGTTACGATAAAGATAACAAAGTGTTTTATTGTCATATGGAAGATGTTGATCCGACTATTACAGTAGAATATCCAGTAGAAGAATTTAACTTACTCCCAACAAATATTGGTCAATCTTTAATTGACAATTTCGTACAATTATGGAAACAAGGTTCCCAAGAGAGAGAGGAAGATGTTGTGGAATAGAATAGTTATAACCATCAAGATTACATAAGATCCTGAATGAATCTAGAACCAATTAGTGTATTAATAAGCCATACATGTGCTACAACATTAGATGCTGCATAATAAAAAGATTGGATTACATAAGATCTTGGCAAATCTAGAATTTACCTATTGTTTTATTAAGTCCCACGTGTATTACTAATCACCATGATTAGAGAATTGGGATGCAGTTCTAATCCAGTAGTGCACCTAAATTAATATAATAAATTTTAGGGTTTGAATCAGTCAAGTCATTAATGTAGTAATCTGAATAATCGATCGAGCTCCAGAAAACATATAAAAGGACAACGTTTTCAGGAGATAAAAGATCATCTTCCATAATCGTTTCTTGTAAATAATTTATATATTATGTATAAACAAAATAGAACAAGCAAGTAACAAGTCAAGTAACTTCGAATAAGTACATTAGCTCGATATAAGCCGCTTAATATATAAGACCGTTTTAGTAATTATACTATCGACTATAGTTGATTACTGTCTCGATTATTTGAATTACTATTAATATTATTTGCGCTTCCCTGGAATACACAAAGAACTTCACCACACCATACTACAACAGTCTTCATTGTGGAATAGAATAGTTATAACCATCAATATTACATAAGATCCTGAATGAATCTAGAACTATTTATTGTCTTAATAAGCCATACACGTGCTACAACATTAGATGCTGCATAATAAAGAGATTGGATTACATAAAATTTTGGCAAATCTAGAATTTACCTATTGTTTTAATAAGTCCCACGTGTATTACTAATTCCCTAATGTACCTGAATTAGTTTAATAAATTTTAGGGTTTGAATCAGTAAGGTCATTAATGTACAAGTCTGAATAATTGATCGTGTTGGAAAATGAGAGTTTATTACTATCATTTCCATAAGAATTATTTTTAATTAGTTTTTCTGTATATTATGTGGTGTACGGATATACCATAATATCAGGAAGACATTTTATTTTCCACCAACAGTATTTTTCAGAGATTCGAAAAGAAATGAAAATCTTAAAAGAAGAGTCAAAGTAAAAAAAAGAATTTATACCGTATATACTATATAATAAATATATACATGTATTTAGTATAAAATACAACAAGCATCTATAATTTAATGATGTCTACCATTAACATGGACGCTAAGAGCTCCAAATTCCAACAGATCGAGCTCAAGAAAACATATAAAAGGACAACGTTTTCTGGAGATAAAAGATCATCTTCCACAACCTTTTCTTGTAAATAACCTATATATCATGTATAAACAAAATAGAACAACAAGCAAGTAACAAGAAGTAACTTCGAATATATATATTAGCTCGATATAAAGCCACTCAATATATAGGACCGTTTTAGTAATGATATTATCGCCTATAGTTGATTACTGTCTCAATTATTTGAATAACTGTTAATCTTATTTGCGCTTTCCCGAAATATATAAAGGATCCGATCACTTCATATTACAACAACTGGTAGCGTTTATCCTGCTATGTCCTTAAATAATTTAAATATGAACGAATTTTTAGACGCCATTGATGCATCTACAGTCACGGAACATTATACCACCGCACCAACCACTACTCCTACTTCAACCACTAACCCGACCTCTGATCCTACTTCTGCTCCCGCTCCAGTCCCATCCGATTCCAAATACTACAGTACTGTTCCAATGCGTTTCTCTGGCCGCTATGATTTATTTAAACTACCAGATTTCTTCGTTACCGTCGAAGCACAACTTTATGCTCGAAACCTCCAAACAGATGTGGATCGTATTGCTTTCTTTGGCCGTAACTTAACTGGACCCGCTGTACAATGGTATGTTCAATAGATCCGTAACCATGACCAACATTACTATGAACAATTTCTTGTGGATTTTAAAAATAAGTTTATTGGTATAATCGACCCTCATGCCATCCTCAATGCGTTCCAACGCTTGAAAGAAGCTACCGTTGGCATTGATGCTTATAATCAAAAGTTTTCACAACTATTAGCCTTGATGCCTCAAACATTTGGACCCCCAAGAGAGAATTGCTTTTTTATTATCGCGGGCTTGCTCCTGATACCGCACGTATGGTAGTTCTAGCTCGTTCTACCACTGTTGATGCTGCTGTGGAAGCTGCCAGTGAAACAGCTTCTATCACTAACCGTTCTTTCCATACTTTCAACACTTATGATATGGATGGAGACATCCATATGACTGCTGCTCTTAGTCCAGTCCCCATGGACTCTACTACTGATCATCACCCTCAAGTCGCTATTGTTCATCGTTCACAAGGAAGAGGGGGCAGAAAGGGAAATCAAAAATCATCCCAAGCAAAAAAGCAATCAAATAAGCGTCTCTCTCGTCAGTATTGTGTCAACCATGGCTCGTGTTTTCACTGCTACAAACCATCACACCGCTACAGTGACTGCCCTAACCACAAGGCGAGTAATAACCACTGATAACTAGGAACAATCCCATAATGACACCGTTACACTAGTCTGCTTCTCATCCACTCGTAGGCAACAGTTGCCAAGTTAAAATGTTTATTAAAGAGAAACCTGTTAATGTTTTAGTGGATACAGGTTCCTCCACATTTTCCATTAGAGTCGGTATTGCTAACAATCTTAAGCTAACTTGTTCTAGCGCTCCGCCATTCCGTTTTAGAGGTGTCATATCATTCAAATCTTCCTATACTAATGAATTTGCTGAAATTTCACTCGAACTTGATGATATAAAGATTTAAACACCCGTATACATAACAGATGCTATCGCTTTTGAAATTATAATTGGGCATCCGATAATATCATCTCACCTGCTGCCCCATAAGATATTGAACAACAAGAAACCCGTTCCTGAATATACCGTATCTGTAATAACAAAAAATGGTACTGAAGAATTAGATGCAGATAATACTGGCGTTATGGTTGCTATAAAGGTTTCCAAAATTGGTACTGATGATCGTTCTGATAAATTACCCTGCTGGTTAAAAAACATTTTCCGCCACGGTCCGTAATGATTTACCACCAAAGAAGTTTGCTGGATTTTTAAAGGTCAAACATGAAATTGAAATTAAACTTAGTGCATGTCTACCCAGAAGACAACTATACCAAACTATACCAAAGTTAGAACAAGAAATAGACCTAGTTGTCGCTAATCTTTTCAAAAAAAGTTTATAGCCCCATCAAAACCACCATATGCATGTGAACTATAGAGCTTTAAATACCGCAACCGTTAAAGACTCGTTCCCATTATTCAGAATTTACAATATACTAACTAAGATTGACTCATCAAAAAATTTTTCAACGCTAGATCTCCACTCAGGTTATCATCAAATACCCATGAAAATGAATGACTGTTTTAAGATTGTTTTTGTCACCCCCAATGAAAAGTATGAGAATACCGTCACGCCGTTCAGTCTTGTTAATGATTCAAGCACATTTGCTCGTCGAATAGACGATTTATTTAAGGACTTACCATATGTCTGTGTTTACCTCGACGACATTTTAGTTCATTCCCGTACTTTAAATGAACATTGGAAACATCTAGACATCGTATTGCAAAGGTTACAACTAGAAGGTCTAATTGTAAAAAAGAAAAAATGTAACTTTGCCGTTAAGTCAGTTGAATTTTTAGGATACACTATCCCTCCTAATAAAATTTAACCGTTGATTTCGAAATGTGCAGCTATAAAACAATTCCCCAAGCCCAGAACAGTCAAAGAAGCTCAAAGATTTTTGGGTATGATAAATTATTACAGACGCTTTATATCCCGCTGTTCTCGCATACAACAACCGATTCAGGATTACATACATGGTAAAAGTAAGTGGTCGACGGATCAAGATGAGAGCTTTAACACATTAAAGTCACACCTAATCTCAAACCCAATATTAGTCTCCTTTAAACACGATGGTCATTACAGATTAACAACTGACGCTTCAAAAAATGGACTAGGTGCTGTACTTGAAGAAGTAAATGAGCAAGGAAAAATTATAGGTGTCGTAGGTTATTTTTCAAAGATATTACAAGGCGCTCAAAAAAACTACTCTGTCAGTAATTATGAACATTTAGCCATCGTCGAAGCATTATCACATTTTAAATATATGCTTTATGGCATGCACTTTACGTTAAAAACAGATCACATTAGTTTATTAACCGCACAAAAGAATAACGAATCTTCTTGTAAAGTAATTAAATGGTTAAATGAGTTATTCGAATGTGACTATAAATTAGAATACTTAGCAGGTTCAAACTTGAGCAGGTATTAAGACTAAAAAATTGTGCAGACTTACTTCCCTTTATTGTAAGCATCCATAATAATGGTAGTTTTTTTTAAGCGTCAGAAGGCGTCGAACGAAGATATCATGCGAATCAACCATTCCAAATAAACATGTTTTTGAAATCGACAAACGAACCGACTATACTAGCGTTATTTATGGAAACGGATCTATTGAACAAATCATTGAGCAGCAGGTTCAAATAAACTATAGCTAAAGAAAGCAATACGATCAACACCAGTTTGGATATCATTATAACCAAAGAAACGGATAGGAGTGGTATTTTGAAATTTCAATTTAGGTGGGGACACGGGGTGGAACGTTGGAATCAGAAACGTTAGATACATCAATATAACTGAACAATTTATTCATATTCGTATTAATGTTCGAGGACCCATCCAATTAGCCATCATTAATTGTGGTAAAGTGGGGTGGTATATGGGCTGTTTAACCCGATCAAGGAAGCATGGTTGCATCCTACGAATGCTATAATTGATTCAAAGATAAAACAGAGGTGGTGTTTGCTTTATTAGAGAGCCTTCCAATAAAAAAACTATTCTATTTTGATGGAATTTGGAGTTTTTAACGTTTATTTCAATGGGGTCAAAAACATCATTAAGTTTCAGAGGCGTTGTTTTTTCTTTGTTGGAAAATGAAAGATTTTTTGTTTTTTTGGTGCGCCCCTGTGAATTTCGAACAAATTTTCAATTTGTTCAATTTTGTTTTTTTCATGAAAAAAAAAAAATAAATAATTTCCATTTGGGGAAAAAAGAGAAAAAACAAAACAGTCCTGGACTTTTCCACACACTAAAAGAAAAAAGTACGCGACGTATATCGAAATCATCTCTATTTGATCGTTTTATTACTGTTTATTGCCGTTTGGAGTATACATAGAAAAATATTATCAACACATTTTAAAGCCGGCCCGGACTTCTTAAAGACAATCCGTCAAATGGGCATGGCTCTCAAGTAGTAGAGAATTTAAATACATATACATATATATGTTATACTTGGGTTATACTTGGGTCAAAAGCTTTAACATTTAAACCAGTTTAAGTTTTTCTTAAAAGTTGATTATCGTAGATACCTACAAACTTCTTAAAAAAAAATTAAAAGAAAAGGACAAAGAAAAGAGAAAAACGATAAAGGTCGATTCAAATTTTGAAAGAATAAATAAATGGAGTCATCAGATATAGATGGCAATACCAAACTGATAAATATAGATTATAATGATAATAAATGATAATGATAATGATAGGGATAATGTAATTGCACAAACAGTAAGTAACTCCGCACCCATTTTAAAAGAAACAACTAATCTCATCCAACAAACAGATAACCAAGTAAACACTGCTGAGGAAGTAAATGAAACAAACGACGAAGAAGCTATTTTGAAAAATTTGGCTCCACAAACTTTACCTAACTCGATATGGAAACGAAGAAGTGCAGGGTTTAATATCGGTAACATTCAATTTCCTACGTCTCCAGTACGCCAAAATTCATTTCAGAAACTAAAAACTTTTACTAGCCCTATCTTTAGTAACAATGTAAATAATAGTCAACAGCAACACCACATTGGAAACGTTAGAAACGCTGGTACAAATGATATACACGAAAGTAATACCTGTAAAAAATACGGTAATTTTGATAGAAGGATACCCTCATTTGTCAACAATATTCAAGAACTTGGAAACACCTTGCGAATAACTCCAAGAATTAGAAATAGTGGAGCTTTTTCCTTCAAAGAGAGAAAAACACCCCATCCAATATATGCACCAGATGATCAAGAATTGAGAACAAAAAGACTTGCTTCTGATTTAATAGCATCTCTTTTGGCCGGTGGACCTGCTTCACTGTTTGCAGGGACAAACTTTCTTAAGGATTCACATGGTCGTAAAAGAGTTCCTATTTTGCTTGCAATGTTAGATGTTAAAATACGGCCTTTAAAAGACATAAACCAATATGTAAATTATGAAGAAGAAAACGATGACACTGAATTATCCAGAAGAAATACTAGTAGGCGGCAGAGTGACACTGGAAGTATCATATCGGCTAGGTTTTTTAGAAATAGGATAAATGATATAAAGGATTTGAATACGTACAGCAAGAAAAGATTATTTGAAATCAGTCTTGAATATGGTATTGATGATTACAGATCAAAATGGAAAATAATTAAAACCTATGGTTCTATGATGGAATTGCATAACCGATTGAAAGCCTTGAGTATTCAATATGCAGTTCAAGATATATTGAGTACCGATAGAAAGGCTAGACTCTTATTACCAAAATTTCCTCATAAAAAGAAAAAAAGTTCGCACGATAGCAAATATAATGAAAAGGATCCAGGTGTTGGAATATCCTCAAGAAATTCTATAGCATCTTCGGAATTGTCGGTGTCTAGTACCTCCTTGAATTCTCAATTGTTATTTGATATCAACAATGTACATCTAAAGCATTTAGAAGACTTGATAAATGAACCAGATGATTACGAGCAACCTATGGAAAAATTGTTGGAAAGATATTTTCGTTTGCTAAACCTTGCATTATGCCTAAGACCTGAAGCAAATTTATTGATTCAGTATTATGAATTTTCAACAATTAGTAATTTGCTTTCATATGAGGAAGGCTATAAAGGGAAACAGGGTATTTTAATGAACAGTACTTCTGCCACTGCACAAGGTTGGAAGGTTCCATACTTGACTAAAAGTTCAGTAAAGGAAATAGTTCAAAGACACACAACTAAGTGGTGTCTAATTAGAGATTCTTATATTATGTATGTCTCTGATATATTTTCTACTACTCCCCTTGAAGTGTTTTTGTTGGACTCAAAGTTTAATTATACATTCAGTGGTGATGATTCAAAAGATAAACGAAATATTAGCATGAACAATGTAGATGATGATATGGAATGGGACTTGGAAAAAATAAAGAAAATTTCAACTAATCTATTTATAAAATTAACTAATGCTGAGAGAAAGTTGACATTTCTTTGTAAGTCTGAGTTATCCATGAGACTTTGGGTATCATCAATTGCTAAGATGACAAGAAATTGTATTTGGGTTGGTCCTAAAAGATTTGATAGTTTTGCACCTGTTAGAAAAAATGCATTTGCTAAATTTCTAGTTGATGGAAGAGATTATTTTTGGTCGTTAAGTTTGGCACTATTGGAGGCAGAAGATGTAATATATATCCACGATTGGTGGTTATCTCCAGAACTTTATTTAAGACGTCCTGTTTCTGGAAATCAAGAATACAGAATTGATCGAATTCTAAAGAAGAAAGCCGAACAAGGTGTTAAAATATTCATTATTGTCTATCGTAATGTTGGTAAGACAGTAGGAACTGATAGTCTTTGGACAAAGCATTCTTTTTTGACATTACACAAAAATGTCTACATCATAAGATCACCCAACCAATGGAGGCAAAATATATTTTTCTGGGCTCATCATGAAAAATTCACTGTGATAGATAATACAATAGCTTTTATGGGTGGTATTGATCTTTGTTTTGGAAGGTATGATACACCAGAGCATGCTTTGAGAGATGATAGTCCAGATATTAAACAACAAATTTTCCCTGGGAAAGATTATTCAAATGCGAGGGTAAGCGATTTCATTGACTTGGATAAACCTTTTGAATCAATGTATGATAGAAATACGGTATGTCGAATGCCTTGGCATGATGTACATACCATGATTATTGGTGAACCTGCAAGAGATATGAGTCGTCATTTTGTTCAACGGTGGAATTATGTAATAAGACGTAAAAGGCCGAGTAGACCTACTCCTTTATTACTGCCACCAATAGATTTTTCAAAAGAGGAATTACTTAATTCCCCTCTTTTTCAATCTTTGAAGGCCGAATCGACATGTGAAATCCAAATACTAAGAAGTGCTGGTAATTGGTCTTTGGGATTGAAGGAAACCGAGCATTCGATTCAAAATGCATATCTTAAGTTAATTGAACAAAGTGAGCATTATATTTATATTGAAAATCAATTCTTTGTTACTACTTCTTCATGGGATGGTGTAATCATTGAAAACCGTATTGGTGATGCTATAGTCGATAGAATTATAAAGGCTCATGTAGAAAAGAAAACTTGGAAAGCATTTATTATTATCCCGTTAATGCCAGGTTTTGATTCCCCAGTTGACCAACCGGGGGCTTCAAGTTTAAGAGTTATTGTTCAATGTCAGTATTGCAGCATTTCAAGAGGGCCAACCTCCATATTTGGTAAGTTACAAAAGCTTGGAATTAATCCACATGAATATATACATTTCTTTTCACTTAGAAAATGGTCGACGTTTGGTCCAGATAATCTTCTAAAAACAGAACAGTTATATGTTCATGCAAAATTGTTGATTGTTGACGATAGAAGTTGTATAATAGGAAGTGCAAACATCAATGAACGGTCACAGTTAGGTAATAGAGATAGCGAGGTTGCTGCTATTATAAGAGATACAGCTACTATAAAATCTAAAATGAACAATAAGTCTTACGTAGCAGGCAAGTTTCCTTTTGAATTAAGGCAAAAATTAATGAGAGAACATATGGGATGTGATATAGATTTGGTCGATATTGTTGAGAGAAAATTTAACAAGTTAAGTAAATTAGCAACTCTTAATTATAAAACGTTAAATACATTAACTGATACAGGCGTTAGGGAAAAAGACCTTCGTGATTCTGCTTTAATAGAACTTGCATATAGAGAAGTATTTGGGTGCTGTTACAGTCCAGCATGGAAAGAAAAATATGGTATAAATTCCAATAAAACAGATACAGAATGTTATGGAGTTTACAAAAGAGTTAAAAATGATACTAGTACAGGTATATATGAAAGAGAACTAAATTTAAAGGACTTCGGTTGTCCATCGGCTATACCTAGTATTAAAAAATACAGAAAGAAAAAGGTACATTCTTTCAATTATCGGGCGGGGATTGATAACACCGGGGTAAAAAGTAACAAAGAGGTTAGTAAGGATCCAAGATTGACCAACAATCATGAGCATGAGGACGATGTTAATGGTGATGGTCCTGATGAATGGAATAAAGTAACAGACGAATTTAAAAGTTCAGTCACAAAACAATTACAAAAATGGGCAAAAGCTTTAATGACATTTAAAAAAACAATTACTGAAAATGTAGAAGGTGAAGAAATTGGTAATTTGTTCTTACCATTTAAAGAAGATTTGGTGGCTTATATTAATGATGAATCGGTCTGTAAGGAAGATAAATGGGACATGTTAAAAAGAATTCATTACTTGCAATACCTTAATCATAAAGAAAGTTCGGGAAGGAATCTTAATGAGTTATCCGGTATTAAGATTGAATCAGATTCAATTACTGAAAAATCCAATATTCAGGAGTTTTGTACTGATAATGAAGATAATAGAGATGAGGAGTTAGAAAATCTTTTAAGAAAACAGTTGCCTTCAAATATTTATTACAGAGAAGAAAGGGCTATAGACAGCATATTAAATCTTAATTTTGTAGATCCATATTCATTTAGTGACCCAATATGTCCTGAGTTTTTTGAAGATATTTGGTTTTGTACAGCCGTTAAAAATACAACAATTTTTAGAATGGTATTTCATTGCCAACCTGACGATTCTGTTACGACATGGAGAGCCTATAAAAGCTTCAATGCAATGTACAATGCGTTTGAAAGAAAACAAACTACGAAGAAGAATATTGATCCATCAGTAAATTCTGAAAAAAACAAATCAATAAAGAGTGGAACTACTATGGAGAAGAATCATGACGCCAAAAGTACTTTGAGTTCTTCAAATGATGAAGGAAAGCAGGAGAATACAAGTTCTATAGTCCTTAAAGAAAGAGCTAATTTTCCATCATACCACTTAAACGAGCTTTTTACTGGATATAATGACCCAATATTTGACAAGCAGGATGCACTCAAATTATTAAGAAAGATTAAGGGTCATTTGGTACTTTTTGCAACTGAATGGTTATCTGAGGAAGTTGACTCAAACAATTGGTTTTATAATGCAGATAGATTGGTTCCAATAGAAGTTTACAATTGAAATTTATTTGCTCGACCCATAGATAGATAATTTTTTTGCATACATATATGTTTATAAAGTACGCTCTACTATTATTTTAAGTATTTTGCATTTTTTGTTCCAGCACTTTGATCTGACTCAAATGAAAATACAAAAACAGTAGAAAAAGAAAAAGGAAAAATATTGGAGATATAATTAAACGGTTGTGTAATATCAAAAAGTTCAATTAATAAAAAGTTGATATATGTTTTTAAATAGAACCAATTGTTTCTGTTTAGTATTTATTACGTATTAGCTAATCGTTCAAGGTTCTGTCACATATATGTATGTATTAGCCATTATTTATTTGAAAATAATAACGTATAAATAGACTGAGAAGAATATCAACTATAAACAAAACATTGAACTAATTAAATATTTAAATCAAGATACATCAACTTTATAGGTATTTGTAAATTAGTTGTTAAAAGAAAAATGGAAATATAAGTAGAAACAAAATATAAAGTCAAAAATATGAATAACTAATATTACATTTAATGAAAAGCCACGAGCTAAAAAAATTCTTCAAATGGAATAATTTCATAAGTGGTCTCAGCTAACATAATAATGTCACATGCAATATCATATTACTAACACACAGGAAGCATCTTAAACCAATTTTGGTTTAAATAAACAAAAACCAATTATTAAATCTAGACATCGTAATTAATCAATATCAGGCAAAAGTAATACAACAATGGGAGAAACAGAGCAGAAGGAGGAATGGTCAGTTCCAGACTCATACATTGTAGATCCTGATGCTGGAATAATAACATGTGTCTGTGGTTATGATGAAGATGACGGATTTACAATACAATGTGATCATTGTTTTAGATGGCAGCATGCAATATGTTACAGCATTAAAGACATAGATTCAGTACCAGATAATTACCTTTGTAATGTATGTAATCCAAGGAATATCGATATAAAACTAGCAAAACAAATACAGAGAAAACGATTTTTTTCATTTTCTTTAGAAAGTGATGCGAAAGATAATGATGCAAAAACTAATAATAAAAAAAGAAAGAAGATAGAAAGCAGTGAACCATCTAATATTGGAAGTAAGAATGGGAGTATATCTCAAAGAGATGGTGTAAAAGAGACCAAAGTTGAATCAACTCCCCCATACGACCTTATACGAAAGAAAGAACATTTAATTAATGCAAAAGATGCATTTCCAGCCACATTTATTGCTATAGATAATTGTTCTTTGAAGGATTCATTAGTCAAAAAATTTCTAGCTTTTCATAAAAATGATTCATTTATTTTGCCGTTCAAAGAAACTAAAATAGATAATAATAGTACAGAAGTGAGGTCATATTCATCCATTGTCTATTCACGAACATTTCCAGGTTTTAATAAATTGGGTATTTTTGCTACAAAATTTTGTTCAATGGGGTCTCTTATATGTGAGGCAACAGGTGAATTATATTTTAAGAAGCAGTACCTAGAAGATTCTAAAAATCAGTACCGGATATGGGGGATGCCAAAAAGAAAAGTGATATTCCATGATGAGTGGCCAATAGTTATTGATCAACGGTTTTGTGGGAATGAAAGTAGATATCTACGAAAGAGTTGTAAACCCAATGTAGAATTGGTGACGGTGAAGTCTTCAGATGGATCTCTATCGTTTTGGTATCGTGCTACAAAGGATATTGAAGAAAATGAAGAGCTACAAGCAGGATGGCAATGGAATAAGAAACACCCAATATTAAAATTGATTAAAGATGATACCAATATTTCAGATTTATCTAATGATGAGAAAAGTATTTTATTAGAATCAATTGATGCCATTTTAAGTACTTGTGAGTGTGCATGTGGTAATAATAACAAACAATGTCATATTTTTAGAGTTAAGAAAATAATTAATACGTACTGTAAATCCATTCGTTCTAAAATGAATGTAAGATATAAATTCAATGAGGTAATTAGCAAATTAACATCGCACCAGAAAAAGAGGGAACCTCCAATACTTCAACGTTTGGTTGTTGACAATAAGTTGCAACAAGAAGAATTTGACAAGTTTTTAAGTAAATTCTTTTCTGATCAAAACGAAACTGATCTATCAGCTATTGGAAAGTTGAATAAAAGTCATATTGATACTGTTTTAGCATTCAAAAGAAGACGGTTTTTAACAGGAAATATACAACAGACTAGACATCATCAAAAAAATGGTTTTTCAAAATTGTTACATTACAATGAAGATAAAGTAGATAATATTAATGAACTATCTACACCTATTGAATTACTGGTGGATATTTCTGATCTGGATAATGATAATAATAAGAAAAATGAAATTCAGAATATCAAATTTGCTAATTCTACTTCTTTCAAGAAATTGAGTTCAACGGGTATTTCTCCTGCTGTAAAAGATACATTAAAAGAGCATGAGATTGTTGGGACTTTACAACAAACTAGTGACATTATTTCTAGATCATCAACCCCTTCAATTATGACAGATAGTACAGAATCAACGATTGAGCCAACACAAGATGTTCTGAACTCTCAGCAACATGTACAGACAATAAGATCCAAAAAGAAATTATCATTTGCTGATTATAAGAAAAAATTAAGCAAATAAGAGAAAAAGTTTGCTGTGCACAAATTTACAATAGTATGATTGAAATTGTTTCCTAAAAATATTTACTAGTATAGTCTTTATCTTTTTATGAGAATCATTATTGTGATGACTACCTAGTTTCAAAAATCATAGACTTTCACTTTTTTTTCTACAAATTCAGTTTTTGCAATGAATTGGATGTGTTATGATTGTTCTATACAAAGAGATTTATTCAATAAAAAGCAGAAGTGCCCGGATATGTATATATATGTATATATATGTATATATAGGTACTATATCCTTTACATATTGAAAATGTAAGTAGTGTATATTGTAGAAGAGATTATTCGTAGAAAAATCTCTTTAATATGGACGACAGTTTAATGTTGAAAAAGAACATTTAGGTTTTACAAACCAAATAATTTGAAAAGAAAATCCTGATTTAGAAATTTTATGTTGGATGTAGACACACTATGACTTAAAATTTGATATATTGATAATTTTAACGCATTCTTCAACAATAGTAACAGTGTACAAAGCTTTAACAATGTCCTTTCTCTCTTTAAGTTGTTTCAACTCTAAAATTTTATTATTTTTGTTTATTGTTTTACAAGCCTGTGTAAAATTTTAAATTGCAAAAATAGTTTTTTTCCCCGGAAATTTACATAATCTAAAACAAAATATATATACAACTGATTAAACATTCATTCAAATAATTAGAAATCTTACTTTAAAATAACGAAAAATTATTACAAATGGAGCCTCGATTACACCTGGCAACAAAGTTTATTAATTGATGGAATGTCTAACCCCCCCACATTTTAGTCAATGTAATAGGTTTATCCTTTTTAGTATGGCACAATTTTCTTCTAATTAACTAGACCTCCTCTGTTGCTTTTCCTTTTGGAGAAGAAATAATTTACAGAAGAGTAGATTAAAATATTTAAAGCCACGCCAAGAAATCACTCTTATATAAGCTTATATTTGTATATATTCTGTTTATTCTCAATGGATAATAATTTTACAAAGTATCAAAAATAAATGACAATCCAATATCCAACTGACTTATAATAATAATAACAGCATATTATGAAAAGACATCTACCCAAGAAAATTTACAAAAATAATTTAAAAGTATCTTTTATATAAGTAGTGTTTATTAGCTTCAATGTTTTATTTTCTCGTAAGTACCTTTTTAAATATATCATAGACAAAGTTTGGCGAATTCAATTAAGATTTAGCACATTGACTAGAACGTTAATATTTTTAGAAACCCTATCAACGATAGATAACACTTCCCTTTGTGTAATATAACTGTAACATGATATTGTTGTGTTATTGTAGAGCTATTGAAAGCTCTATCTATTATAGCAGGTGTAGAAAGACGTTTATCGATTCTACAATAATCAAAATAAAAGACAACACATTGATGTAACTCACCTTATATATCCAGAGTATTATTCTGTGGCATATCAACTATAAAGAGTTTCCTAAGATAATATAACTCATTATTATTATTAATTATTTTTTGAAAGCTCATTAAAGCGTTCATGTCTTTCTATAACTTGTGTTCAAATTCTTCGTTCCATCATTTCTTGATAATTTTTTTTCTTTACTTTTAAAGAACTTGGATTGACACATACAATAAATTTGGGGTTAGATCTTACAATGTCAGGTGAATCATGGCCAGAAGATTTGAAAACTCCAACTTAGTGATTGTGATTAAATATCATAACTGCAACATTATCAAACACAAGATGTCTTACTGTTGGAAGGTATTAAATATATCTATCAACAAGTTATACACCTTAAAAAAACCCACATTTCGTTTTCCTTTTTTTATACTACACAGAAGAAAAAAGAATTTATAATGAAGTTATGGTAAGATTCAAAAAGCCACAAAAATAAGGTGACTTCCTCATATATGGGATTCTATGATATGCCAACAATGTTTAATTGTTACCAACGACATCGAACATTGAGCTTGTCTTAATTTCAGTAACTTCATAGTAATATCTAATTTATTGTTACGTTATGATATCCTAGAGTTATATTTCTATGGCATACCATATCAAGCCTCCATACTACTAGATTCTACTGAGTTGCTCACTCTTCAGCCCGCTCTCAACTAACAATCTTCATTATATTTTGGAACCCAAAGAATTGACACATTCTTTACAACAATAGGGGGAGGAGGGAGAAAAAACAATAGAGAAGGAAAATATACATCCTCAATCATCAAACACGAAATCTCAAATTAAAAAATGAAAGCAATGAACTCCAGATTTATTTTAAATTCTCGATCTATATAGAACACATGATCAAAGAATACCGTAGGATTAATATAAGTTTCTACAAGTCACAAGGTACCAGTTACTACCTTCTATTATCTGTCTATTTAATAAGTATAATAGGATACTCCCCAATATTTTACTTGCTGGGAGCACTAAAGAAAAAGAGGAAAATTACAAAAACAAAAATGTCACGTAGAAATGAAGCAATTGATTTTGCCATCAAAAAGATACCAGAGATATTACCATTGGAAAAGCAAGAAATTCAAGATCTATGCAATCAAATTCTAGACAATAATCATAATCCAGATTCTATTGCATATGCCTTTTTCAATATTTTGGGACAGGAAGATTTATCTTTTCAATTTGTCTTGGAATTTAATGATATTTTGAATAACATAAAGAAAGATTCAATTATTGAAAAACTAGAAGAGCAAAAACATAAGAATCAAAAAGATGATAATGAACTTATTGATATTCAGAAAAGCAATGATAATAGAGTGGTTGGGAATCGGGAAACTATTGAACAAGCACCACTTATTCAAATAAGTCAAAAAAATACGATAGTTCAAAAGCCAATGGTTGCGAAAAATTTTGATAAGAAACAATCAACTAATAGAAAAAGAGAAACTCAAACATCATCTAAAAAAAATAAATTAAAATCATTGGAAGAAATCGAAGACGCCGTCAGATATTTAAGTGCAACTCATGAGGAAAAGGATAGTGGTAAGTATAAATGTTCATGTTTAGGGAAATTACATCCAATTTTCTCAATTGCTCCAAATTGTCTTTCTTGTGGAAAAATTATATGTGTTAGAGAAGGATTACATTTAAATAATTGTACATTTTGTGGTGCTGAACTAATCCCCTTTAATGAACGTATGCAATTAATAGAAGCTTTAAAAGAAGAAGAGAATTCTATAAACAATAGTTCAAATACTAAACCAGGAAAAGAACAAGGAATATGGGAGAATAAAAAAAAGTCTTCTAAAACATATAAAATCTCGACAGGTATGGGTAAGAATCTTTTTGATCAACAAGATAAATTGTTTGATTTGATTGAAAGACAAAAGGAACGTGAAAGAAAGAGAGAGCAAGTTTTAAAAGAAAGAGATGAACAAGAAAAATTAAAGGATACAATTAAGGCAAATGCTGATAATAAACAAGACGAAATAATAGATGAAGATTTAAGAAAAGCTCAGGAACGTCTTGAAAACTTACTTCATTTCCAAGATACCTCTGCAGAAAGGACAAAAATCATTGATAATGCAAGCGATTTCAGCATATCGAATGATGTTGGTCTTTGGGGTAGTGCAAGAGAAAAAGCATTATTGCTAAAAAAACAACAACGTAATTTAAGGAAATGGGAAAAATTAGAACGTGAAAGAAATGGTAGAAAAGATAAATATGTTGTTAGTTTAGATATTAAAGCAGATGGAAAAGTGATTATGAAGGAAACTGTAAAAGACAACAATGAAATTTACGCTCAATCTGATGATGACATTAATGATATAAGTGATGAGGAAGATATCAAGGATTTACAAGCTATTCATGATTATAAAAACCAGTTATCAACAGAAAGAGAGATACAGAATTCCACTTTACAATCGAAAATTTGGGAGTATGAGAGAGATAAAGAACAATTTGAACGTCCAATATATATTGGTAGTGATGGTGAAGTATTTAATACTGAAAATAAACAAAAGGATAAATCAACTTGGAAGTCTAGAGTTCAAGTAAATAATAGCGGTGATATGTCTGTAGAACAGAATATTTTAGCAGTATTATAGAGTTTTAACATTCGTATCATTATCAGCATTACAACATATCTTATGTTTGCATAGATTGTATATTTATATTTTATCTTAGACTATGTAGTACAGAAAACTTTTTCGTTGTTTGCGTAAGATATATATATAAATATATAAATGAATTCACGAAATAGTGTGATTGGCTGTGCTCAATAATTAAATTCACTGACAGTGTTATTGACTATCATTCTTGCAGCCTTAAACATTGCATCTTTTACATTTTCCTTTTTATTTTTTTGTTTAACAGAATCCTCATTTATTAACTGTTTTTTATTTTGAGCTCCCATAGCTTTTGGTCTTTCTCTAAGACCAAAACTTTTAGCTAAATGACCAAGATGTAAACATTTCACATTGAAATAAACTTTTTCAGAGGATATATGTGTAGTGTACGCTCTAATATGACTACTATACCCCTTCATAGCGATATTCTTAAACTCATCATCTTCCAATATTCTTCTTTCCATATTCAAATGCCATGTAGTAGCATTTGTATCCCACTCAACAGCTTCCTTCTTTTGATCTTTATATTGTTTTTTATCATTTCTTTCAACGTGCATAGAAGTAAATGCAGGTTTCAAAATATCTTGATCAAATTTTAGAAGCTTCCAACCCATTGGGTGGTATGGCTTAATATGGCCAAGATAACCTTCTTCTTCACCAGGTAACAAGAATAATATACTCTCACCGCTTCTTCCAGCACGGGCAGTACGACCTATCCTATGCAAATGGTCTTCTACAGAGAATGGTGGGTCAAATTCGATAACAGTACCAACATGAGGCAAATCTAAGCCTCTACTGGCAACATCTGTACAGAACATGATTAAATGTTTACCTTTAGTAGCTTCATTATTAGTTGCAAAATGCTTCAAAGTTGATGTTCTTATTTGTTGTGATAGAGAACCATGTAATTTATAGAATATAACATTTGGATCTGATTCGTCATCAAGACAAGGTAGGACATTAGACCCCTTGGTTAATTGTCTCACAGAATCTGGTATAACATTCTTACAAAAAGAATCCATATTAGTAAAGGCTTCAAAATGAAATTCGACACTATCGGAACAAGACAAAAATACCATAGTTCTCACAGTTTCATCTTTTTTCTTAGATTCTTTAATTTTCCTTGTTAAGTCACTAAGAATAGCACCCAAAGTGACCAATCTCAGTTTAGGTGGAACAATAGTCACAATTTGTTTTAACTGATCAGGGGCCACCGATATTTCACTTCTATCTTCTTTATCCGTATTATTTGAAATCAACTTATAATTCTTTAAAGCAACATTTCCAAGTTTCTTCACATTACCAGCGGTTGTAGCACTACATAAAATATGAACAATACGTGACGGAAGCTTCG
Source organism: Arxiozyma heterogenica (assembly GCF_036370985.1). Lineage (NCBI taxonomy): Eukaryota > Fungi > Ascomycota > Saccharomycetes > Saccharomycetales > Saccharomycetaceae > Arxiozyma > Arxiozyma heterogenica. The sequence goes on along the minus strand of NW_027042658.1, from coordinate 1,412,126 downwards.
GAAAATGTTTTAAATCTAATTTAATATCATGGATAATATTAAGAATCTCTGTTAAAGTTTCTTCAAAACCTAATTCCATCAATTTATCACCTTCATCTAAAATTACGTATCTAAAAGAGGAGGCTAATTGATTTCTAATAACTTTAGTATTTTGCAAATGATCTAAGATACGACCTGGGGTACCTATAATAAAGTTACAACCTTTGCGCAGTCTTGCCTTTTCTGATTTTTTTCTTTCACCACCTATTAATAAACACGGAACCAAATAATGACAACATTGAGTAAGCGATAGGCAGACTTGATAAATTTGGGATGCCAGTTCACGAGTTGGGGCAATTATCAACGCAAATGTACCTGATGTCCGATCTATATGTTCATTCATCGTTAAAAGATTCGATAATACGGGTAAAAGAAACGCCAAAGTCTTACCTGAACCAGTTTGCGCATGAATGAACAAATCATTTTCCTTATTCTTACTTGAAATTAAGTATGGAATGACTAATTTTTGAATACTAGTTGGTTTTGTAATTCTCATTTTTTCTTTTAAATGTTTTATTAAGGTTTCACTAGTACCAAAGGATCCAAAATTATCACCAGCTAGAGGAGCGTTAGAAGGATTGATTTCTATAGTTTCGTCTTGTGCATTTGGATTGATCGAAGTTTCAATTTGTCTATTTGAAGTAAACAAAGAGGAAACAATTTGATCATTAGCTAATTGGGTTTTTTGATTGTTATTCTTTGCTAATTTCTTATCTAAATCCTTAGTCATTTTATTACTAATTAACTTATTGCTAGAATCCGTTGGTTGGATCTTGTATTTCTTATTACTGGTTTGTGGTTTAGTGAGAGAATTTTCATTATCATCACCATAATTATTTTCAATATCAACCTTCTCTTTTTCAACAGAGCTATTATAATCCTCAAATGATCTCTTATTATTGGTAGTATTCTTATTAATTGTCGATTTTTCTTGCTTATTCAACTGTCTTCTTAATTTTCTTCTGTCTTTCCATCTTCCACCAGTAATCCTATTATTACTTTGATTAGTTTTCTGAGATGTGTCATGATCGTGTGTAACAAAATTTAAAATCATACCATCGTCATCCATTTCTAATTAAATTATTTCAATTTTAGTCTAATTATGATCTACAAATAGAATCTAATATTGTAATGTAATATATAATGGACAAATCCTGCTAATTTAAATCCTGAAATAACGCTAAAAAATCTTCAATAGTTTACTATTTGTGTTTTGAAGTAATCTACCATCACCTTATCTCATCTCATCTCGTCCTTTTTAAATTTTAAAATTTCCAGAATTATAAAAAACAAAAGGAAATCGTTGAAAATTTTCCATTTTTCAAATTACTTACAGACAACTTTTCAAAATAATTGAAATTGTCATGATTTTGAATTATAATCATACTAGAAGTACATTTCAATATCAAATCGGATCTTTGACAACTCTTACTATAAGATACCTTCATTGGTGCTGAGTTGTTCTAGTTAATCTTAAACTAGCGTGATCCGGTTGAAGAAAATTTTATAGCTAATTCAGATTTGTTTGTCAAAACACTATAAGTGCAGACATATATACACATACTTACACATTCACAAACATACCTATTTATATCATAATTTATAATAAAAAATTTATTAAATTAATAATATAGTATGAGTGGTAATAGTTTATTTGTCAAGGAGGAAGAGGAAGAAGAAGATTTTGAAGTTAAACAACCAGTAGATATGGAGGGTGATATTGACATGATACAGGAAGAAGATGGTGTTGAACCCCAATCTATTAATCTAGTTAAAGAGTCACAGGATGAAGCAAATAATAATAAAAACACTGTTAAAAAGGAGGCAGAGCAAAAAAGTATAGATAGCAAAAAAGAAGAGGAAGAAAAGGCAGAAGAAGATTTATCGCAAGAGGGAGACGATCCGGACGATCCTGTTATAGAGGCTTATCCAGTGTTTATGGCAGGTAAGGATGAAAATCTGCATATATTACAATATGTTAATAAAGCCAAGTTAGTAGGTAAAAGATTGGCAGAACATCCACTTATTTCTTCTGCAAGATACAAAAAAGCATCAAAACTTTGGGAATTGGATCTTCCATTAGATGAAGAAGCCTTTTTCAGTAAATATAAAGCTGAAGAAAAATGGGATGGTGTTGAAGTACAGACTTTGAAGGGGGTTGGTGTACCTAATGAGGGTCAATATATTGCATTTATTAAAAAGAAAAAAATATACCTTGCACCTGTCAAAGATGTTTCACAGTTAAGACCATATTTCAAATATATCGATGCAAGTGTCCAAAAAAGTAAAAAAGAGGAATTAAAACAGAATCAAAATGCAGCAGCTTCTCAAAAGGCTCAAATGGTTACAATGTCAGTAAAAAGTGTCAATGATCCAACCCAAAACAGATTAACTGGATCTCTTTTGGCTCATAAGATAGCAGATGAAGAAGAACCTAAGGAATTACAATGGATCGAAGGTACTGTTGATCAATTTCAAGAAACTTTAATAAAAGAATCTCATGAACACGAATTGAAACCAATTGATAATAAAGAGAGCTATATCTCTAAATTATTCCCTTGATAAAGAACGAAAACATCGACATATTCATATATATAAAGCAGCAAAAAGAAGATATAGATATATTTATTTTGTTTTAACACGTTTATCTCAGATTTTATAAGTATATATTGATAATATATACACATGCATTTATTAAACTTTCTGAAACGGTATTCTCGAAAATGTACCTACATATATAAATAAACATATATATATGTATATATATGTTCTCACTTACTCCTCATTTTTAATCGTACCACATTTTAATTAGTTCTTCTGAGACAGCACTTGGTGTTAAGACACCCAGATCTGTAATTAAAGCAGTGATGTATTCTTGGGAAGTATAATCTATTGTTGGTCCACTTATCTTACATTCAGAACCAGTCGTGTTACGTGAGAAATCCAAAAATTTATTCTCCATAGGTAAATCGTCAGAAGATAATGGAAACATACGAACAAACTTATGACTCTCTGTAACAACATAGAATGGCTTTCTTGCATTATTAGCTAATACACCAAGAGGATATGTACCAATGACATTAATTATACCACCACTCTCCGCAACACCTTCCGCACCAACAAACACTTTATCAACTTTTGTGATAATAGAGCCAGCTGCACCGTCTACTACTAACGTAACTGGAATACCTCTTTCAGCTAATAGAGAATAAAGTTGTTCACCTTGATTCGAAGGTCTTGTCTCAGTGACTACACATCTAAATCTGATTAGATTATCAGCAGCATGACTTAATAAAGAGAAAACCGCTCTGGAGAATCCATGTACTAAAATAATATCATCGTCACTTATAAAATCAATACCGATTTCTGCAATTTTCTTACGAGACATTTTAGCTCTTGAAACAAACAACTGACCATTTTCAATTAAATGTTGTTTACAATTTTCCCAGTCACCATATAAATGCAAATTTCTTAAAACAAATCTCATAAAAATATCACAACCTGCTCTAAGAGACACTGAATTGGGTATTGTTTGAACCAACTCATCTACAGCGGACTTGATAGAATTTATAACTTCTGCTGCTGTTCCCGGATTCTTAACTCTTAATAAAGTGACTAGTGCTTCAATAGCAGCAATTGGCATAGTCATTTCTGAATCTTCTTCCAAAAACTTCAAATAAGTTTGAGTAATACTAAAATCTCCTGACATGGTTAAATCAAATGGATCTAAAATGATTTATAATAAATGATTAAAGCAAAAAATAATAATAAAAAATACGGAAAAAAAAGAAATATAAATTGATTGTGCGTATCTGTTTATCGAAATTAAGGTAATACAATAAATTTCACAATGGCCTTTTTGACAAGTAGTTGCCTTTTTGTATTATACAGATTATTAACACTTAAATGTAATTTTATACACACACATGCATATGCACATAAAATAATCAAACACGTATATTTTTATTATGGTTTATTTGACTAAGCTGGTAAGCCTATCTGTTTACACCCTATGTTTAAAGCTACAGAACACGACTCTTATATCTTCGATCTTCATCTTCTAAATTCTATCATTTTTGCTTGTAAGATTTTTTATTTTTTTTCTGGTTTCTTCACAAAATTTGGTGTACACTTCCAGTGAAAAGTGAGAGCATCGGCCATTTTTGAACTTTTTTTGAATTCTTGAAAATGTTTCAAATATTTTTAAATTTTATTGCAAATAAGAGGATTCGAAAATATCTGAGTGAAAAATGGATAAGGTCTTGTATGAATGTCTGACAAAGAGAATGGTCTAACTCCTGATAACTATGCATAGTCCTATTTTAGTAATATGTTTGATTTAAGTTAGAGTTTCATAGTAAACGTACTTGTTTATACTAGTTACAAGTTTTTAAATTTATTAATTTATATAAAATACTTGATCTATGATATATAGTTCGAGCAAACCACTATTTCTTATTTACAAACTGTCTGTTGATAGGTCAACACTGTTGTATAAATAACGGAATGTAAAACAACATGCTTTTTAAAAACACGCTTTCCATAGAACATTTTAGAACATTTGATACAAGTGATCTTTTTTTTTTTTTTTTTTTACGGAAACTGAATTTGAAATATCACTAGCAAACTTTATGGTATGGATAATTCTGAACATATACCAGAACCTTATCTTATCATCCAATTATTTCATGATATTTTTTAATATCTATTAAAATTCAATTATTAGATCATATGTTGTAAAATCATTAAATTGCCATAAGTATAAAGAACCATCTACATTTTAAAAAATTTAGAACATATAAGTAAAAGACATCTTTATATATTTTGGAGTTTTTTGATATTTAAATCTTTACAAAACTTTTTCAAAATATATATAGGTAGGGAGAGAACAAGCAAAATAGCAGATTATTCGATGTAATAATGCTTTTAAATAGTTAGATACTGTTTTGTATTAACTACTGTGTTTAATCTCCATATTATTTTTATGTCTTCCAAATCTACGATTTCTAATATTGCATCTTCAGCTTACAATACATACAGTTGCCTCTCTTTTCTAAGGAAGAATATTTATCAAATAAGAATTATTGAATATATATATTGCTTTAATATGACGTTAACTAACTCATTATATATTCAACATCATTACTTTTATTGAGCATTTACATCTATATTATGACAAATTTGTTGTCAAATATACTTAGCACATTAAGGCCTTGTACTTGCTGAATTAGATAATGACGATACATAACGTAGCTCTATACTAACGGGATGATAATAATCATATATATTGGAATATATATATCAACATGCTTTAGATAAATAACTGTATTTTACTATTTTATTTCTTTTCCTTTTATATATATTTTTGATAGCAAACAGTTTAACCGATGAAATATATTTTTATTAATGGCAAGTATTTTTAATATGATTTTTAGAATATAAAGGATGAGAATATGCTATTATTCATCACTTGGCAGCGTTTTTTTAGGTAAACAGATCCTTAGTTTGCTAAAATCTATACAGCTATTGTGAATTCATATGCTATGTCTCTGAAAAAGTACAAATTGATCTTTTCTATATTTGATACTTCATAATATAATATCATACTTACTGTAAAACAAGCCTTTCTTTACTGTCTTTTTCTACAGGAATTATTTTTAGTTCTTTTTTTCTGTATTTAATAATGATGTATGAATATAACAAAAGATGTGAAAAGGATTTTTGTTAGAAAAAAAAATTTTCCAAAAAATCGAACAAGGTTTAAAAGAAATAAAAGAACTTATACTCAGTGTAATATATGGTGGTAATATATGTATTAAATACAAAAAAAAAAGAAAACAATTCAGTGTGACTTAATGATGTTAATAATTGCCATAGAAGCTGAATACCTCAAAAATTACTGTCTTTAAATTTTCATATAACATCCGTGAGAGATCTTATCTATACATTATGTTATAGTATTTAAAACAATCATTATGTTGGAAAATGAGAGTTTATTACTGTCATTTTCATAAGAATTATTTTTAATTAGTTTTTCTATATATTATGTGGTGTACGAATGTACATAATATCAGGAAAACATTTTAATTGTCACCAAATATGTCTTTCGAAGATTTGAAAAGAAATGAAAAACTTTAAAAGAAAACTTAAAGTAAATAAAAGAATGTATACTGAATACACTATATAATAAATATGTACAGGTATTTAATACAAAAACAAAAACAAGTATCTATAACTTAATGATGTCTATCATTACCATGGACGCAGAAGGCTCCAAATTCCAACACATTATTATATTATTATAACATTAAGCACCTGTTGTGGAATAGAATAGTCATAACCATCAAGATTATATAAGATCCTGAATGAATCTAGAACTATTTATTGTCTTAATAAGCCATACACGTGCTACAACATTAGATGCTGCATAATAAAGAGATTGGATTACATAAAATTTTGGCAAATCTAGAATTTACCTATTGTTTTAATAAGTCCCACGTGTATTACTAATCACCATGATTAGAGAATTGGGGTGTAGTTCTAATCCACTAGTGCACCTAAATTAATGTAATCAATTTTAGGGTGAATCAGTCAAGTCATTAATGTACTAATCTGAATAATCGATCGAGCTCCAGAAAACATATAAAAGGATAACATTTTCTGGAGATAAAAGACCATCTTCCATAACCGTTTCTTGTAAATAATTTATATATTATATATGAACAAAAGGAGAATAACAAGCAAGTAACAAGTTAAGTAACTTTGAATAAATATATTAGCTCGTTAAAGCCGCTCAATATATAAGACCGTTTTAGTAATTATATTATCGCCTATAATTGATTACTGTCTCGATTACTTAAATGACTATTAATATTATTTGCGCTTCCCTGGAATACACAAAGAATTTCATCATACCACACTACAACAGCACCACAACAACTTGTTCCTCGTGGCCCAATGGTCACGGCGTCTGGCTACGAACCAGAAGACTCCAGGTTCGAGTCCTGGCGGGGAAGTTGTTTTTGTGTTTTTGATGCCCGTAATATTGTGATTGTAATATCCCTGATATTACTGTTTAGGGTTTTGTTAAGAAAAATGAGGGTTGATGGTATTTTTCTAAACTTTCTGTAATAGATTGTAATAGATGAAAATCCGATTACGAGAGATATACTCTTCTAGACGCTAAAAATAGATAGATATAGCTTAAATTGCTGTCTCTATATGACATATAAACTATACTCTACATAAAGAGTAAACTAATATATACAGATAAACATAATTATATAAACAAGGTAAACAAGGTAAATAAAGTAAATAGGGTAAACAAGGAAAACAAGAACGTCGTCGTCGACCAAGGAGTTCACAAGACCGTTTATAGTGACATCCGGATTTCATATGTCACACTTTCCTTTTTGCAAAAATTTCCAAAAACAACAACGAACTGGAAAAGAATGAGAAACCAAGGATTACATAAGATTAGATATATAGTAACATTGCATCTAGAGATATAGCGTGACTCTATATCTCATGTTTATTCAAGCGAATTATTATTATTATTAAAATATGATACACTGTCATCAGAAACACATAATCATAAGGTTATCACACCATTCCGTATTCCAATAGAATCTACTATGGTATTTCTAAATATGATGGACTTGTTTTTATATTTTGCAAGTTTAGTTGGTCTTTTTTTTTTGTAGTAATGTTGTTGTCCAAGGAAAGTCCTTTCTCTAAACATGTAAATTTGTAAGATAGAAGAGTATCTTCAGGGCCTTATACAAGGAGAACTAGATATTGTTATAGATAGAACATATGAGGAAAACAAAATATATATATATATATTATAAAAATACACGTATATGCTGTTGGTGAAAGTTGTAGCTACCATAAAAATAATAAAGTTATTAATATATTTATTATAATTAGAATTTTTAGGCTTCTTGTATAAATGATACGGATATAAATATATATGAGTGTAACGTATAGTTATGTAGAATGTTTGGACACAAATCGTAAAATTAGTATTTTTTACATCTCTTACTAGGTCCTAATGTATAATCTTAACTTTGGGGAAAATAAGTTATTCCCACACATTTTTTACCTATGATTTCTTTTATCAGTTTTGACAATGTTATGTATAATAAAGTGTGTCTATTGATTTATTTCCAATTTTCATCTAACATATTCTTATATATCTGTATAGTAATTATCAACATATACCTTTTATATATTAATAATTAATTCTGATTATCACATATGTCCATTTTAATCATATATAATAGATCTATTCCACTTTAGAATCTTCTAATTATTTTAGTATGTTATAATCAGAAACCATATGATTATTTTATATAGATAACTCTCACAAATATAATATTCAAAAAAGAAAGCTCTTTGAACACCCCCAAAATAACTTTACAAATTTGAAAGGTATGAAATTTACACCCACATTAAATTTTTAAATATAAAATTTGTTATTAGCTTCTTTAAATAATTTTGCAAATATCCTATACTGGATCAATCTTGATTATGCTGTCCATAATTGGTTGCTTATTCTTTATAAATATACTTATATCATAATAATAATTTTTCTTCTTACAGAAAATCTCTCCTATTTTTCACGACATTATTGAATATTAAAAAACCCTACCACACTCTATGAATAAACTGGATAAAAGATTATAGATATCTACAATTATGTATATATTTAATTCAAAAATAATACTTGTTCATAATGAAATTGAGAATAATACATAATAAATATTCCACAAAACAGCAATATTTTATTTTCACATGTCTCTCTCCTATTTCTTTTTCCTCTCTTTGTGTTCTTGACTACATTTTTTTCCTTTTTGTCACCCATTTTTTTGTTTGATGATATCTTCTTTTTTAGTATTGTTTAATAGCATAGGTTATAATTTTGTGATTAACTCTAGGACTTATAACTCTGTTCTAAAAGTTTTAATGAATCCCATAGTTTGAGAAAATAAAAAAAATAAAGTTTAATTACTTTTATTTATCACTATATTTTATAAAAAAAATTTGTGAAAATATATGTCGTTTTTGTTCTCATTCTTTTTCTTACACCATATCTAATATACCATATACCATTTTACTACTTAAAATCTGGTTTACAATTTCCTAAATATCAATTTGCTCAAGTCTTATTATCTGTGTTTATGAAGATTTTAAAATGAATTATGAACTTATGACTATTTGATTGAGGACTATTGATCTTGGTTTTCAGGTGGGTTTTTAGTTTTTTTATTTTTTATAATATATCTTCTTAGTTATCATTTTTTCTTATTAAGCATTTATTATTAGTATATTCTGCATGTAAATATAACAAAATCATCATTTTTTTATGAACATAAACATAAGATATAACTGAATCTAAATAGATATTAAAACGGCCTAAATCTACTGATATCGAAGATACTAAAACAAATAGATAAACAAATTAAATTTTAGCAAGTATAGTTCTATACCAAAATTCGGAATATGTAATGTTTGTTTATCTGTAAATAAAAACCAAACAAAATAATGAAACTTGCTATCCGTAGAAGAGAAATGTCAAAAATGAGCATATATAAAGCTAATATTTTTATTACATCATATTTCTATCCTTTGTAGACTTTTTACATTTTTTGTACGCTATAAATATATAACAATAATAATTGAGAATGTATACTATATACTAAATGAATATAGGCTCCAATTTTCACCAAAATTTATGGTTAAAAACATATTTAAACACTTTTACTCTAATCCTATATAAAATGAAATAATAACTCAGATGTTTTATTATTTACGTACTCTCAATTAATGAAATAACTAATCATGTATGATATTAATAAATAACTTAAAATATTTTCCTTTAGCATATTTCTCAACAATCAAAGACTTTTTAATGGTTATTTGTCTAATTTATTATTCTATGAAATCCTTCAATTATAATCAGTACTTTACACCAACTATTGCATACATGATTGAATAAATACTTCATCCAGATACCCAGATGTTACCTGCGGAATTGCATATTTATTTAATTCCAGTTAGGTCTCTTAAAAAAAATATAGAAAAAACAAAATAAAATAAAAAATGTTTTTTTTTTTACAAATGAAGGCGCGAATTTTAGAGGTAAATACTCTATTAGTTTGTAATAATCCCTATTTATTAATCATACACCGATACATTATTTAATACTATTGACATTCATGTATTTGAGTGTTTAATAATACCCACTAATTCTTCTTTAATTTCTATTGTATATATACATCTATGTTTATCTAATAATTACTCCAAATATAGGCTTATACTATCTACAGGATAAAAAATTAAACAGTTTTTAATAAACTTGGAAATACAAAACTGCGTAAGTATGAAATTATTTTAAAACAGTTGTAATTCATCTATTAGTACATCTCCAATCCTTCGAAAGATTTATTTGTAACTTATTTATAATTATTATATGTACTCTTTCCCAATTCTTTTAGCCAAAAAGAAGCAATAATAGACGTTTTACAATAGTAATTAAAAATAATAAATATTTTAACATAAGTAAAGAATTTTAAAATCTTTTAAACTGTTTAATTCTTTCATTTTTGTTATTTGCCATAAAAGCTTAGTTCAAGTCCCCTTAGTACTATATGATTTATCATCTATACTTAAAAAGATGCTTATTTCTTAGTACTACATTTTATTACTTTTTTGTTTTCTTTTTTGAGGGCAATCATTGTTGTATATTTTATGACACTACTATAAAGATTACAAATGATGATGCTTATTAATCAAAAACTGTAAGCCATACCTTATAAGAATGGTAAAATAAAATAATATGCACTAAAAATGAGTAATAAAAGGAGAAAAATAAAAAAGAGAATTAAAAGAAATAAATAATTGATGAAAGTTCAGTCTATATAGGGTTTTCTAATAAAAATGTTGTGATTTCCTCACCAAAAAATTTAGTTAAATCACCTTGAGAATCATCCAAATCAGTAATTCTTTCAGAAAGAAGAATCAAATCATAATTTATCAACTTGGTGACCCTTGAATCTTGTTTGTAGTCCTGATGCGAAATTATGAAATCACGGAAAAAGTGTGCAGTCGTACGTAATTTACCACTTGCTCTATCTGATATAAGTTTTAAATAATAGTAGAATCTGTCATGTGTTTTTGATTGTTTCAATTCCTGCCAAGAATGTTGAATCCATTTTTTTTCTTTCAATACTGGATTGATAAATACTTCAAAGATACCATTAATTTTATTGTGGAAGATTTCATCAATAGTAAATAGATTAGTTTTACCGTCATCTGTGTCAAATCTCATCTTCCAATGAAATTTGTCATTAAACACAGAATCTCTTCTATAAGCAATGTCCATATTTTCCCAAACTTTCGACATACTTAAATATGGATTCAATTTATCATACGACATCAAGATGGATTCCACAATAAGATACATGAATATAGAATGTGCAGCATTTTCGAATTCTGTTAATTGGACTTCCAATGGTCTAAATTCTACTCTCCAACCAAGTGCATTTTTATTATTTGGAGTAGATTTTTGTGTTGGTGGTTTAAACCTTAGAGTTTGCCAGTTTGTTGATTGAATATTTTCAAAATGATTAGTAGAAGTTTCACGATCTTGAATAATGCTTTCTTCAAAGATCGATATCGAGTCTCTTATGGATAAGTGAGCAAAATGTTTAGCCAAATCGTAATCTAAAGGAGCAATATTATTTTCCAGTAACCTTTTTAAAACCTTATCATTGATGGGAACGTAAGTATCATTATAGAGTCTATTGAAGAATTTATTATGACCACCAAGATACAGATCAACCACACTGTACCTGGATTTCGGTATACTTTGCAAAGAATGTTTAGCTTGATCTGTGACACCACCCTTGCCATCAGGGTTATATTTAGGTAATACCGGATCCATACCACGTTCGAAAGGAGTACGACAATCGACAGAACCAGCTATAACATTCCATCTAACATCCTGATCTGCTAACCAACCTTTAAAGGCTGGCGCTGCAGCAGACAAACTCAACATAATAGGAGCAAAATTGACTAAAGAATCGTAAAGAAACCTTGCTCTTTCAATGTTAGGTGCCTGGTAAGTCATTTGTAAACAAGAACAACCCATCCCGAACCCCATAGCATCTAGATAAATATGTCCAGGTCTAGACGCATGGATAGATTCTAAGTCTTCTGGTATGAACCAATTTCTTTTGTATACTGTAGTATCATGGTCGGGAGTATTTACATCTTTATACATTGGAATATTAATGGAAACTTTTTCACCACGTCTTTCCCTAATATTAGCAGTTAGAGTTGGAAACCTTGCATGCCTATTGATAACTTCATCAGGTAAAAACAGAGACCTTGATGCCCAATTTTTGTGATTCCATGGATTCGATATATTAATGAATTGATCTGAACCTAACCTTGGAAAGGAGGTTAAAGATAAAGTGATAAATCTCTTCTTCTTTCTCCTCCTCCTCTGTATCCTCCTTCTATCATTATCATTAAGCTGTGTATTTCCACCATTATCTGAATCATTACTGTTATTACTGTTATTATTATTATTATTATTATTATTATTATTATTATTATTATTATTATTATTATTATTATCATCATCATCATCATCATTATCGATATTAGCGTTATATTTAGATAATAAATCATTAGCAATTAATCTTCTTAATTTCATATTATTTTCTACAAAACCTTGATCAAACTTTAAACCAATATAAGGTGATCTAGGGGTGGCTTCCAACATATACCTCCCATATTCAGGATGAAATTCCACATCATATTTTTCACATAGGTAACTATCTGTGGTATTCAATTGAGTGATAATATTATCATGCTTGACATCAACCATGGCATTTTGATTCAATGGGTCCAATTCGATCATCATATATTCTAGCTCATCACCCCATAGCAACGGATCATTATCTCTCTTTGAGGTGAATTTGAATACTTGCAACAGTTGTTCAATCCCTTCATTTCTAATATGATCTGAATAATTTCTTGCTTCGTACCATGGCAATGGAGTACCAGCAACCAATAGTCCCATACTTCCTCTTTTAATTTTTCCTTTTTCTTTTTAAAAGCAATTTTAATTTAATACCTCACTATGTAGGAGATAAATACAAACAAGTCGAAAATGAAACAAACAAATAAAGAAAAAAAAAGAAGAAGAAGAGAGTTTTTCTTGTAGACTGAAATAAGATGAGCTGAAAAGCCTATATAAAATGAAGCGCAACGACACTGTTTGTTATGTTCTAGAGAACAAGAAACAATGTTAAGAGAGAGAGGAAGCAAAAAAGAAAAAAAAATAGAAAGAAGACGACCAATATATCTAAAGGAAGCAAAGAAGAAGAAACGAATAGAAATGAATCAGTCGAGATACAATCACATGTACGCTATATATAAAACTCGATGGAACTTTGATATATATATATTATATATATATATGTACATAATAATATATATACACATATAGAAAAGGGGTTCTTCTAGTTAATGATCACAATCTAATCCCTCTTTTTTTTTTTTTTTTGTTTTGTTTTTTTTTTTATTTTTTTGTTCCTTCATTCTTTCTTTATAACGATAATAAAATATCATAAATGTAATGTGGACACTATCTGACTAAGAAAGTTGTATTAGTAATGAAAAGAAATCAACGAGCAAAATGAAACAAAAAAAAAAAAAGAAAAGAAAAGAAAAGAAAAGAAAGGAACAAAGAAATAGAACAAGAACAAAGCGATGCTTGTGATACAGTCCGGTATTATTCATCCATCCATTTGTTTGTTTATTTGCTTTGTGAGTGAGAAAAGAAAAAGAACAAGTAAAGTAAAATAAAATAAAATCTGCCACACCCATACCATAAACCCCAAATGTTTGTCTTATCACTCACTAACTATACTTCCCGCCTTTTTTTTTTTGATTTTGAAGGGTAAGGTTGGGATTTCTTGCATTTTATTATGTTATTGCATTATACTTTTTCCTCCTCTACTCGCACAAAAAACATAGGAGGAATCTTATAGAGGTCATTATCGATTTTGCCGTGTTACATAAAACTTTTCCCTCCACAGTTTGTTTATTTATTCTTAATCATTAATTGTGGTTGGATGCATGGGTGCACAAGCCCCTCCAATGGAAGCGTTTCTTCCCCTCTTCTATTTTTTTACTTGGAACACTAGCTGTATTAGGGTTGTATGTTTTACAGATTTTTTAGAAAAAATTCCTGAGATATCTAAAGCAAAAAATAATTAGGGCATTGTGTATTTTTCCCAACCCTGGCACTGCAATATTTGCTTTTCATTTCCCAAGTTTTTTTATGCATTCATTTTTTTTTTTCTCTTTCTTTCTTTTTCTTAAAGAAATAAAGAAAAATTATTCAAGTCTGATGATTTTCAATCAATTGAACGTACCTTCTTTAAACAATGGTATACCCCATACACACGATTATGCACATCACACATACATGTATACCTGTATATCGATTTGACTGTCTAGTTGAATATATATCTGTCTCTATTGAGTGGTTAAGCCTTTAACTTGCACTATAGCATTCCCACTATTGACATATACGCACACACATACACTATATACATATACATATACATACATACATACATACATTAACGTATTGATAAATCAATAGATTAATAGATTAATCTATATCCATCTATCCATCCACCAATATATTTACATTATTATCCCTATAGACTGTACAATATTTTTTTTTTTAGCATTTCTTTATTTTGCATAGTTTCTTTTTCCTTTTTACTTTCTTACATGTGTTTATTTTTTTTAACATACTATGTCTAATTCATTTTGGAAATTTAATCAGGATTATTCAATCGATTCTAATATTAATAACTTATTAAATCATGCATTTATAAAAAAAGTGGACAATAACAACAACAACAACAATATAAGTAATCCAACTGATACAAATAATAGTAAAAATAATGTAAATATTAGTCAACTCGATGATCCAAATCCAAATCCCAATCAAGATTTAATAAATGAAGAAAATCTAAATAACTATGACCCAAATCTAAATATTCTAAATGACCTAATAGACGATGAGGAGTTGTATACGGAATTAATGTGTTCAAATTCCAAATTGCTGATGTATTTGAAATATCCATCAGTCTTGGATAAACTGATTGATTTTATAATCAATGAAAAATTCTTGTATGATTCATATCAAAATGAAATAAATCAAATGAACCAAAATGATAATACTGAGACTGACCAGAAAGATGATTTAAACCAAGAAGTAATCTTATTATCAAAGGAGGAACAGTTAAATAGAGTAAATAAACTAGAACATCTACAAAAGATAAATAATAAATCAGATTCAAAATTAAATTCAAACTCCAACCTCAATTCTAACTCCGACTCTAATTCAGATTTCGATTCTGACTTTGATTCTAATTCTATTGTTTCCCAAGAGACAAGTGTCACATTACCACCTGAGACTGAAGAACAAATTGAATTCCGTAGAGCCAAAATGGCTTCAGAAGTTCTGTCCGCTGATATATGGCAAATATCTACCACAATCATCGAAAACAAATCTTTGTTGAATAAAATTTGGTCAATTTTAGACGATTTACAAAATAGTTATCCACTCTCCGTTACCGTCTCCACATATTTCATGAAAATCAACGAAAGATTATTAGATATCAACATGTCTAAAATGATTGAATATCTCCTAACCAAGGATAATTTGGTCGATAAATTTTTGAAAAATATAAATAATCCGTCATTAATGGATTTTTTACTAAAAGTTATTTCCACTGATAAACCTGATTCTCCAACCGGTATAATAGATTTGTTATATAGACAAAACTTTATCCCCAAACTTATTGACCTTATAGATGCTTCGAACTCACCTAAATCAATATCTTCTGCTTCATCTGCTGCAGACTTCATTAAGGCTTTTGTCACTTTAAGTGCCAATTCAAATAATGATATTTCAATTGGTATTGGACCAAACGAACTGACAAGACATTTGGTATCTAGTGAAATGGTCGAGAGATTGATTAAAATCATGCTAAAGGGCGGTGCTTCACTGAGCAATGGTGTAGGAATAATTATTGAAATTATAAGGAAAAATAATTCTGATTATGATTTTATTCAAGTCATGTATACAACATTGGAGACACATCCACCAAATGATAGAGATTCCATACATTTGATTCATTTGATTAAATTGTGTGCCAAAAATATGCCAGAATTTATGAAGTTGTTGACTAAGATTGAAACAAGACGTTTATCGACCCCGTTTGGTTCCATTGAACCCTTAGGTTTCGAGAGATTTAAGATTTGTGAATTAATCGCAGAATTATTACATTGTTCAAATATGGTACTTTTGAATGAACCTAATGGTGAGATGATTACAAGGGAAAGGGATTTAGTCAGATTTCAAAAATTGCATGGAGATTGTATCTCGAAGGAAGAACTTATACAATTAAATGAAGATTTGAAAATTTTACAATTAGAGAATAACTTAAATAATTCTGATAAGGAAACTGCAGACAAAGATAATAATGATAATGATAATGATGATGAAATAAAACATAATGAGTATGAAAATTCACTAGAAATATATCCAAATGATGAAATCTCTATTTCTTCTGATACTGAAACCCAGATACGCAATAAACATATTCCAGGAGATAATTTGAAAATATCTTTGAAAGATACAGGTATCTTAGATTATATTATCGACATGTTTTTCAAATTTGAATGGAACAATTTCTTACATAATGTAGTATTTGATATTATTCAACAAGTGTTCAATGGCCCATTGAAATGTGGTTATAATAAATTCCTTATTAAGGACCTTTTAAGTAAAACATATATAACCGACAAAATCATTCAAGGAGATACCAAATGTACAGAATACGAGCAAGAAAAAGGTATCAGACTAGGTTACATGGGCCACTTGATTTTAATTGCAGAAGAGATGGCTAAATTTGTAGAATATATTGATGAAATGAAGATTACATTTGATGATGATGGAATATCCAATATTTTAAATAATGATGATTGGAAAACATTTATGAACACCACATTAGCAGATACACGTGACAAATACAACACTGTTCTTGGTGATTTCATCCTAGACGGAGAAGAAGTCGATGAAATTGAACAAGGACAACATTTATCCAATGAGGAGTCAGGATATCTTGATAATGAACATTATTACACAGAAGAAGAGCTTGCTGAGAATGATGCTCATTATGAAAAAGAGGACTTAATTGAAAAGGAATATGAAGCCGTAAATCCAGATGAAACGCATTATGATTATTATGACGAAAACGTAGATTATCATGATGAAAAGGACGATGAAGAAGATGAAGATAGGTATCATGACATAGATAGCTCTGAGGAAGAGACTGAACTTTATGGTGTTAGTCTTAAGAGACAGCCAAACCATGATGTATATCAGGATGAAGACGAAAGTTCTTATGAGTATGAAGATACTTTTGGTAATTCAGTAGTGATCAATTTGCACGAAGACGACAATGAAAATAATGATGCAAATACAAGTAAAAATTTAAGTGATCAAGAACAAATTAAAAATAAAGAAAATACATAGGATCGAAGTATGATAAATCTTCGTTGGCTTCAAATGATGCTAGAACGATGGCAGTACAAGGACATTAATAAGGAAAAGAGTACAAACAATTATACTGTGAGTCATGAAAAGTTCATCAACAGTAGAATTATCTCATATCACCATGATAACACGCTATGTTAAACCACAATCAAAGTTTATAATATATTTTAATTAATCAATCATTATTCATATATCTTCCTCTCCAAACACTTTTCCGTTGTAACCATCTATAAACAATCCAACTTTCTCAGACATTACTACTTTATTGTATTTTTAATGTTATGACCCCAAATACTTCTATTTCTCCTCAAATTAAATAATCATTATACATACGCATACTTATGTACGTACACATAAAAGAAAACATGCACATATATAAATTATTATGTCAACTATTATCATCTATTTGACATCTATTGAAATAAGTATATAATAAGATCTTTAAACATATATTAAAAAATAAAAAATCAAAAAAATAAACAAAAAAAAATAAATGAAAACGAAAATTCACAACTCCACAAATTTACATACAAGTACAATTAGTAGACAAGGAGATATCTAGTTTTTACAAAATCAAGACAAAATGCACTTAATACTATTTGTGGCTTGATTTAAAATCGCTTAAAAATTGTATTATGGCCATCAGAAAGAGAAATAAAATCAAAATATCAAAATTTTCAAATAAAGACGAAGAGAATGTTTCCAAATCAAATAAGGTAACATTATCCTTAGGGTTTTCTGAAGAAGAAGAGGATGCTGAGACATACATCAATTTAAAACCTATTAAACCAAATGCACCATTGAAATCTACATCTAACGGTATAACTAATAATGTAACAAAAGTCAATTTTCATAAACCAATAACAACAACAGAAGAAGATGAAGTGGAAGATATATTATACCAAGATGAATTAAATAAACTGAAGAATAAAACTCATGATCAACCGAAACAAGTTATAATGAATCTTGAAGACATGATTTCAGTAGGTGAGATTTCAGATGATGAGGAAAATGCTAATATACCTAATACTAACAAGCTATTTAAGGGTAACGATAAACAGAGTAATGCCAAAAGGCTCTCTGATAAAGATATACGATCACAAGAAAAAGAATACATCAAATTGATGGATGAAAATGATAAATTCACCTTAATGGACACACTAACTAAGAACGGAAGAGTTAAACTATCTCAATTAAATAAAAATGAAGGCGACTATAAATACAATGATGAGCTTGAAGGAGGAGAATTTGCTGATGAAAGGTTACCCTTAAGTAATAAAGAGCAAATTCATCAAACAAGTCTTCGAAGAAAACAAATTGAGGAAGCTATATCCAATATCCCTTTAAAAGAATTTAAGGAGAATGTGGAAACAATATCAACTTTAAAAGCACGACTCCCTACTTTATGTGATGATGAAGAGTTTAATTCAGGCGATTATAATAATCTTGACGATATTCTTAATCAAAATAAGTTAAATATTAAAAAAATTGAGATTGAAATAAAAATAGTAACTAAAAAACAAGAAGCTTTAATAAATAGTCGAAATAATTTAATTGAACAATTAAATAAAATCTCATTATAAATCATAAACTTCATCTTTTTTTATAGCAATGTGATACAAATTCTAAATATATTAATATATTATGTTTTCAATTTGCAGATTAATTAATCAAGGATTTTGGTATCCAAGAATCATTGATATGAGAAGTGGACAGATCTTGTTCTATCACTTCAAACTTATTATTTTGGATATATATATCATTTTTCTCATTGTTTGTATCAGATTTTTTATAATTAAATTCAAATTTATTCAAATCTTTGAGAATGTTAGAACCTATATTTCCAATAACTGTAGTCGTTATATTTGTATTAGATACACCACTACTACCATCATTTTTATTATTAAAAAGCTCTTCATAGGAAGGTGGTGAAATTACTGAGTCTTTGATAAAGTTATCTCTATTTTGAGATTCCACAGAAGTAGACGTATAATTCACATTCACTTTTGGCATAGCTTGAGCAGTAGTCAAATCATATGATAGATTTATCGGTTGGTAAATATTATTTATTAATTTAGAGGAGTTAATCAAAGGTAAAGAGCATCTTTTAGCATTATTGACATTATTTTTGATTTTTTTGTTTGTTTTGCCAGCTAATACCATGCTAGGAATAATAATATCATTTGCACTTAATTTATCTGTGATTGTATTTGATGTGATTACTTCAAATGGAAAAAATCTATTGGTTTTTGGTGAAAAAAAAGCCAATGATGGTGTTGATTGAAGATATTGATTTGACACAACATCGTTATATCTAGGTAATAACAAATTTGAATTTGAACATAATTTATTTAAAACAGTGATAGGTGTATCAATAACAATTTCATATATTTTTCCTTGAAATATGACAGTCAATTCAAACTTGAGCCAATGAAGAACTTCGACATACGAATTAATTATTTGATCTGGATGAACTTTTTTATATGAGTTGAGACAGTACGGCACAAACATTTCATATTGAAAATATTTATTTTCGATATCCCCATATAAAGAGGATAAAAGGTTTCCACTTTTGGCTTCAGAATGTTGCAACAAAAGATATTTTTTTATGTTACCTCTTCTATGAATGTTTGAATCGATCAAAGAATTAAATTGTAATCTTTCTTCAAGAAAGACATTGATTCTATTCAATACAATCATTTTATTTATTGGAATAAAGTGGATAGATAAAGGTAAATATGCATCCAATAAAATATTTCTATTACCTATGTTTATTTCATAAAATAACGAATCCTTCCATGTATTAAATATATGAATCGAATCTAAATCATCTGTAATAATATTTGTTGGAATATGAACTAAAGTCAATGGAAGATTTCCAATAGCAGCTTTTTGGGAATGTGAAGATAAAAGAAAAGATAAAAACCCACTTCTTTTGCTTTTTTTTGTTCTTTTGTTATCACTAATAAGAATTCCCTTATCATAATCGGTATTTTTATCATTACTTTCATTTGAACATATCATAGTTAAAGTCAGCTGGTATTTACAAATACCGTAGTCTGTTCTTATTGAATCTGGAAGACAATGGTTTCTTTCTTTATTATTCGGTATGATATATTGAAAACTAAACACATACTGTCTACCCTTTTCAAAAACCATTCCATTGCAAAAAGAAGATTTTAACTTATTATTATTAGTATTATTGATTATGGCAGAATCTGAATATCTTCTACTAACATTTACACTTGTTAACAAATTTAAAGGAACGAACAAGTCAGGTAACGAATTATTATTATTACCGAATAAAAAATAATCGATATTAATTAAATCATGTTCCTCATGATAAATTTTTTTACCAGTTCGAGAATTAATCAACCCCTCAGGCCAATATAATTCAAAACTACCATTAAAATTCAACGTAATATTAGAAATATGACAATTTCTATAGAATTTTAGTATTACTGTACCTGAGATAACAATATTTAAATTATCTGTTGGAACATATATGACTTTATCTAACAATTGAATATATGCTGAATAATTATTATTTTTTATGACTGGTTTAGAGTCAGGTGAAATATCAAATAAATTGGTACCTTTGGGAAATATATTGTCACTTGACATAATCGATAACTTTTGTAAAAATATGGAAAGAAAAAAAATGAATATTTTAAATTAATGTATGTCTTATTTTAACTTAATTTGTGACATTGGAATCTTTCCTAGAGAAATAAAAAAAAAAAGAAATAAAGATACAACAATAATATACTCTCTTTAGAAATCAAGAAAGGGTGAATAATAAAAATAAAGTTTGCCGAAAAGTATAACACAACAATATAAAGGTATTATAAAAGTAATTTCTTGTTTTGTCTTCTATCTTTTGTTCTTCAGAGAATAAAGAAGATCAACTAATGTATAGTTTCAAAGAACTTTAAGATTTTATGCCATTTCCGAATTTTTGACGCCGTATATATATATATATGTGTAGTACATCTTTCCTTTATTTCTTATTACATGCAATTACGTATCAAAAGTAAAAACGACAGAACAAAAAATATATTATAAGATAATATAAGATTAAGATAAGGAAAGATAAGAAATGTTTTATAAGAAATTACATGTGATTTGAACAGGCAATTGGCGATTATAAGAAAGATATCAATGCGTCATTTGATAATAATAGAATCAATTTCTCCAATCATTTTCCGGTGTGAAAAAAACGGTTCTACTATTTTACTGCTCCACCGTTTATTCTTATCTAATAATATGTATCATATATAACATATTTATCTATTCGATACGTAGTTCATCTATTCCCTTTTTTTTTTTTTTTTTTTTTGCTTAATTTTTTGTCTTTGTATATAAGAGAGCTCGAATGATGTCATTGGTAAAAGATAACAATCGAAATATTTCAACTACTACTATTATTATATTTTTTTGTAGAGTAGTTTACCACAGCGCTAGATAAGAAATCAAACATCTTTTATCTCTTTGGTAATTCACATTTATTTCATATTACAAACTGTGATCTT
Organism: Arxiozyma heterogenica; assembly: GCF_036370985.1. Classification (NCBI taxonomy): domain Eukaryota; kingdom Fungi; phylum Ascomycota; class Saccharomycetes; order Saccharomycetales; family Saccharomycetaceae; genus Arxiozyma; species Arxiozyma heterogenica. The sequence goes on along the minus strand of NW_027042658.1, from coordinate 1,389,896 downwards.
CCCTCTTTGGCTCCTTCCCCCCAGAAAAAAAGAAAAGAAAAGAAAAAAAGACAAATAAAACATAACAATATTGTATTTCGATTGCCTTTTTAGGATATACGCATTAAAAGCCTTTTTCATTCTTAATTTTTAGGTTTTTGCAACAAACGGAGACCTAACTTATGATTGAGACTGAGTAGAAAAGGTAGAGTGCTGCTATCTTCCAAACATAAAATAGCCCTACTTAATCTACTATTCTTGCAAACCTTAAACAGTTTTCCAGAAAACCGATACTACAAAAGTAATTTCATAATAACATTTCCTCATGCTTGAACATACATAATGCTATACAAAGAATCCATTTAAGAAAGTTATCTTAAAAAAAAAATAAACGAAAAAAAGTAAAAGATGAATTAACCCTAGAGATTAATGATTAGGACAAACACCACAATCACATGTACCCTAATTAAAAAAAACTTTCCTTCAACAACAAAAAAAAAAGATTTCTGTAGTTAACGACCTTATAAACAATTTTCAGAAGAGATTGCAATCTCTATTTTGTGTAGAAATATTGAAACTATTATTTTGTGATTCAAGGATATTGTTTGAGAATTAATAGAAAAAAAAAGAAAAGATCAATAATATTGTATTTGGTTAGTCATCTACCTCTATTGTCATCTTATCCTTGTTTTTTTCTGTTTTTTTTTTCTTTTTTTTGTTGTTCTTTTATCTTACATAGTTCTAATATAAATCCCTAAATCTTGATAAAATGAATAAATAGACGAGCTCTTAAGTTCTTATCTTCATCTCTGTTTCTATTTCCTTATTCAATTAGAAATCCATTTGATCAATAAGTAAAATACTATTATTATTAGAATTATACACTATATTTCAATGTATAGTATGTAACTATTGTTATGATTATACACACACACACATATATATATATATGCATGCATGCATGTATGTATGGACACATGCAAGTTACTTTTAATTTTTTTTTAACTTTCTATCACCATTTGATTTTATTGCTACCAAAACTGTTATAACACCACAAGATTTCACTAATCTTGTTTTTTTTTTTTTGCTTTTTTTTACTTTTTATCAATTCAATATGTGATCAATCATTGTATTTAAAGCACTAATGATGTTTAGAAGAAAAAAAAACATTAAGAATATTCACTACAAGTAGCCAACGATAAACCATATGCACTAATATTAGTTTCTTTTTGTTTTTTGTGCAAGTGTATGTGGCATTTAAGTATTAATATTTTGTTTTAATTCGTCCCACATGAGATTAATATCGCTATTTGGATCAAGAATATTTTCTAAAGAATCATTAACTCTTATTAAATCGTAGTAATTATCGTATATTGTTGATTTTATCATATTATTAGTTTCTTGTTCCTTACCTAATAACCTATTATGGATTTGTATCAATTCTTTAAAAGTATAACTGGAAGATTCTTTTTCTTTTTCCTGCTCCTCTACTATCACCTCCTCTTGTTTGTCCAAACTGGGACCATCATTGGATGCACTGTTTTTAACGTTATTATCATCCCCATCAGATACATTTTCATTCACATCTTTTATCGTTACACCATTTTCTTCATTATTTTCTTGTTGATACTTGTTTAATAGCAACTGCCTATCTGTATTCAATCTACTTACTCTGAGTGATTTTTTATGTGATATTTGCTCTGTCATAATTAATATACACTTTCCCTTCTTTCTTTTTATTAAAGTGGGATTGTGTCACATATTCATTCTTCTTCTAAGTTCTTTTGAAAAAATTCTGATACTTTAATTATTCTTCTTTTTTTTTGATTTATTTAGTTTATGTTCTTTGTCTTTAAATTTTTTTTTGTTTTACTTTTTTCTTGGATACAAGCCGACAAGTTTTCCTTTTTTATTTCTATTTTTTTATTAATTCGTCATATTTGATTATAATTATTATTATTATTATTCCTCTCTAATTACTCTGTCATATTTCCGTCAATTTCCGCACATTTCCGTTGTTGCTTATACAAAGACAAAGAAAGCAGATTCTTCTCTTTCCGTGGAATCAATGGACAGAAAGAAAAAAAGTAAAAAAAACTGAAAAATACTATTAATAGTTTTCCTTTGATTATTTTTCCTGTCCTATTACTCCCTCCCCCTTTTTTTTTCTAATCGTTTATTTCTGCCTTTCCCCCTTTTTCCTCCCTCCCCCTTCCAAATTTCTTTTCTTTTCTTTTTTTTTTTTTTTTTTTTAATTTTATTTTTTCAATTATGACATTTTGTGTTTCCACCCGTTTCCATCCACACACCCACCCACCCCACATTAATTTTTCTTTCATAACTCGCCCCCTTTTAGGTAATAATCATACCCTTAGATAAGCCACTATTATCAATAATATTTATTTCTTTTTTTTTTACCCGAGATGGTAAATAAAATGAAAAGGAAAGTGCCTTGAACATTTCTTGATTAGGAAAACATAGACATATAAAATAATCTTGATCTTATAAAAAGAAAAAAAGAAAACAAATAAACAGAAAACAAAAGACGTTTTGTTAAGAAAAGAGAAAAAATCACTCAAGAAATTAATTGTTATTATTTTGTTATTGTTATTTTTATTTTTATTTTTAACTTTTAATTTTTTTTTTTTTTTTTTGCTTAAAAAGAAAAATGGAATAATAAATACAATTTGGTCAATCAATTAAGCGGTCAATTTAGTAAAGAGATAGACATATGGACAGATAAATAAATAAATAAATAAATAAATACATCCTTGTCAAATAGCTGTGGAATTTATAGTAACAGCATTCCTTGGTCTTGTTCATCTTTCCCAGCAATTAAATTTTCCATTTGCGTATAGATTTACCTTCGTTTCCCCTTCCTTCTGTTACCTTTAAGTACTTTCCTTAAAACAAGCAAATAAATAAATTATAAAAAGTCTTGCATGACTTTTTGCTTATTTGTGTACCTCTTAGTGGACATATATACATATACATATACATATATATATATCTTTTTTTTAAAGTATAACTAAAATAATCTATTGCAAGATTTCACTCGAAGTTGTTTTTACTGAATCAATTTGATTTTCCATTTCCCTGACTTATTTTTCTTTTTTCATCCATTTTTCCTTCAACGCAACTCACAGTTCAATAGAAACAAGGACAGAAAACATTTGAATTTTAAATAAATCCTTATCAATCATTGTATTCTGCACTTTTATTCTAAATTATATACCTCTAGTTCTTATTTCTTATCTTTATCTTTAACACTTCCCTGTTTACTGACTTATCTTCTTTTTTTTTTTTGTTGTTGGCTTTTCTAACTACATTATTATTGCATTTTAAAGAGTAAATTTTGTTATCTAAAAGAAAATACAAAAAGAAAAAAATGTTTAGAAATATTTTTAAGAGAAGGGAATCCCTAGATGTCAATGATAAGATCAATACCACTGAAAAAACTAAGCTTATTCTTAAACAAGCAGAGAACTTTGAAGTCGCCTTGATGGCAATGGATTATGTCCTTGATGATAGAGCACAAGAAGGTTTGAAATTATTGACAGACAATAGCGAACAAGGCGATAAAAATGATGAAACCATTAATGTTCTAGCAAAAGGTGTTATTGAATTCCTAGCTGCTACTTTAAGTTTTGAGGCAAAAGAAATGAAAATCGCATCCGAGACTTTAGCTAAAGCTGAACAGTTATCTTTAAGGAGTAAAGCAAGAGCAGAAAAGGAAAATATTAAATCAAGTAGTTATTATCCACCTGGAACTGTATATGCTGTCACTTATACCGAATCAACCCTTTTACATGCTTTATTAATGCTTTTCAATGAATCTATGATAGACGCTGCAAAAGCTGTTTTAAAATTACGGAAAGCTTACTATACATTACAAGAAATTCTAGAATCTGTTAAAAAAGTAGACCAAGCTATAGCAAATAGCAACGACAATTCACAAACATTCTACAAAAATAAAGACGCGCAACATAACATAAATAAAAACAATAACAACAACAATAGTAATTCTTCTGCAAGTTTTATATCATTATCTGGGAAACAATTTGTATCTGTTGATATCCCATACAAATTATCCCCCGAGGAACAAAAAAATTCTGAATTATTGGCTAACGCCGAATTAATCCATAATATGAGAGTTAGGAGATTGTCTGGTACCCATATTGACAATATTCCTGCAATTAACAGACTAAGAACTGAACTAGGTATTCAATCGATATCAGAACAATCTGTATCGACCGCCTCTTCTACTTCTACAACTAATAATAGTAGTGATGTCTCTAGTTCTGTAAAAATCACCAATTCTGATGAACCTGTTCTATTGCTATCTGAAGATTTAGATGTGTATCAAGCTACTATAGACGAATTTATTCATTCTGGTGTCAATTTATGTTTTGGTATATTACAAGTCGTCTTATCTTTGTTACCTCCTGCCATTGGTGCCGTTTTATCCGTTATTGGTTTCAAAGGATCTCGTGAGGATGGTCTTCGTCTAGTCTGGAAATCTACAAAGCAGAGAAACGTTCATGGTTGTATTGGTCTTCTAGCTTTAATGTTTTATTATGATGGTCCATTCCAATTTACTGATGCTGATTTTGATATTCCTGCCACTCCAACACCATCACCCAATTCTTCTACTACTACTTCTTCCTTTTCCACAGCTTCTTCTTCACATAGCTCAAATAATTTATCTGTTTCACCTAGATCAAAGTCAAGATCAAATTCTAGGTCTTCCTCTTTATCTGAATCAATGTCAACATTAAAATTAAATAGGAAAGAAGAGATGGATGCCCCAACTCTATTGCATCCAGGAAAAATTCTGGAGAGTGCTTTATTACAAGCAAGAGCTTTATTCCCAAATAGTGCATTATGGTTATTAAATGAAGCAAGAATGCTTTCTGGAAAAGGCCGTCTAAAAGAAGCTGTAGCATTGATGGATTCTATTGATGTAAATAAAATTCAAATGAGACAAGTTAAAGTGTTAATGATTTTTGATAGAGCTATCACTTTAGTCCATTTACATGAATTTGATAGAGCTGCGGAAGATTTGATTTCGTTGGTAGACATATCTGATTGGTCACATGCCCTATACACCTATTTTGCAGGTTGTTGTTATTTGGAAAATTGGAGAATGTGTCAAATGGGCTTATTGGATGAGACTAATTCAAAAGGTATGAAATGGTATGAAGAAAAGGCCAGGGAATTAATTTTCTCTGCACCAAGTTATCTAGGTAGGAAAACTTTTAAATCAAAGAATTTGCCATTAGACAGATTTATGTTAAGAAAAGTTGAACAATTCAAAAGTTTACAAAAGCAATTAGGTGCTGATAATCCACTGGATGCAATTGCTACGTCTCCAGTCCATGAATTAGCATACTTTTATAACGGTTACAACAGGATGACCAAGGACGGGTTAGAACTAACCATGAAAATGTTAACTGAGTACGAAAACCCTGCTATTAAATTATGTGATCCAGATCAAGAATTAATTAAAGATTTGTTGACTTCCTTGACAATGAGAAGACTAGGTAAAATTAAGGAAGGTTGCGAAATATTGGATGAACGAGTACTACCAAAGATTTTAACCATTGATCCAAATAATGGTAAAGTTAAATACTTTAAAAAGACCGAAGACCCATGGGCGTACCCAACTGCATTATATGAACGTGCTTTATTCTGTTGGAAATTGAATGAAATGAGTGGGTTACAAGAATGTAAAGAATGGTTAACAAGAGCACAAAATTATGCTGATGATTATGAATTAAGTACCCGTGTTGGTATGAAAATCAAGGCCGCATTAGATAGAGTGGAAAATTCTTTACAATAGAAAGCTATCTATCTATATATGTATAGGTGTGTGTGTACTTTTTTTTTATCTTTCTGTTCTAATATTAATGAGAACTTTTGTTATAATGAATGTTAATGATAATGATTATTTCATTGGCCGGTTGGTTAAATAAGATGTACACCTATTATACTAGCACTTATGAATATATTTATACATATATAAATACTTTAAAGCCTCTGTACATAAATACCCTATAAATAAAAATCTATCTAAGTTATCAACTAATTTTCGCATCATAAGTTTTATCTGTATAATTTATTAAGTATTATGTATTTTCTTTTCAACTTTGAAGCCTTGGAATTACTAAAGCGTTAAAATATTCATTCCTTTAAGGAAAGATTCAATTTATATAATTTTTTAGAATATTTAAAAGTATACATAGAAAAGACATCAAAGAGGGCTTTTCTTTTTGAATATATTACAGTTTAAAAGTTAACCTATCCAACCCCCTGCTCATGAATGGTAAGTGGTACTCATTCATATATAGAAGACCTTTTTTTTATTTTACCTGATAGGAGAGTGAAGAAAAGTAGAAAGATAATTGCACATTAAAATAAAAAATGGAGGGATATGCATATGAATATAGCCATGATAGTTCAATGGATTCTATTACATTTTCGGATACAGAATATCCAAGAAACTCCTATGAAAACAAAAATCCCAAGGAAAGAGGAATAAGCAAGGATAAGCTAATTAAAAATACTATTGTTGATCATGTTTTAACTCAAGAATCAGAATTTGATATTGATGACAATTTATTATACAGTGATGATGAGTATGACGAAGACTATGATGACCCATATATGAATAGTTCATTTATAGAACCTATTTCGACCATCAAGGAAAGAAAGGGCTTAAGCAAAGGTAGTGTACCCAATTTGAAATATGAATGTTTGACCACTCAAAACATATTTGAGAATATGCTGGCAAAGGTGCACCATTTACAACCTATTTTTAATATCCCACCAGAAGATATTTTAATTCTTTTACAACATTATGATTGGAATGAAGAACGATTATTGGAAGTTTGGACTGACAGAATGGACGATTTATTAATAGAGATTGGCATTAATCCAAGTAGCGGTAATATTAGTAGTTCCATCAATGGTAACGGTCAAATGCGGTCAATATCAGACATTATAGAGAATAAAAATTCATATTGTAATAATCAAACTGAAACAAATAAAGACGAAAATGAAGAATATCAGATACCCAACACCAGAACTAGAGACATTTCCTTTAAAAATAATTTCTTTTGTACGATCTGTTGCGAGGAAAAATCCACTGAGACATTTTCATTAGAATGTAACCATGAGTATTGCATAAGTTGTTATCGTCATTATATCGAGGACAAATTATATACTGGAAATATTATAAATTGTATGGGATGTACTTTAGCCTTAAAAAACGATGATATTGATAAGATTATGGGACATCCTTCAAGTACAAAACTAATGTTATCATCAATTAAAAGTTTTGTTTCCAAACATAATCGTAATTATAAATGGTGCCCATTTGCTGATTGTAATTGTATTATTCATTTAAAAGATACTTCATCGCTACCTGAATATTCAAGATTGCACTATTCTCCATTTGTCAAATGTATTAATTTACATAAATTTTGTTTTACATGTGGTTTCGAAATACATGCCCCTGCAGATTGTATTATTACTAATGAATGGGTTAAAAAGGCCAGAGTAGAATCAGAGAATTTAAATTGGGTCCTTTCTCATACTAAAGAATGTCCGAAATGTTCTGTTAATATTGAAAAAGATGGTGGTTGCAATCATATGGTTTGCTCCAGTTGTAAATACGAATTTTGTTGGATCTGTGAGGGCGATTGGGCACCACATGGTAATAGTTTTTATCAATGCACACTATATAAGAATGACGATAATAATAATAATAACAATAATAGCACTAATACTAATTCAATTACAGATGTTAATAAGTCATTAAAGAAGTATACATTTTATTATAAAATGTTTAACGAACACGAGGTATCTGCCAAATTAGATTGGAAATTGGGGCAAAATGTGGGGAATAAAGTTAAAGAGTTACAAGAGAAACTAGGTATTTCATGGATTGAAGGTCAATTTTTGACAGATAGTATAAGGATGTTAAACGAAGGCAGAACTGCATTGAAATGGTCATTTGCAGTGGCATTTTATTCAGATGCATCACATAATTTAACAAAAATTTTTATAGATAACCAAAGTCTTTTATCAAAGGCTGTAGAAGATTTATCTGAGTTGTTACAAATTAAAGATCCTGAGATAATAATGAAAAGAAAAACAGATTTTTATAATAAAACGGGATATGTAGAAAATAGAACTTTTGCATTGATGGAGTGTGGTAGAGACTTATTATGCAAAGGTATATGCAAAGCGAACTGACAACACGAAATAACCTAAAAAAAGGAACTAAATACATAGTTTAAATTTAAATGATGGAATTTGATAGTTATATAGGAATATCAATATATAATATATACTCATTATTTATTTTTTTCTTCTTTTGAGTATCAATTTAGTTATATATACAATAAAATACATCTAATTACTAGTAGTGTATTTGCAAAAAAGAAATTTCTGTTTATTCCATAAGTCTAAACAAAAAGGAAAGAAATTATAAAGTTTTAATTTCACTATTCAAAACTTGCAAAAGAGTTTCAAATTCTAGTTTTCTTCTCGCATCTTCTATCCAATCTTCGCACAATGCTCTTGTCCAACCATCCAATTGCACAGCATCCATAACAGCATCTTCTAGATTGGATAGTTTGATATTATTTTGGATTCTAGAATAAACAATACTTAAGTTTTCATTTTTTGAAGTATCATTATCATTTAACTTAGTTGGACTAATTTTAGATAAAGGCTCGGGTTGAGAACCATTCTTTGTGAAAAGTAATAAAGAGAAGAGCTTAGCCATTAAGTGTCTGAAAAATCCAGAATCTGATGATAATAAAGATGTAGTTTTGAAATCTTGTGCTAATAAAGACCATCTATTATATAATTGTTCGTTTGACAAAATTGGTTGGTCCTTGGTGATATTTTCCAATTCATTCAATGTAGTTTCTAATAATGTTGGTTTATTTTTCATCGAACATTTACAAGATGTATGTTCATTAACCTTAGATTCAATATTAGTTTGTTCATTTTGTGTCTTATTTTTTTTATTACAGCAAAGCTCCGTAGAAGTGGCTTTCTCACCATTAGAACAACACCTACAATTATCTTTTTCAATTGAATTATTGATGGTAATGGTTTTTTTAGATGGTAAAATACTTGCAATCAATTTCAATTGATTAATTTGTTTATGAATAGTGATTCGGTCAATTGAACCACTAAAGGAGTATAGTTCCTCCTGTATAGACTTTAAGATTGTAGTCAATTTGTTCTTGATTGTGTTCCTTATTACTAAATTATCGATTGAATCGATTGTATTGTTAAATTTATTGAGTCTTTGATCCAATTCCAACAATTTTTTCAATTTGCCGTTTCTTTCGGATTCAATCTTATCGGTGACGATCTTATTAAACTCATCAACTTGTGTGATAGATAACAAAGCAATTTCATTATCCTTTTTCGCCCTTAGTTTTGCTTCATTGGCACTTAAGCCAACAGCCAAGGTTTGAGCTGCTTTCTCTTCAAGAGCTTCTTTAAATTTCATAAATTCTAAATTGTACTTATCCTCGATCTCAGTTTCTTTTTTAGCTATTGATTCATTGAAACTTGTGTCTAGTTCGATTAACTTGGTTTTGATACCTTCAAAAATTTTTTCATCGGTATGATTCAAATATGTATTGTTTAGTAGTTGAACGCTATTTAATACAGATTGAAAAGCATTTTCGAAAGTTTTTTTGTCGATATCATTAGTGATACCTTGTTTACCCCTTTCATTGATTAATTGAATGATATTATTCAAATTATCCACAATCCTATTCAAATTTTCATCTGAATTATCAGTCTCCAAAGAAACAGGATTCAATTCTATAATTGGTTTTGCTTCTGATTTGTCATCATTCTTGTTGTCATCTGTAGTAGTAGTAGTACTGAATATTGATGTCTTTGAGACTGGAATATGTATTGGAATGCCAACAGTTTTACCCATGATGTAACTTTTAATGTTATCCCAAGTTAAATCATTATTTTCAATAAAATTGCTGCAAATCTCATAATTTTTGATGATTATATCACTTGAAGGTAGGGTCTTAACGACAAAATCTTTATATTTAGGATCTCTTTCACTTAAATAGACACCAGCAGAATAAACAGTGATGACAGCACTTGAAAGTGCCAAAATGGTGTTTCTTATTCTATGTGTTTTAACTGGGGGCTGTATTACCGAACCAGTCGAATATACTCTAGGACGGACATTCAAAGCCCTTCTCATTGTGGTTTTTTGGAACGTCATGTCACTCAGTCGATTGACCTACTAATTGATTGATTATTCTTTATAAGAAAGTTTAAAAGTACAGAGGGAGAGAGAGGGGGGGGGGGAGGAAGATGGATATATGAAGTGCCCTAATTCGTACAACGATTCTTGATAGTTCAATACTGTTTGTATTGTGGAGTAGTTCAGTACCTCGAACTGTCTTAATTTCTTTCTGTTTCTTTCTCTAGTTACTTTAGCCTTAACCTCTTACTTCTCTTCGTACACGTCCATAGCATCAGATAACGTCATATTGCTGTAACCCTAGATTCTTCCCCTTTACACAACAAGCATGCACTGTAGAAAATAAATAAATTCGATCTTTCCAAGAAAATCCGAAAGCTGACGGGGAAGAGAAAGAAAAAGATAAAAAGAAAAACAGCTTTTTGATTCGATGATGAAATAAAATAAACAAAATAAACAAAATAAACAAAATTGTTGACGCAAGGCTTCGGAATCAAAAATTCTAGTCGAGTTCATTTTAAACTAATATAATAAGATAATGTAACTTACAATAGGATATTGGTGGTATTATAAGTTCTATTATTATTTATAGTAGGAAGTTAGTGGTACTATAAATTGTTATTGTATTGCTTGGTCTTTTTTTTTCTACATAAGTAATATACAAAATACAATATTATACAGTATACTCATTTTATCTTCGAGTCTTCTTCAGTATAAATTTTCATAACTTTTAATCACTTAGTACGGTGAATTTAGATTATCAAACATGACTTTAATCACATTTCAACATCAACAAAAATAAATGAAATAAAATAGAAAAAAAAAGTAGAGACCTGATGTATCACCTAGGGTTGGAAATGTCTTGCCATAATCTTACCATTAAAAACATTAGGGCTTAATGGAAAAAACACAGAATAAATAATTTCAATTTTCTTTATCTTGTTTTTTTGTTTTTGTTTTTCTTTTGAAAGTTGGGACAAGATATATACGAAAATGGGTGGAGAGGAGAAGTAGGAAAAGTAAGAGAAAGAGGAGACAAGTGAAACAAAGTTACTATGGAAAGAAACGAATACATGTCTGTTTTATACATAGTTTGCACTTGTACGTTTATGGAGTGGTAAAATTGTTGTAATTTGTAAGTGTATACATACTTAAAGAAACACTTGCAAAAAAGATAAAAATCAAAATAAAAATATAAAGTTAACAAGACAAGTTTTTACATTTATATATATAGATATATATATATATATATATAGATAGATAGATAGATAGATAGATTTTATTCAATAGATAGTTCTATCCAAACACTGGGATAAAAAGAGAAAAACATAACAAAATAAGAACATAAAAGAATCAAACGAAAAAAAAAAAAAAAAAGAATGTTGCAATTTAAACTGGTTTTACTAGGCGATTCATCAGTGGGTAAATCGTCTATCGTAAATAGATTCGTCAAGGATACATTTGATGAATTCCGTGAATCTACTATCGGCGCAGCATTTTTATCACAAAGTATCAAGATTAAGGATCCAAAGACAAATCAGGATGTTATAATAAAATTTGAGATCTGGGATACTGCAGGTCAAGAAAGGTATAAATCTTTGGCTCCAATGTATTATAGAAATGCCAATGCAGCTTTAGTGGTTTATGATATCACAATAGCAGATTCTTTATTGAAAGCTAAATCATGGGTAAATGAATTAAAAGAAAAAGTAGGAAATAGTACCGATGATAATGATAATGATAATGATAATAATAATAATAATAATAATCTTGTTATTCATTTAGTAGGCAATAAATTAGACTTAGTAGAAGATGATCCAGAGATGCGATCAGTGGCAACTGAAGACGCAGTAAAATATTCTACAGATGAAAATTTGTTATTCAAGGAGGTTAGTGCAAAGACTGATTTCAACATTAAAGAAGTATTTCAAACAATAGGTGAAAAACTTTATGAAATTAGGCAAAAAGAATTAGATAATAATAATAATAAACAAAATAAAGGTGAAATTAATATTAGTTTGCCAAGACCATCTACGAATGATTCAACATCTTGTTGTAGCTAATATATATATATATGTGTGTATGTATATATATTAGATCATCAGTACTTTTCTCAATTTTCTCCCCTTATCCTTTTCTTCGGATCGGATTTATAAAAGAGCAGAGGTTTTGAAAAAATAAACATATATCATAATTTATCATTATATAATACCTAAAATATATATATATATATATACATATATATAGAATAATTTTGAATATGAAATAGAAAATTTTTATTATATTTTATTTTATCTTCATTTTTATTTTTATTTTCTTTAATATATAATGTATTGACGGGTAGGAATAGGTAATTTAAGCTAATGGCATGACGTTTTCTGGGAATTCGCCGATAACATTACCGGCAGGATTATAAGAACAAACAACATAATCACCCCATATACCTCCACAGGATTTAACACCACAACCAACCTCAGTAGAAGATTTCCAGACTAGTTGAGTGAAATGCCCTGTGTCTTCAGAGAATCCAGGATTATTATAATTATAATATTTAATTTCACTGTACCATGCATCAACGGCACCTTCAATACCGTAACCAAGTGCTAAGTTTTCTCCGTATGGACCACCAGAATGAACTAATGTCCCAGAACAATCGTACTGGTCAGCATAATTCTGAGCATATGTTTCCAATTCCGTGGACCATGTTAAAGATGGGGTATCTTTATGTAAGGCTCTTTTATTATTATGAGCAGATAAAAGTTTGGAAGCATTATCAGATAAAGAATCGGTACTGGATACAGTAGAGTCAGATGTTGTAGTAATAGATGTGGGCGTAGTAGTAGTAATAGTAGCACTGGCAGCAGCAGCGGTGGTAACAATAGCAGTATTGGCAGCATTATCACCTTCTTGTTCAATAAAGACATCAGTAACAATATCATCAGTAGTAGTTGTAGATGGAGTAGCAATAACAGATTTATATGTAGATGTTGTGGAAATTGGCTGAAGAACAGTGGTACCTTCAGCTACTGCAGCATTAACTGTAGTAGTTTGTGATGCCGCAGTTGTTTCTGATGGTATTTGTGTTGGTGTTGTTGGAGTGTTATCAGCTTCAGTATAGTATGTTGTTAGTGTTTGATCGTTGGTGACATAGAGAGCACCTCTAACTACTACTGTAGTTTCCTTATGAACGTGTTGTGTGATAGTGACAACTGCAGGAACCGCAAAGGCGGAAGAAATAAGGAATGGTAATAAAGATAATTTATTGATCTGCATCTTTTATTCTCAATATAATATTAATGAATGAATGAATGATATATATGTTTTTTTTCTTCTTCTTTTGACAGTGATGCAGAGATAGGGATATATTTGAATGTATAAACTAACTAAAGGTTAAACAAATAATTGCTAGAATAATAAAAAGAATGGACGGATTCTCGATTGAGTCTTGACTAAAAGCCTTTTCTTTATTCGATTACTTTATTTTATTGTATCTTATTTCTGCAGATCAGACTGACTGGTTAGTTATTTTTTTTTCTCTATCTTCACATTTACACTAACTATTGTCAATTGATCGAGAATCAAGCCGAAAGAAACAAACGGTGAGATATAATGAAAAAAGATTTCCTTTATATATAAATTATTTAGATCTTATTGATCTATAACAAAACAAATCAAGACAAATTGAGATAAATCGAGATAAAAATGAGTTAAGACAGTACAATATGAAACATTTCGAATCATGATCCTCTTATTTTCCTTTTTCGTTGTTATTATTGTTGCTGTTTTTAATACGTGATTGTGTTTTCGAGCTACATACGAAACATTCTTTTATTCAATACATTATAAAAAAGAAAAAACAGTAAAAGTAAAAGTAACATAATATGAAATGGGGAAGGAGAGAAGGGAGAGGAAACTTACACGAACTGCAGTAATTTTTTTTTTTCCTATTTTCTCTAGTTTCTTGACAATTTCTGACCCCCGTTTATATTGTGCCAATATACAAATTACTCAAAGGCAAACGGAACGAAAAGGCACACAATGTTATGGAAATAATGTACGTTTTTGTTTGGTTTCTGTAGAATACAAATGTTTGGAGTTCTGGACTCCCTTATTCCGTTCTATTTGGCATCATTACGAGAAATCGCGTAAAGGTTGTGGAAGAAAAAAAATGTCACATATTTCAAAAATGGAAAACAGAGAAAAAAATAATAAAAAAAAAAAAGAAAGAGAAAATAAAACACGAAAACCACGAAAATTGAAAAATTTTCTATAAAAAAAAGAGTCTAGATTCTTCCGTAAAAGTCGTCGGGTTCTAACGGATAAATAAAATACATAAATAAAAAAAAACAATATTTATAGTAGAATATATATTACGGCGACTACTATGCATAAGTATGTCGGAGTTCATGAATGAAAAAAAGAAAAAGAAAATAAAGAATTGCAAGTATGTATGTCACAGACTATATTTCATGGAGTATGTAGGGTATGTTCTCTCGACCCTACTTTGGGTATTTCGATAATTATCTCTTACAACATTCTTTCAGGGAAATACATTACTGTACTCAATATACAATGTTATGACAGAATATGACAATCCAGGAAATATTTGATCTCAAAAAAAAAAAAAAAAAAAGAAAAGAAAAGAAAAATAGATAAATAAATTAACAAATACAAGAACATGTTTAATTAACAGGGATAAAGGATACCTATTATGAGGGAGAGAGAGAGAGATGAGAGGGGACGATATCAAAAAGCAGGAGAAAGGACGAGATTAGTAATGCTAAAATGGATTATACGAAAACAAACACATAGAAAGGAAGGGAGGATAGAGGAGAAAGAAAACATGACAGAACAAAACACAGCACAACACGACAAACAAACAAACAGATAAAGAGAAAAACCAAAAAATAAGAGAAGATATCAAGAATAAAGAAGAAACACCACAAATAAACCAACAGCTAAACACACTAAAGTAACCTGATAACACAAATACCTACATATCTTTAATTTGTTTATACTGCTGCAAAAATAAAGAATCAAAAGGAAATAAATATAAATTCATAACTATTATTATTGCTGTTAATAACTGAAAAAAAAATTTTTTTAAACTAAATTATTTGGTTCTATATCTTTTATTTATAAACTACTTAGGGTTAGTACTTAAGAGGTAGTTACCTAGCAAAAACAATTTTCAAAATTAACATACCCATATTCTTACTTGCAAGGGACTAAGTCCACATTTCCTGGCAATTAACTGTCGTTCCTCCTTGGTCAACCACTGTTTCTGGGCAAACACTTTCTCCAAGAATAACCGCGTATCCTTGGTTAGGTGTGTTCGACCATAACTATTATCATACATGTGTCGTAAAAGGGTCTTTCTCTCACATAAACAAAGGTCCGATTCAAGAATTAACTAACAACAAAACAGAAGAAAAGAAAGAAAGAAACTATATATATATTTGTAGTTGTGTATGTTTCAAGTTAGTAACTATCTATAAATATATACACACTCATTCCTTCAAACATTCATTTATATCAACCTAGATATCTTGATTAAAGTAAGAACATACTTTAGAACTAATATTAAATAATAATTGTAGTGACATGTTGTTTATCCTCCTAGTTCAACTTCTTCACACACATACATATATGCGTGTGTGTGTGTGAATATGTATAGATTGGATGGCCTCTCTTTCTCTATCAGTCTTCTTCCTTCCTCCCACTCCTCTTGTTCTCAATGTTATTCATCTTGCAATACAACATAAGAATTCAAGAAATACATCCTTTTTTTTCAATCCCTACTCATATATGGAACATACATCTTTATTATATTGACTTATTCACTTTAAATAACAGAGAGAATTGAACCTACATCACTACTACTAACATCATTATTAGTCATTGCCATTAATAGGAGAATGAATATTATATAATCTATAAAAACGTAAGCGAATATATATATATATGTATTTATTTATTGATGTAGAAATATGCATATTTTGAAAGTTGTACATTTGGGCGGCTAATTTTACACAAGTTTTTAACTTTTTGTTTTTTTTTGTTTATCCTGTTTATATTTTTTTTTGTTGAAGTATGTTGAAATAAGATTAAAAATGGTATGTGATGATCTAAATTTTTCATACCAAATAACTGAAAAATCTTATAACAGCATATAAAAAAAATATTAAAATAAAATGTGTTATAACATATATTTAATCATATATGTATATTAAATATGTAAAACAGAATAAAAGAAGTTATACAGGAACAACTTATAATACCACCAATATCCTATTATAAGTTTTTATCATCTTATTATATTGATCTAAAATGAATGCTAGTAGAATTTTTTATACTGAAGTCTTGTACCAACAAAAGGGGTTACAATGAAATAGACAAATTCATGGCTAATTCTGTTAATTTTTTATGTCTTTTGTGTTTTAATTATTCTTTATATTCAAAGTATTTATTAGTTTTATGTTGCTACCTGATAATTCTTACAATTGAAATTTTTCAATTTTGACCGGATCTGGTTTCTTTTTCCAACAAAACCTGAGCTAGTTACTCCTTTTTCAATATTGCTAATCACATCATAAACTTCTCTCGATTTAATCTCGTAACTTTTACCAAATGTATTCATAAATCTTTGGTAAGATGCCGTATAAATTCATTAAAAATAATGAAACAGTCCTTTCACGAGCTTTAATTTTGATTACTTTTAGACTTTTTTGTTGTTTTGAAGTTAATGAAGCTAAAAATGTTTCTTTATTAGATGAGATTTCAAAGATGACCTCTACTAAATGGTTAACTAGGTCATGTTGGTCATCTAATGCTTAATTCTTAGCTTTAGCTAATTGAAAAAAAGGTTCGGCAACTACATCAATAGATTCTCCACCAAAACACTCAGTTAAGTGATTAAGAAGACTTTTTCCAGTCAAAATGTCATAATCATCAGCAACATATCTATCTGCCTCCTTTTTAGCGGACCCTTGAACATTATTAACAATTAATAATTTTAATGCCGTTTCAAATATTTTCTTAATATAAGCAATCATATCATTGGATGGATTCCATTGTTCAACAATGACATTTAGCCTTCCATTTTACGCCTATTGACACCAATATAGGTTGAGATTGAACATGTGCATAGCTAAAATATTAATTTATTTTTTAAAGTTCTTTTTTCTGTTCAATTTAAAAGGAACATAACTTACAGCCGTTACGACAGGGCTCGTAACCTATTGATGCAAGGCTTCAGTATAAAAAATTCTACTAGCATTCATTTTAGATCAATATAATAAGATGATAAAAACTTATAATAGGATATTGGTGGTATTATAAGTTGTTCCTGTATAACTTCTTTTATTCTGTTTTACATATTTAATATACATATATGATTAAATATATGTTATAACACATTTTATTTTAATATTTTTTTTATATGCTGTTATAAGATTTTTCAGTTATTTGGTATGAAAAATTTAGATCATCACATACCATTTTTAATCTTATTTCAACAAATTCATTAATTGGAATAAAAAAATAATAACAGCTTACTGAAATTGGATGTTCTGGAGTGAATAAATGGACTAAGTAGCTTTTAGTGAATATAAATCTCCATTAAAATGCAAAGTATGTAATATTTACTTATCAATAGATATAAAAAAAGACAAATTGATAAATTTTTGTCGCCCTAGAGGAAATATATCAAAAGTCAGTATATGTAAAGCGAATGTTGTATTCATATCATGTTCTTATCCTTTGTAGACTTTTTATATATCCTCATCTCTATATTGTACATGCAGCAGAAGATTGAAGAATTTAAGCATGATGTTGTATAATATAAATATATAATAATAATAATAATAATTAAGAATGAATACTTATATATCAAATAAATACAGACACTAATTATCAACATAACTCATATATAAGTGTGATATAGAAAAACTAATTTATATAGCATATCCGCTATAAGAAATATAGTTTTGATTTGTTAACATAAATAGATATTAAGTAAGAATGTGGTTCAAGCGTAGATGTATGGTTGATGCTCGCAATTTGTCAACATGCGTTGTTTACTATAATAAAATGCTGTAGTGCAGTTTAGATGAATGATCTTGTTGAAATATATTTGATGTTACAATATTCACTATAAAATAGTAGTGCGTGAACTTATCTCTAAGTCTGATAAATATCTCATTAAACAGTATAGGATTTTCCTAGAAAGTAGATAGTGGTCTTACTGTGTTTCTTTGTCAACTACTGTTTTGTTAAGAAATATATTTAACAGATAATTAAAATTTTGTTGAGAAGCATATTATATTACAGTAGTTATCTCTAGAGATTTGTAGTATAAAATAGTTGAAAATTATTCAAGCAAAATATTATGGATCATGAAAGACCAATGAATACATATAACAGTAAGCCTTCCAAGAAGAAAAGTGGCATACGTGGTCTTTAGTCAATATATTTTGGTAGATTTTAAAGAATGTAAATATGTAATATATATGTTTATGCTCAAAAGATATTACTGTTGGCAATAGTTATTATAGTAACGGTAATGATAACGATTGTCAAATAGAATATGAATATATCAGGAAATGCAAGGTTTAAAAAGGTTAATCAAATAACAAGATAAGTGATTGTTTGGAATCAATATATCATTATATTAAAAAGAAAAGCTCTTATGTTCTTGGCATTGCTGAAGCGTTAGTTATCTTCTCTTCTGTTGGTAAGTAAAAAAAACTAAAGAAGCAAATGGATTATTTAAATGAAAAATAGGGTATAAATAAATATTATTATATATAAGATATATATGTATATCGTTTAAAAATCAACTAAAATATGAATGGAAGCAAAGAGAAGAGTGCCAATGCAAAACTTGACCATTTAGCTGCAGTGGTAGGAGCAGAAGCTTCATACTGTGACAATGTTACCGCACTTGATCTGCCACTTGGCTTTGCGGTTTGGGAAGATACGTGTAATGGTTCGTGAGTTACAGCAACCTGTAGAGGATTTACTGTAGTTCCAGCCAACGAACCTGCTTCAGTTTCAACCCCGTTTGTTCTGGACGATGATCCAATCTTCATAGTGCTCCAATTATTGCCACCTGTAGTCTCTGTGTTTCTTGTAGCTGCAGTGTTTTCTTTTGAAGACTCTGCCATTCCAGAAGGTGATAATGACAATGATGGCTCAGCCCTATTAGTATTCCAATTATTGCTTCCTGCAGTCTCTGTGTTTCTTGTAGCTGCAGTGTTTTCTTTTGAAGATTCTGCCATTCCAGAATATGAGAATGCTGTAGATGTTGATGAAGAATTCCAGTAATGATATCCTAGACTTGAAGGAGCTATACTTGGAGTAGCCACAATAACAATGTCGATTGGACTACTACTTCCATCAGAGTTAGTGGTGTAGGAAGTAGATGTAGAAAGAGGAGATGCAGAAGCAACCAAACCTGGGATGTATGAGGTGATTTGGCTGACAGCTGGAGTCTCGACAACAATAACACCAACTGCACTACTGCTACCATTCGAGTCAGTGACGTAGGAGATGTATGAAGAAAGGGCAGAAGCAGATCCTACTAGACCTTCAGTGTATGCAGTAACAGTGCTTCCAACTGGGGTAGCAACAACAACAATGTCAATAGCACTGCTGCTACCGTTGGAATCAGTGGTGTAGGATGTGATTGTGGATTGGGCTGAAGCAGAACCTATGATACCTGGAATGTATGAGGTGATTTGTTTTGGTTTTGGAGTCTCGACAACAATAACACCAATGGCTTTGGTGCTACCATTGGAATCAGTGATGTAGGAGATGTATGAAGAAAGGGCAGAAGCAGAGCCTACTAGACCTTCAGTGTATGCAGTAACAGTGCTTCCAACTGGGGTAGCAACAACAACAATGTCAACTTCACTGCTGCTACCGTTGGAATCAGTGGTGTAGGATGTGATTGTGGATTGGGCTGAAGCAGAACCTATGATACCTGGAATGTATGAGGTGATTTGTTTTGGTTTTGGAGTCTCAACAACAATAACACCAACTGCACTACTGCTACCATTCGAGTCAGTTACATAAGAAATGTAGGAAGAAAGGGCAGAAGCAGAGCCCACTAGACCTTCAGTGTATGCAGTAACAGTGCTTCCAACTGGGGTAGCAACAACAACAATGTCAACTTCACTGCTGCTACCGTTGGAATCAGTGGTGTAGGATGTGATTGTGGATTGGGCTGAAGCAGAACCTATGATACCTGGAATGTATGAGGTAATTTGTTTTGGTTTTGGAGTCTCAACAACAATAACACCAACTGCACTACTGCTACCATTCGAGTCAGTTACATAAGAAATGTAGGAAGAAAGGGCAGAAGCAGAGCCCACTAGACCTTCAGTGTATGCAGTAACAGTGCTTCCAACTGGGGTAGCAACAACAACAATGTCAACTTCACTGCTGCTACCGTTGGAATCAGTGGTGTAGGATGTGATTGTGGATTGGGCTGAAGCAGAACCTATGATACCTGGAATGTATGAGGTAATTTGTTTTGGTTTTGGAGTCTCAACAACAATAACACCAACTGCACTACTGCTACCATTCGAGTCGGTTACATAAGAAATGTAGGAGGAAAGGGCAGAAGCAGAGCCCACTAGACCTTCAGTGTATGCAGTAACAGTGCTTCCAACTGGGGTAGCAACAACAACAATGTCAACTTCACTGCTGCTACCGTTGGAATCAGTGGTGTAGGATGTGATTGTGGATTGGGCTGAAGCAGAACCTATGATACCTGGAATGTATGAGGTGATTTGTTTTGGTTTTGGAGTCTCAACAACAATAACACCAACTGCACTACTGCTACCATTCGAGTCGGTTACATAAGAAATGTAGGAGGAAAGGGCAGAAGCAGAGCCCACTAGACCTTCAGTGTATGCAGTAACAGTGCTTCCAACTGGGGTAGCAACAACAACAATGTCAACTTCACTGCTGCTACCGTTGGAATCAGTGGTGTAGGATGTGATTGTGGATTGGGCTGAAGCAGAACCTATGATACCTGGAATGTATGAGGTGATTTGTTTTGGTTTTGGAGTCTCAACAACAATAACACCAACTGCACTACTGCTACCATTCGAGTCAGTGATGTAGGAGATGTATGAAGAAAGGGCAGAAGCAGAGCCTACTAGACCTTCAGTGTATGCAGTAACAGTGCTTCCAACTGGGGTAGCAACAACAACAATGTCAACTTCACTGCTGCTACCGTTGGAATCAGTGGTGTAGGATGTGATTGTGGATTGGGCTGAAGCAGAACCTATGATACCTGGAATGTATGAGGTGATTTGTTTTGGTTTTGGAGTCTCGACAACAATAACACCAATGGCTTTGGTGCTACCATTGGAATCAGTGATGTAGGAGATGTATGAAGAAAGGGCAGAAGCAGATCCTACTAGACCTTCAGTGTATGCAGTAACAGTGCTTCCAACTGGGGTAGCAACAACAACAATGTCAACTTCACTGCTGCTACCGTTGGAATCAGTGGTGTAGGATGTGATTGTGGATTGGGCTGAAGCAGAACCTATGATACCTGGAATGTATGAGGTGATTTGTTTTGGTTTTGGAGTCTCGACAACAATAACACCAATGGCTTTGGTGCTACCATTGGAATCAGTGATGTAGGAGATGTATGAAGAAAGGGCAGAAGCAGATCCTACTAGACCTTCAGTGTATGCAGTAACAGTGCTTCCAACTGGGGTAGCAACAACAACAATGTCAATAGCACTGCTGCCACCATTGGAATCAGTGGTGTAGGATGTGATTGTAGATTGGGCTGAAGCAGAGGCTATGATACCTGGAATGTATGACGTAATTTGTTTTGGTATTGGAGTCTCAACAACAATAACACCAATTGCTTTACTACTACCATTAGAGTCGGTAGCATAGGAAATATATGAGGAAACAGCAAAAGTCGAACCCACAGAACCCGAAGTGTATGCAGTAACAGTGCTTTGAACTGGAGTAGCAACAACAACAATGTCAATAGCACTGCTGCCACCATTGGAATCAGTGGTGTAAGATGTGATTGTAGATTGGGCTGAAGCAGAGGCTATGATACCTGGAATGTATGACGTAATTTGTTTTGGTATTGGAGTCTCAACAACAATAACACCAATTGCTTTACTACTACCATTAGAGTCGGTAGCATAGGAAATATATGAGGAAACAGCAAAAGTTGAACCCACAGAACCCGAAGTGTATGCAGTCATAGTGCTTTGAACTGGAGTAGCAACAACAACAATGTCAATAGCACTGCTGCTACCATCAGAGTCAGTGGTGTAAGATGTTATTGTGGATTGGGCTGAAGCAGAGGCTATGATACCTGGAATGTATGACGTAATTTTTTTTGGTATTGGAGTCTCAACAATAACAACATCGACCAGACTGCTGCTACCGTTTGAGTCGGTGATATACGATGTAAAGGTAGAGATGGTAGTGACTAAACTTATGGAGCCTGCAATGTAGGAAGTAGTTGTACTTGGAGCTGGAACCGCCTCATAGTAGGCAATTATAACTTCTTCATTGTAAGAATTAAGCATCGTTGTAATGGTGGTTGTCTCAGTAGTTGTAGTAGCGGTTAAACCAGGAACTGTACTTGTGATTGTAGAGGTTGTTGTGGTGTATGCTGTAGATCCACTGTATGTGAAAGATATATCTGAAGTGTTAGTGAAACTTCCATCGGGAATACTGTATAGATAACTACCTATACCATTGTCTACAGTACCATCTGGCAAATTCATTGAAATATCTAATAACCCTTGTTGATTCTGGTTGACGTATAGAAGTTTAAAAGGATAATAGTTACCTTCTTCCATATATATTGTCTGTATACCTGTATTCAAACCATATGTTACACTACCAGTAAGTGTAAAAAGATATTTGGGGGAGATAAAATCTACATGTTGTTTACCACACTCAAATGCCTCACCAGAACCTATGAAAACTGTAACAGAATCATCCACTTCAGCGGTTAGAGTGTAAATACCTGTTAGTGGAGCTTTATAATAACCAGTAATTTCCATCATGAAATTATTTATAATGACATTTTTGTAACCGTATGGAGGAATGGTCCAGTCATTGCCTGAATACCATGTTAAATTTGTAACACCAGTAATTGAACCAACATACTTATTTTTTAAATAACCACCTAGCAAAAAGTTTTTTTGTTGATAACTCCAAGTATCGTGTATGGGGTATTGAAAAAATCTAACAGTGGCTCCTACGGTACCATCACTTGGAACTGCACATGCAGCTGGAGCATATGCTGCTGTAGCAAATTGTAAATTAATATGAAACCATAATAGTATGGTAACAAGGTTCTTATAACACAATAACATATTGTATTATTAAGATTGAAAATAATGGAGATATTGTAAGCTTTAAATAAGAGGATACTTTAATGTTAGAAATAATATATGGATGTAGTATAGTTTATTTGGTGAATTGTTTTTGTTTCACTTGATACTTGCTGTTCAAACTTATGAGAAAAGTTGGTTTTAATGAAATTTAGCAAGAGGAAGATAAGAACATGTTTGAAAATCAAATGTTTGAATATGATACCCTTTTATATTTGAAGGATAACATAGAAAGTTGTGGTTCATAATATGATATACGTTATTAGAAATGGTTTCTTTTTTTGTTTGAGGACTTTTCACTTAATAATAGAAATTTTAAAGATTATTATAATCTGACCAATCAAAAGTTTCAATGTAACATAACAATTGAGACCATAATAGAAATACTTTTATTATTTTGTAATATGCAGGGTTTGTTGTGTCATAGTTTATGAAAATCTTGAAAGGGGTTGTTAGAATGTTTGGTTTTTTGTATTGAATAACTAGGAGTTCCTGTTTATTCTAAAAAAATCACCTGCAAAATTTTTATATTGTTGAAAGACTGAACTCTTTTCTCTTCTTGTTATTGAAAGATTCATATTACATTATATTTTTGAGTTCGAATGTTAAGAAGAGATTATCCTATCTCGGGATTTCCTTCTTTACTGTTATTCTCTCCCTAGAAATTTTTAAGATGAGATAATAATTGAGATCATGATAGAAACATTTTTATTATTTTGTAATATGCAAGATTTGTTGAGTCATAGTTTACGAAAATCACGAAATTGATTGTTAGAATGTTTGATTTTTTGTATTGAATAACTAGGAGTTTCTTTTCGTCCGAAAAAAGATTACCTGAAAATTTTTATTATTTCTCGAGGGTTATATTACAGTTTTTTTCCTTTTTTTTCCATTAGAAGGTTCATATCGTACTATATTGTTTTTCGATTTTTGATTATCAAGGGCAGAAAATCATCTTACATCAGAAAATTCTGATGTCCCAATCTTACAGAAATGACTACTATCTGAAAAAATTTTAGGGATAAGAATTTTAAAGATTAAAAAGGGACGCATGTATAACACCGATACAAAATAGACAAGGAATAAGGCAATCTTCTGTATTTTCTCAATGGACCATAGTAATTGGATGTTAGGGTTTGCAGAAGATATCATGAAAATCATTAAATTTACATTGGTTTCAGAAATGACTTATGCTGAATAAATTATGCTAAGATAGATATTTCTGTACTCACACAGGCATAGTTGGTGGTTACTTTATAGTTGTCTTATTCTTGTATATATTGCATTCTATGTATGTGACTATTTCTTGACTACACTGTTTTATTTAAACTAATATTACTAGGGTTCAGTTCAAAAGAAGTTAACCATGGGTTAATTTAAAGTAAGGACTTTAGTAAATTTTTAAAAATTTCTCTTTAAGGATATATTTTTGTAACGATCTATTAGATAGCGTTGCAATCTATACTAATAAAAGTCTTACTTTGAAAGGAAAAACATAAAGTTTTGGATCTCCCTAGCTTGCAAAAAAAATTTTACAACTAATTTTAAATACATAATTTGTGTGTACTTTTTCAGATTGTTTTCTTCTTTTCTTTTTTTTTTTTTAAGATTATATTAGATCTATTATAGATATTAATACCATTTTTTCAGGCTATTTTAATTTTCAAGAAAATAATTATCAGGGGTATTACTATATTATACAATTAGAATTATATACAGAAGAAATTGAGGTATTTTAATTATAATAAACATCTTGATAAAATTATTATTCAACTATGACCAAAAACTTCAGCAACATTCCGGACATACCTTTTTTTGAGTTTTTGGCAAGAATATATCTGTATTTTGATTGAAATGTTGAAAGAGTCCTTAAAAGTACTAGTCAAGAAATTGGAGTTACAAGAGAAAGAACAATAAATCAAACAAATCAAAATGTATGTACCTCTTATATTTTATTGCGTTAGAAGTTAGATTAAATATTGTATATGTGTGTTTGTATATTCATTGACTCTAATTAATTTAGTTCTGTTACAAAACTAGATAATATTATGTTGTAGATCTGCTTAGTTCTAGCTGTCTATTATATTTATATATTTATTAAAATTTCAAGCAGCTAATATAAATAATTCAATTGCCGAAATCCGTAGTATGAGCACTTTGTGTCTTTTATCTTAATTAGTATTTTTTTAAGTATAAGAGTTGTTTTGCGAAAAACATGAAAGAAATTTTGTAGAAAGTTTTAAAAAGGAACATCTAACTTTGATCTTGTTTTCCAGCCAGAATAGGTACATTAAGTAAAGACCCAAATGTATATGTCTAATTAGAACTAATTAATTAATCAATATATAAAGGCCACTACCTATATTTTTTTAAAAAATAGGGCTAAAAAAGTTACTCAAAAGGCAAGAACTTTAGATTTGACAATTTATTAACACCGATAAAATAACTAGCTGAATATTTTAGGATTGAAAAAAAAAACAACAAACATGTGGGATGTATGGAACTGGTAAATTTCATTGTCGTATTGATTTATTTAAGTTATTTATATCAAGAGAATAGCAATAGAACCTTTTGGGAAATAATTAATTTAGATTTTTTTGTTTTGATGCATAAACCTATTGCTATGAGAATTGCCCTATTTCTCTTAAAAATTTACAATAAACAAAAGCGGAAATTATAGAACATGAGGATATTGTGTTTGTTTACATGTATTGATTTTGTAAATATGAAAAAAATTTTTTTGAAAAAACTCATCATCTAATTTTTTTTTTGCCATTTTTCTGAAATGTACATAATCAATACGGTCGGCTCCGATGATCTTCATGAATTTATCCAGGAAGTATTCTTTATTATTTTCTATGGAACAGAGAAAACTTGAAAACAAAAACCTAAAATATTAAAAAAAAAAACACTCAACTTGACAATTAACCTGGAATTTACACTCAAAAAGATTTTCCTATTTTATGTACTGAATATATTGTGAATCTTACATCTATCGTTTTTTTTAAAAAATACATTTTCGCTCTTAAAAATTATTGATGTAATATGTTGACGCAAGACTTTAGTATCAAAAACGCTATTAGAATTCCTTACAAATGAATATAATAAAATAATATAAACTTATAATAGGATACTAGTGGTACTATAAATTGTTATTGTATTGTTTTATTTCTTTTGTTCTACATACTTAATGTACATATATAACTAAATATATATTACAACACATTTTATTTTAATAATTTTTTTTTATATGCTGTTATAAAATTTTTCAGTTATTTGATATGAAGAAGTTAAATTATCACATATACCTCTAACCTCATTTCAACATAATAGAAGAGAGGGTATTATTGACGTAATGCAGATATTGTGTTCTCTCCAAAAAATATTATATTAGTATTTTAAATTTTGAGGATAGGTTAAGTATATTTCCTACTCAATTCTATCCGAAAACATTAAGGTCAGTCGATTGTGCCGCCTCCCACTTCCAAGGGAGTCCCAACTTAAGCTCACTTTAATTCCGTGTACGGGTTTTTTGTACACATATTCCTGCATAAATGTTATACTCCCTGAATCCATATTTTAAGACAGTGTACCATATAATTATTACGTCATTTATTCTTAACAAAAGCAGCCTTTCTTAGGTTAGAAATGAAAAAGGGGCTTTAGGAAGTATATTGCAAAAAAGAAATTGAAATACCTTTTTAATTTTTTTTAGAGAAGATTGCGATCTTTATTTTATGATAGTATTGATTAAGGAAATTGAAACGATACATTTTAGCTCCCAATATTGATTAAGATGTGTCGTATGGATTGCTTTTAAACAAATATTTTGCTGTTTGTTGTAAAGGATTTTGTTTGATTTGCATAACTACACCATTTCAATAATGAAAAAGAATGTTTATATATTGAGTTCATGAAATATTTGTATATCTAAGGTAGTTTTTTTTCTTTGCTTTTTAGATAGGTCGTATCAAAAAACTAGAGTAATTATTAGAGTAGTTGTTGCTTCAGAAAGCACCTTTATGAAACATTGCTAAGTTCTCACATATTATTTCTTGTAAAACTTTGGTAAATTTCTACTAAAAGAGGTTAAACAATATTATATACAAGGTCTATCTTTCTGATATCACAAGAATAATTTTTATTATAAAAATTAGATACTTCTTTTTTTAAATTGGTTTGTTTATTTAGAAATGTGTCACTTCTTTTAAATAAGATAACAGAAAGTTAGATAAATGTTTATAATGTCGTATTAAGGAGTTTCTTATATTTAATAGTATAAACCTTGATTACTCATTATTTTAATGGCTTATTCATAAATGCTTGTCATTCAAAAAAAAATTTTTTTTAGATAGATGAATAATATATCATATAAAATACTTACAAAAGTAAAAAATGTACAATTGATAAATATGAATCTCTACATTGTTATTGAAAACACAAATTCTTAACATAATATGATTAAACATATGTATTTTAATAATGTATATTTTTTTTTAGTAAGATATTCCTCAGTTACTATATTAAGATTGATTTCGTTGAAATAGAATGTTCTATAATGAAATAGAAAGAACAATAAGATTTTAGCAGACACTAAACGATAAATTATTGAGTAATAATCGTTGAGAGGTCACCAAAAGCTGTTGAGTTTGTTTATTAAATGTCTTACTGTTCGTAGAGGAAAATGGCTTAACGTTAACATATATAAAACCAAGGATTTCATCATACATTATTTTTATCTTATTTACAATCTTTGTATATTATTATTTCTATGTTTTATATAGAGAAAGAAATTGAAGAACTTTATTATAATTTTGTATACTAAATCTGTTTAATATAATATTGAGAATGTTTACTATATATCCAATGACTACAGGCGCTTATTCTCAACAGATTTATACCTAATAAAATAATAAGATATTATAGAAAATAATATAAGTAAAAAATTCAACATTACTAAATTCATACACCTTATATATTAGATTTTAGATAATATTTTTTGTTTAGCATATTTGTGTTCAAGAGATAAGTTGTATTAGAGGAAAAATATAGAGTTGAAATGTTACAATTTTCATAACGAATTGGTTGCTAGTCTAAAAAGTATCTTTCATTGGGTATCCCTAATTTATATGTAGTAGTTTGTTAACTGATATTTCATATTTATTACGTTTATTATATATTATTTCTAAGCAGCAATAAACAATTATAGATTATGATCATTGAGATTTGTATAAACTGATTTTTTTTTTAATTGAATATTCTAGTTCAAATGTTTTTTAATTTAGAATTACATATATTTATTTTGTTTTACACTTTAGTTATTAGACAATATTTTGGAAGTTTTGAAGTTTAACTTTATTTATGTTTTTAGTTACACTTTTTCGATAGTTTGTAATTTTAATTATTAAAAAAAAACTTTTTTTACATTTAGTATGTGTAAGAGAAAAAGCCTTATGAGATACCTAAAAATAAACAAATATAAAAAAGGTGTAAAAGTTGTTGTATATAGATGGATGAATTATATCAACTAGTACAAGTATAAACACTCTTACGTAAGCTCTATATATCACTAACTAATAACCCTAGTGTTGTATTATTACCTCTTCTTGTATGATATTAAGAGCTACCTCTTAATATCATTACTAAGATGTATTTAAATAAGATGACTACCCCTGGCATATCTCTCAATAATCAAAGGCCTCTTGACAAGATTTGATATAATTCTCACTCCCTGGAAATCCTCCAATCAGATTCAATACCTTATACGAGCCACTGCGCACATGGCTGTACCAATCCTCCACCCAGACACTCAAGTGTTACCCTCGGAATTGCGTATCTATTGGATTTCCAGTTAGGTTCCTTACAAAAGGATAGCCTCAAATGATTAATAGCTGGTATTGTTAATCACTGACACATCCATTATTACTAAAAAAATAAATTTAGAAGTTGTTGTAGTGCAATTAAACACACCATTCTTAATTTAAATTTATTGTACGAGATGATTAGAAAATTATAGAGACACTTATAAAAGAGAACTCGAAAATAAAACGAGCTTCACTTTGTACTATTATATCTTATATATTAGTTATGTATCACATAAAGAAACAAACAATAGAAAATAAGCTTATATTGTTTCATCATATTGATTTTATTGAAAATTAGCGCCAATAGTCATTAGGTAAATAGTGAACATTTTCAATATTACAACTATACAGTTATAGTGTATAAAAGCATATTAAAGTTCAATCTTCTTCTGTACGTATAACACAGAGATGATAATACATAAAAAAAACACAAGGAAAAAAACATGATATAAAAACACTATTGAATTCATTTGCATATCTAGCATATCTCTTCTACAACCAGCAATAATATATCAATTCTTTTTATTTAAATTTACTAACAAGAAAACAATACATTCTCCACATTATGATATCAATTTATATTTGCTAAAATTTAATTAGTCTATCTATTTATTCTAGAACGTTCGATTTCAACAAATTCTTAACAAATTTCAATAGAGTTTTTGATACTGAAACCTTGCATCAATACATTATGAACCCTTTTATTATAGTTGCACATTGTGTTCCTTTTAAATTGAATGAAAGAAAAAACTTAAAGAAATGGATCGATATCTTAGCGATGCATATGTCTAATATCAATTTAAACTAGTATCAATATGCACAAAATAGAAAGCTAAATGTCATTATTGAACAATACAATCCATCCAATGATATGATTGCTTATATTAAGAAAATATTTGAAACGGCATTAAAATTATTAATTGTTAATAATGTCGAAGGATCCGCTAAAAAGAAGGCAGGTAGATATGTTGCTGGTGATTATGGTATTCTGACCGGAAAAAGTCTTCTTAATCACTTAACTGAGTGTTTTGGTGGAGAATCTATTAATGTAGTTGCCGAACCTTTTTTTTCAATTAGCTAAAGCTAAGAATTAAGCATTAGATGACCAACATGACCTAGTTAACCATTTAGTAGAGGTCATCTTTGAAATCTCATCTAATAAAGAAACATTTTTAGCTTCATTAACTTCAAAACAACAAAAAAGTCTAAAAGTAATCAAAATTAAAGCTCGTGAAAGGACTGTTTCATTATTTTTAATGAATTTATACGGCATCTTACCAAAGATTTATGAATACATTTGGTAAAAGTTACGAAATTAAGTTGAGAAAAGTGTATGATGTGATTAGCAATATTGAAAGAGAAGTAACTAACTCCAGTCTTATTGGAAAAAGAAACCAATTCAAACCAAAAGTTAAAAATTTTAACTTCAAGAATTGCCGGGGACAATATAAAACTAATGAGTGTCCGGAATTTCAAGAATGATTGAAGGCCAAAAGAAATAAAAAATATGAAAAAGATCACAATATTAATAATCCTCATACAGCTTGGGTTGCGTTGGTTAGTGAACAAAAGACAGCATCTAGAAATGATTGGTATTTTGATACTGGTTGCACTCAGCACATATCTCACGACTTTTCGATGTTTAGTGAGTTAGTCGAAGGTAATGAGAATGAGTTTGGGGTTATCGAAGGCATTGGGGGTAAAACTGCTATTAAAGGTATTGGTACAGTACAACTAGGACATGTCACATTATACAATGTAGCATATGTCCCAAATGGCCACGTAAACTTGATCTCTGTCAAAATGGCTTCTGCTAAGTCAAACATGAAATTTATATTTGACAAAACAAAGGTATTTTACAATTAAAAATAATAAAATTACTCAAATTGGTGAAATGAGAAATCAACTTTATGTTTTCAAGTCCGATAATAATGAAACAAAAATTATGAAAAAACCACTTGATTATACTTTTATTTCGTATGACCATTCCGTTTTACCATCTCCAAAGGCAAAAGTTCCAGAAGTTATTAAATGGCATGCTAGAGTAGGACATCCACGTTTAGCTAATTATAATCGATTGGCAAATCGAATTGACCTGTCCATTATGGAAGCTGATAAACACTCGTTGTGCCTCACTTGTTCCCTTTCAAAAGGGGTGATGAAAAAAGGAAAAATTTCTGACACACAATACACGAGTCCTTTACAGTTATTACAAGTTGACATTTGTGACCAATTTAGGTATACTAATTTTTCTGATAATAAATATTTTTTGACTATCCAGGATGCCTACTCAAGATATTATTCTGTGATTCATTTAACATCAAAATCAGCTGCATGCAATAAGTTGATTAAGTAAATTTTAGAAACAGAAAATAACTTCAAATCAAAGGGGGATTTAAGGTGGGTGCCATTCGTACAGATAATGGACGTAAATTTATATCAACTAAATTTCATAATTTCTGTAAAAGCAATGGAATTTCCCATCAGTTAACTGTTCCGTACAATAATTTTCAAAATGGGGCAGTAGAAAGATCCCGTCGCCCGATTGAAAAAAAGACAAAATGCCTTTTAATTGGAGGGAAGGTACCTCCTCCCATGTAGACAGAGGCTGTAAGTACTGCTGTATATCTCTTAAATAGGTTACCAGTATCTAATAAAAAATATTCTATCCCTTACTGTCTTTGGAACAATATTCCAACAAAAAATCTAAATTTATCACATCTACGTATATTTGGATGTGCTTTATATGCTACATTACCTCATCAATTACATGACGGAAAATTTGCTCCTATTAGTGTAAAGTGTGTGTTTGTCGGATATGACTCTAAACACAAAGCTTACCGTCTCTACCATCCTCCCTCTAAGAAAATTTTTGTATCAAATCAAGTTCGCTTTGATGAACTTGATTTCCCACTTGCAGGTACCAAAGAGGTCGAAGCGGCTCATACATTTGCCACTGGTACTTTGGGTGGTATCCCAATTTATCCTTCATCTACTGATGCTTTCACAACTCAGTCTTCTGAAATACAAACTTCAAACTATTATCCTGACACTACTGATTATCCTATATATGAGGGCAATTTAGAAAATGAATTAACCACCATACATGGTGATGAACTTCTAGATCAAGGTACTAGTCGATACTCCACTCCGTATCTATCATCTGCTGATTCTGATTCTTCTATGTCCAGAGTTGATTCATCTGGCAATGATAAGCACGAATATGACTCTTCTTCCTCTGATGAATATGAACTACCATCTACTTCCTTCTCTTCTTCTCCTGTTTCTACGACTTCTGACTGTGAAAATTTTACTTTCAACAACCTTGATTCATCTTCTATAGACAATGAGTCAACTGCCTCATTCTCCTCACATAATTCTACTCAAATAAACAAGAAGGAAGCAGACGAACCATCATCAATTGCTTCATCCTCTGATACTGACTCTTCAACTACTCCAACAGCTGATTCACTAACTACTCAACAATTAACATCTACCATCGATGATATCCACTCTGACACATCTTCTCCTAATTCACAATCCAGATCTTTGTCAAGTGATATTTCGCCAGTTTATAACTTAGAAGACTTAGATCCCCATAAACCATTAAAAAATAGTAAAATTGAATTAGCTGACAACATTTTTGCCCCTATCACCACACATGTCAGCAAGTTGAATGGCCAAACATCCTCAATTGTTAATCATAACAAGTTAGGTCCTATTCCTGCTTCTGAATTCTACTTAAATCATCAAATTGAGAAACACCATCCAAAGTGGGATTCTAATCCAATTAGTCCTGGTACAATTGGTACTCCTGCTGTTGAGGCTGTTAATATTGACTCCGGCAGTTTTGTTCCTATTAACTCCATGGATGGTCTCACCCAACTCATTAGAACACCGGTATACTCTTCTTCTTCATCATCTGGCTCTGATGATAATCCTTCACATCACATAGCCTTGACTGCGTTGGTTCATGGCATGTCCTTTACTTCTACCACTACTTCTGTCCCAAATACATTCAACCAGGCAATGAGTTCTTCAGATAAAGACAAATGGTATCAAGCCTGTCTGAAAGAACTTCAAGCTTTTAAAGATCATGATACATATAGGTTGACTCCTCTCCCTCCTGGTCGTCGTGCCTTGGGGTCTCGTTGGGTGTTTAACATTAAGGACGGGAATCGGTTTAAAGCTCGTTTAGTGGCTCAAGGACACACTCAAAAAGCTGGCATCGACTATCAAGAAACCTTTGCTCCTGTAGTGCGGTATGATTCTGTTCGGATCTTTCTTGCTATCTCTGTTCTCCTTAATCTCCGTGTTCACCAAATGGATGTAGACACTGTCTTCTTAAATTCCAAAAGGGAAGAACCAATCTACGTTCATCAACCTCCAGGCTTTGTTGATTCTGTACATCCCGATTGCGTGTGGCAGCTTTACGGGGGTATGTACGGGTTAAAGCAAGCCCCACTACTATGAAACACACATATTCATAAAACATTAACCAACAAAGAATTCACACACCATGATGGGGAATTTAACATATATTTTAAAAATATTAAAGGTGCTAAAGTATTAATTGCATTGTATGTTGACAATCTCCTAATTGCTGCTCTGAACAAAAATATTATGAGCTCTGTTACAGCAGGGTTAAAAGCAGTATACTCCATAAAAGATTTAGGTCTAGTTTCCAAATTTTTAAGAATAAATATTCATCAAGGTGACCTGAACAATATAACCTTATCAATGGAGGAGTATACTACTAAGGCAACCGAAAGTTATCAAATTGACTTGAATAGAAATGTAGAATTTCCATTATCCAATACTATTAATTATTTCGACACTGAATTTCCAACAATTGACAATATAAATGAGTGACAGGGTATTATTTACCAACTGCTGTTTGTAAGCAATGCTGGTGGATGTACAGAATGTAGCCTGTTCAACATCTATCACGATTCCTTAAAGATCCTGGAGAGGTACATTTAAAAAGCGTACGCAAAGTAATGCAGCACATATATAACACTAAAAAGCTAAAGATTAACCTACAACACAAAACTTGAAAGAGATATTGAATGTTTTTCAGACACATCTCATGGAAATAAAATGTGCACCTGGTGGATTTATTATAAGGCTTGCTGGTGACATATTTACATGGTTATAAAAGAAGATAATGAGCGCAGTTAGTCTTTCTTTAACAGATACCAAATATATCTCCACTAGTAATATTAGCAAGGAGCTTATTTTGTTAAAAAACATGCTCAACCTCATGCTAATAAATACAAAAGATATTAAGCCACGGATAGATAATGAACCAGCCGTTTATGTAGGTAAAAATCCCATGTTACATTCTAAAATGAGACACTTTAGTCTACATCATCGTTTTATGAGATATTAGGTGGAATTTGGAAGTTTTGAGGCGCGACTAAAGTTTTACCAATACCTGTATTTAAAAGTTCGAAACTTTATTGTGAAAAAAAAATAAAAACAAAAAACAAAAAAGAAAGCATAAAAATTTCCTTTATTAAAAATATTGTTGATAATTTGAATTCACTACGGTCCTCCCGAATTTCAGTAATTCCAGTCTCGTTTCTGTCAAATGTGTAATTTTTGGTTATAAAATTGAATATCGTGAAGTACATTGCGGTTTATCTAAATCTAAATCTTTACCCTTTATTAACCAAAACACCTTGCAGCTTACATCTTTATAGGGGTCATCTAAACCGTACATAATTACTAATTACGAAAAGTAAACTAAAGTTATTTTGAATCAAATGTAAACAATCTAGCAACAAATATAATATACATCTATAGCTGTCATAAAAAAAGTTGCTTCTATAATAACATGTAGTATATATAGAAAGGATGCTCGAGAAGTACAAGTTATTCTCGTAAAAATAGCACAGATTAGTACACCAATATTAATTTAATAGGTTCATGTTACCTCACTGTCACAATGTAAAACCAAACAACCAATATATGCGTAGATCCCCCAGCCTTATCCCAATATATCCTGACTGTAATAATGGCAATAGAGATAAACAGGTCGAATTATTTTTTAATTTCTTTTATCTTTCTACTTAGATGTAAATATCATCGAATACGAATCTTAGTCGTGTTTTTGTTAATTCTTATAGATCAATACAAAAAGAAAAGAAACGCAAAAAAAAAAAGTCATAAAAATAAAAGCAGAAAAAAAAAAACTTGATGAGGTTATATCTCGGTATATATTCTTATATTTTATGCCAGAAAACCATGAGAATATACCAAATCTAATAAATCCTCTTTTAATTCATATTTCTATATCTATTTCACTCTATCTGTTTGCTGGTTTACTCAACCAGGTCATAAGCGATTCTAATATCTCCATACATACATTAACTAAGAAGAATTAATATTTGTCCGTTTTATCTTTTTTATTTACTTCTTCGACAATAGCCAGTTTATAAGCAACAATTTATTCGATTAGCTGACTAATTGATAGTTAGTTCAATTTAATAACTGTTATTTTCTTAGCTTTCTTTTCTTTTTATCCTTCTGATTCGATCATGTATAAAATTCAAGTTGTTTTAGTCCCGCCAAGTGTTAGGGACAATTTTGTCCCTATCGGATTCACTTCCACCTTAGAAGATTCCTCTCATTTATTAAATACAACAGGAAACCAAAATAATGTACCGAACACACTAGAAAATTCAATTCAAAATTGGAATAATACAAATAATTCACTGATTTTGTCTAATTACTTCACACAGCCAAGATTAAAGAGATTTTTGCTTTTTACTAATCCTTCAAACACTTTGCTGGATCTTGCTGATGAGATTCTAATTAAATGCGAAAAAATATATCCTAATTTGGCTAATGATATAGAGATCTTAACTCTACAAGATAGTAATTCTTGCGATCTAGATCCAGATTTTATAGTGAAGGATGTTTTTAATATTGATAATACCGTACGAGTAATATTGAAGAATGAAATTAATTTAGATTCTAACACTACTCAGCATGTATCTTTGTATGGCAATGCTAAGAGAAGAAAACTAAATAATTTTGAATCACAATCTGTGCAACAACAACAGCAGCAGCAACAGCAGCAAATCTACAGTGTATCTTCGGGTACTTTAAAAGTGGCTAAAAAACGTTCAAATGGTAATTCCAAAACAATCACAAATCCAAATCTTAGAATATCAACACCTTTGGCAAATCAAATATTTCCATCTCAAACTTCAAATAATTCAGATGACGAAGATAATTTTGCTGATAGGTCATTTTTACCACCACCTACACAACCACAATCACCTCCAATTAGAATTTCTTCTGGTATAGAAAATTCAAAACGAATGAAGTATTCAGCTATGGAGGATACCGTATCTAGATCAGAAACAGTGGACCCTGACAAGTCAAAACAACAACGTCTATTATCTGGTACTCCATTCAGAACGGATCTCACTCCTAACAGAGTCACTTTAACTGGTCAAAGAGTAGTCTCTGAAAGTTATGATGGCACCCCAAGAAGTAATGGTTTAATTTTTACTAGCACAACACAACCATTAAGTGGTACAAGAAGAGGATCCATGAACAATTCTAGAATAACATCAGGAATGTTGACAATCCCAGAACCAAGAATTGCTGAAGTGGAAAAGGAATTGAAGGAAGGTCCATCTAGTCCTGCATCTGTACTGCCATTAAAAGCTGATAGAATACCAATGAAAAAACCTTACATGGAACAACATCCTGTGATATCTGGTGAAGATTCTTCCTCTTCCTCTTCTGAGACTTACGAGGCAGAATTGAACAAAGGTGAA
This sequence comes from Arxiozyma heterogenica, assembly GCF_036370985.1. Classification (NCBI taxonomy): domain Eukaryota; kingdom Fungi; phylum Ascomycota; class Saccharomycetes; order Saccharomycetales; family Saccharomycetaceae; genus Arxiozyma; species Arxiozyma heterogenica. Next base: position 1,352,602 of record NW_027042658.1, on the reverse strand, counting down.
CAATCTCCATCATTAAGGAAATCAGATATTAGTAATCACAATGAATCACAAGAATTGCCATATCCTGTTAAAAATAGTCCATTTAATCCAACTGGATCATCTCAAAATAATTATACTAATAACATTAGAAATGACAACGAAAACATAAACAATTTACAAAACTCTTTCAGCAAAACATCAAAGGATTCTCAAAGATTAAGTTCTTTAGAAGCCAAATTGGAGAATAAATCTCATTCTCAAAGAAGCATTAGAAGGATAGATCAATTTTCAGATGATGAAAATGAAAATGAAAATGAAAGGATTCAAATTGCTAAATTACCAACAAAATCTAAAGTAGTGACTACCAAAGACAATATGATAAAGAGAAATATTAATGCAAATAACAATACTAATGGTGATGATTCACGCAATTCTATAGACACAGACCATGAAGCAAACAACACGGTTAGATTTACTGACATTCAATCTGAATTACATAACAAGTCTCATGAAGCTGTTCAAAAGAAAGATTTATTGAATATTGTAGATAAGAGTCAAGAAGTCAAGACAACTGGAAAATTAGCTGATATTCTTGAGAAACCTATTAAACAAAAAGAAAACTCTACATCTAGCCTAGTCGAACATGAGATTACTCCTGTTACACAAATGAACACAAAGAAAAGAACTGCCTCTGAAACTGTCAAAGAACTATTAAAAAGTCCAGAACACTCAACAAACAAAAAGAGTAAAATAGAAACTACAACACAACAAGTGAAAAAGGATACAATAGAGAATAGGAAATCTAATGAGAATAAACCTGTTACAAACAAGTTATTGAAAGTATCTGACTCGGCCTCTAAAATAAATAAACAACAGATACCTACTAAAGGACCTGTAGAGAAAACTACGGCTCCAGTAGCATCAAAGAAAGAGGTTTCTAGCCCAAGCAAAACCGACAAAATAGATAATTTAAAAAAAACAGAAAGTCAAGATGGTGTGGACACATATGAACAATTTGTTTTAAAATCTAATGCCAAACCAGTCCCTATTAAAATCAATCCATATAAAAATGTCGAAGTTCAGAGATCAACTGTTGACGAATCTGAGTATTACACGACTTCTGATGATTCATATAATAATGATGATAAACAAATAGATAAGAAAACATCCACTGATAGGAAATTAGAAATAAATGATATAACCTCGTTACAGAACAAAATTCTAAATAAAGATGCAAAAGTAAAAGCATCCAATGTGGTTGATGAAACAAAAGCTATTTCGAAAACTACTAATAAAGAAATTTCCGATACAAGTTCATCGAATTCGAATTCTAGTGATGATAGTTCAGAAGATGAGAGAAAAGCTACAGTTTGGAAACCACGTAGAGTGAAAAAGGACGTATCACCTGAACTAGTCCAAAAAGCAAAGTGTACAGAAGTTTTAATTAAATCAAAACCGGCTCCAGTTATAACTAAAAAACCAAGATCAAAACAAAAGATATACCAAACACCTGAATTTGTCAGTTCAAGTGAAGAGGAAACTACAGGAGAAGAAAACAATCCTTCATCAGGGACAATAAAAGTAAATAAAGCAAATGATACTAAAGCTTTGTTACGAAGTGCAACCCAAAAACAATCACCAGATGTTACTACAGCTACATCTGACAGCAAAGCTAAACAAGAAATTAAATCCACTAATATCCCTAAAACTAATCAATCTGCTGAATCTAAAATGACAAACATCACTACAAAAAAAGATCCCAAAAGTATTCCAGAAAACAAACAGTCTTTATCGACTAAAAAGCAAGATGATAAAGTTTCTCCATTGAAAAAGCAAGAAATTTCACATGTCAAGAGCAACAAGAAGGAAAATGAAAGCTTCATCGTAAAGATAGATTCTGAAAAAGCAAAAGTTTCCACTTCTAAATCACATATAAAAGATACTAATACAAATAAGTTAGAAGCAGTTGCCATTAAAACTAATACAGAAGATATGGTAAAAGAAACGCTTTCCAAATCAAATAATTCTAATAAAAAAATAACTGCTATTTCATCAGTTAGTAAGGAAATTGATTTAAAAGATTCACAAAAGAAGACCAAGGAACTGATGTCACACAAACCATCTACAAAGAAATCCAAGGTTACAATGCCCTCTAACGTTAAAGGTAATACAATTAATAAATTTGAAGATAAAAGTATAAATTCTAAATCCGAGGATGCTTTAGATAAATCTATCGGACAACAGGATGAAGTCAAGGCTGGCTACAAATCTTCTCAAATAGTAGCAACTTTGTTTAATACAACAAGTAAATCAAGCACATCTTCTAAATCTGAGAGTGACAGTTCTTCAACTTCTGAAACTGATTCAAATAGTAGTGATTCATCATCAGATAGTGAATCGTCCTCTGAAGATAGTTCAAGTGAAGATGAATCACCTTCTACTAGAACCTCAAGAAGAATAATTGTTGCTCCGCCAAAAGGTTCAATATCTGACAGTAAACCACACGATTTAAGTAATAACACAAATATCAAGTCAAAAGGTGTAACAGGTATTGAAAGTGTCCCACAATCTACTCAACAGTCACAAAGATCAGTTTTTAAAACTACCAAACAACCATCTATAACCAAACCACCTTTGACTGCAACTTCAAAGATCTCCACTATTCCACATCCTTCTCAAGTATCAGAAACTACAATTTCAAATATATCATCTCAACCACCAAAACCAGGTGTTAATTCTTCATCAACGGCATCAGCAACTACAGTTACAACTACTGATTCCTCGACTAACAACAATATTAATGTAAGTCCATTATCTAAATTACCAAGAAAATATCGACCCTCATTAAGCTCTTTATCTGATTTAGTATCCAGAGGTATACCGGATGTCAAAGAAAAAACAAGTAAAAACAATATGCCATCATTAGTTAAAAAAGGTAAGAATATTAGGAAAGATAATTCTTCTTCGTCTTCCGAATCATTATCTTCAGAAAGTGAGGATAGTTCAAGTGATGGTGATTCCAGTTCCAGTTCCTCTTCTGATTCAACTTCCTCTGATTCTTCCTCTGATTCTTCTGATGAAGAAACCTACATTAGTGCAAAATCTGCTAATGCTGCATTAAAAAACAAGAAGAAAAAGAAAGCTGGAGATGGAGGTTTTGCTTCATTGATTAAAGATTCAAAAAAGTACAAATAAGAAAAAGAAAGCAAAAAGGAAAACTCTTCCATGTCTAGATATATATGTATATACTAGTATAGAATTAACTTATCATAATAATAAATATTTTTACGTATGAATATAAAATAAATAATATTAACTAACCAAAGAAAGAGAGGCATTAAAGCATAGGGGGTTGCTCTTGCATGAATATTTTAATGCACTTACAATGATCAATATTTTAAAAACATAAGAAACGTAGAAATTTACGGCTATGCCTATATTATGATATATACTGTAGAGTTTTTATTTGTACTTGTTATCAAAAAAAACGTTCAACTTGAAATATTATTAATATTAGCCCATTGTAGAACATAAATGGCAGCTGAAACAACAATAATACTTACCGGTAAACTTAATACCACATATCCCCAAAATAAGATTTCTATCATTTCTGCTTCGAAGAATTCATTTAATTGGGTGATTTGAGTTAATTGAATAGCTGGTGGTGAGACAGTTAACAAAAACCCCACAATTACAAAGATTGGATCATCTAAGATACTTACATTAATATATTTCACAGCTATAGCAATAATTGGTAACAATATACACGAAGGTAAAATCATTCTCCCAATAATTGAACCAATGACCAATTTCTTATAGTTCGAAGTCTTTTCAAAATTATCTGAGGTTGGATAAAGGTTAGCGCCTAAAACAATCAAGATTAATGGAATAGACACTGAACCAATCTGTACTATAGCTTCTGAAAATGTATTAAATAAGAAACTATCTTCACGATAAAGTTCCTTTTGAACTGGTGGGAAGCATGCAACTAATATACCTAGAAGCATTGAATACAGTGGTGGATTCAAATTACTCTTAACTAAGTTTATTATTCTGTTTATTTTATTCCATATAGTATGTTTGAATGGTGTTATTTCATTTGGATCATCAGTGTTAACAGTAGTGCTTGTAAATACACCAGTATGTTGATTTGAAATTAAATATGGTGTTGGTTCTTCACCTTCATTTCTGCTATTATGATTATAATCATTTGCCAACAAAGGATCTGTGCTGCTATCGTAATTATTATCATTATCATTATTGTTATTATTGTTATTTGTGGTGGTGGTAGCAGCAGTAGTATTTGTATGCGACATTTGATCATTTGCTGACAAATGGGCTGGGACCAATCTATTAGAGTCTGACTCAAAAAGATCCGGCCTAGAAGCATGCCTACTAATACTCCCACCAGCACCCACATTAGCATTTTCCAGTAATAGTTGAACTTGACTTGGAGGCATGTGCATAGTATTTTCACCAGACCATTTCAAAAGTTTATTATATCCCCATGACCACCTTAACATTTGCCCGATCTGTTGAAAAATCAAAAGATAAAGTAATCCTCTTGAAGCTACATTATCTCTTGTATCATTTGGAATTTGATCCCAAGCCAAATTCGGCAAAGTATAAGCCAAAGATAAGGTTAAAGAGACAGGTAAAGAATTACTGTTACCGAAGATGGAGTTGCCAATAACAAAATTGGTTTCATCAGTATCCAAACCCAACACAGCAGACACCAATTTACCCGAAAAATAGGAAATACCTGTACTCACAGCAAAGAATACTGGTATAATACCAATTTCTAAAATTTTGGCTAAAGATAAAGCCTTAGCCATTTTACTGTAAATTAAACATGGCGTGAAAAGATCGACATTTAACAAAGAAATAATCTTTTGACTTGATTTAGGAAGAAGACCGGCATGAGCACTCCAGAATCCAGCCAAGGAAATGACAACCACTTGTAAAACGGACTGAAAAACTAAATATGCTATTTGACCAAAGGAAAACGTTTCTCCACTACTAAAAAAATTCATCCAGTTATGCTGTGAATGTATGGATATATGTGTGTATAAACTGTATTTATATCGATATTTATGTTAGATAAAAGCAGGTATCTCTGCTGTAAATTCAATTAGCGAAAATTTTTTAAAATAACTTTCAACAGATGTGAATATAACTTGCTTTCCTCATTCTTCACATTAACTCCTAATCTGGGATATCCATATACTAAACGGTCTATACATCTATTTATACTTCTTCCTCTCCCTGAATCCTCCTCTCTCTATACTGCGCCCTTTCCCCATTTTGCTATATTTCTACACCTTTTTTTTTCCTTACTATTTTTTCCCCTCTTCTCTTCTTTTCTTATTGAAATATTCGCAGTGATCTTCGAAGGTATGCGTCTTATTTAAAGAGTAGAAACGGAGGTAATCAGACAGAAGATATTATGAACACCACAGAATGTTCTATCATATGGTATTAAAAACGGAAGCAAGACCATAAATCAAAGTCAGTCAAATAGTATGTTATCTACTGCTGTTAATAATAAGAAAATTCATATATTATATTATATATTATAATTTCTTGTTAATACATTCTTTTAAACAATCAGCTTGTCAGCTCTATATTTAAATAATGGTTCAGCCATACCATATCTATTTCCCTTTGTAGTAATAGTAGTTGTCGCCGTTGTGATGCCCATAGAAGTACCATTGACATTCTGTCTCTCAGGGAAACCGTCAAAAGATCTAGCAAATGTGGCAACAGAATGTGCAATTAATTTGGTATTCACCATAAAAGCATCCCATGATAGATTATTCATATCATCACATAACAAATGATAACATTTATCTAACACACCACCATTGAACAGATTATTCTTTTCTGCACCTGCAGCGATACCACCAGCAGGTATACCGTTTTCAATAAAACCAACGTAATCTGATCTACCATCAAATGGCACTAATGTATAATTCAAATCTTTTGATTTGTAATAATCGATATATAGATTTTTTAGTTCTTCAGAACCCTTCGGATGGTCAATATTGTTTGCGTCATAAATTTCATATTCATAATTGGGTGATGCCATCATATCGTAATCCATAAAGACTCTAATCTTGGAGTTTTCTTCTTGTGTCAAATTATAGGCATAGAAATTAGAACCCAATAAACCTTCTTCTTCAGCAGACCACCATGCAAAACGAACTTTATTCTTGATTTTATAATGGGTCAATTGCTTAGCTACAGTTAATAATGAAATGGTGCCTGAACCATCGTCATTAATACCAGGACCTTCTTCAACAGAATCAGTATGAGCACCCAGCGCCACAATATTATTTGGATCACCATGCTTTGTATCAGCAATAATATTCTTAGTCTTAATTTTTTTAACAAAGGAATCCATAGCGAAATATAGTAAATAATCTGGATCTAACATAATACTGTCAATCAAACTTTGGCCAACTTCATATGAAACACCAATGGTAGAGACAGTATGTTCTGTTGGTTCACCTAGTGTACCATGTAACCCATCAAAATTTTCTGGTTCATTATCATAAATAACAACCCCTTTAAAACCATGTTTGCCTGCTAATTCACTTTTAAGGCCAAATGGACAGACACCTCTTTCAATCAAAGCAATTTTATCACCATGATAGCTGGCAAATGCATCGAAGGATTTAACTGCCTCAAAATCAGCATCGGAACAACCCAAATTAGGGATTTCTATAAGCTTCCCGATAAAAGGTTTCACTGGTGGAGATAAAGAAAAAGCGGTGATATTTTCAATTGGTTTGTTTGTTTTGAAATCAGTTAGATTAAATGCAGTGATCTTCCCACTCAATGCATCGAAGGTTTGTAAAGAGACTTCGTAATAGTCCTTCATTTCACTAAATTGGTCGAGAATATATTTGATTGTCTTCCAATGGCCCTTTGATCCGATGATACGGGTTGGATGACCATATTTCTTTTCAGATTCTTTGGCAATATTATATAGATCATAAACAGTAGAGTTTAAGTCATCAAATTTGATTGAATTCTGCAATTTTTCTGAGTCAACCATTGGCTTTAAAAAATAAGGTAGATGTGGTTTAAATGAAAATTCCGAAACATAGTCTGTGAAGGATGCTAACAATTCTTCATCAGTGCAATAATCTTCCAAGATACCACTTTCATCATTCAATGTAGAAAATGTTTGTTCAAAGAGTGTTGGAAGGACGAATGCATCAGAGACGAATAAAAACAAACTGGTTAAACCAGTTAAGGTTGTCACTGAAAGTTTCATCCTTTTTAAGACTGATATTTTAGTGTCTTTGTATATGTTATTATATTATTATAGTGTATTTTTGCAAGATTCAGCTAATAAGTATGGTTATAAATATATATATATATATATATATATATATAAGTATATATAAACGTAGTTATATTATAAACTTCTAGTGTAAGAATTGCAACGAGCTTTACAGAGGAGGAGGGGGGAAAAGGGAAATAAAAAGCAAAAAAAAAAGAAGAGAAAAGAACGGAGAAACGGAAGAAATACAAAAAAAAGTGTCACAAAATAGAATTCATTTGATAAACAATTACAAGTGTAAAATATTAACATATATGGAAAGATTGTAGAATGAATAAAAGTTTATTTAAAAAAGCTAAAAGCAACTGTGAGCTATCACTTAGATGATCCATATTACATTATATAGAAACTTATATTTTTAGCCAGAATAAATAAATAAATAAATAAAAAGGAAGAAAGAAAGAAAGAAAGTGATTTACGTGTTTTAATCTCTAGTCTTAGACCACATATTATCATGAATATGACGCTTTTGTCTTCTTGTAATTCCATTTCTTTTCTTCCTCTTATTATTGTTATTCTTGTTTTTTTCAAGAACATTTTTTGCTTCATGTACTGTGTCTTTCTTAACACAATCTATATCAGATGAGTTTTTAGACCATTTTTCTTTATCAGACTCTGTTTTATAATTTGTCTTTAATTGAGAGTAATTATTACCACCTTCTCTATTAATACTACAACCTTTATTATTATTATTATTATTATTATTATTATTATTATTATTATTATTATTATGAAATCCAGTCATTATTTTCACCATTCTGGAAGTATTTATATCAGCTTCACTATTTCCATCGCTATAATCACTATATTGAGTTGAAATATCAGAATAGTTTGGATTTTTCAGACATTGATCGTTATTTTTTTGTAAGGTTTTATTTGGTTTAGTATTATTTAAATGGAGAGTATTAAAAAATTGAGAAAAGAAAGACATTAAATAGATGTATATAGAGATGTGGATTAAGGGCTGAGTGTTTATGTTGCTTAGAATGTCTTACGAATTTCGATCTTATACAGTTCTTACTTAGTTTTATTTCTTCTTTACTCTTGCTAATATTGAAATTTCTGAGTTTTTATATTATGTTACAAAATATTTTATACAGTTTTTCTTTTTACGAATTTTTAGTGTATGCTTATTTTTTTTTTATGTGTGTTATTTTTATAAGATATAAATAAAATGATAATAATATTAATATAACAAAAAATCTCAGAACTAAGACGAAAGAAATAACATAGTTAAAACAAATGATAGCTATCTATGATAATTGTAGATGAATACACACACACACACACACATACACGTTATATATATACATTATATAAATGCTTAGAATGAGCATTAAAAATTATTATGGTCATATATCCATTATTTCTTATACTAAAAGACAATCAAAACCCACTTGATAACTCACTATCTTCAACATTATAATAACTGTTTTAATGAATCATCAGACACAAATCATCAGATACAGTGCTCGTGTTACATGATATAGGATTCCCCTCTTTCTTTCTTCCTTCCTTTCCTTCTCAGATTTATTGACAATTTCTAACAGAAGAAAAAAACAAAACAAAACAAAACGACAAAAAACGAAAAAAAAAAAAATATTGAAAAAATGAAAAAGATTGAAAAAAAAAAAAATTAAGTGGAAAAGATTGAAGTCTTCCCTCTTAACTTATTCATTTATTAATATATCCCATCTGAATCTTTGTGTTTCTCAAATAATGAGCTTAAGTATCTGATCTTCGTCTACTATACACACTTTTCTTACTTACTAGACGATAAATCAGTGACCAACAAGTATATAAGTCCCTGTATTATTATCTAATATATAAGAAACCATGGCTGGCTGTATGTGTTTTCCCTCATCTCATATCTTTATTTTTCTTTTCCCTTCTTTTTTCTTCTTCTTCTTCTTAATATTTATATGTAATATTTTTAATTATTATTGAATATCTTTCATTTTACTAACAAATTTTTTTCTTTTTTAATTGATTTTTGTGGATATTCATATATCTGTGGAGTATTTCACATTAATTTTTATTTCCATTTCTTTATTTTTGTTTTTGTTGTTTTTGTTGTTTTAGTTCGTCTAATTGATGCTATGTCTCCTTTCTTATCACTTTTACCTGAAGTTGAATTGCCATATGAAAAGATTCAATTTGATGATAAAGTCCTATATACCGTTTTCATCTGTTTAATCTATATTTTTGCTCAATTACCATTAGCTGGGGTCGAAAAGGATATCGCCACTTCTATTAATGACCCAATCTATTTCCTACGTGGCGCTTTCGCTGCTGAACCAAAGACTTTATTGGAATTCGGTGTATTCCCGATTGTTTCCAGTGGTTTAATCATGCAATTGTTAGCTGGGTTGAAATTAATTAAAGTTAATTTTAAATTACAAAAGGATAGAGAATTGTTCCAATCCTTCACTAAGATGATGATTTTCCTACAATATTTCATTCTAACCAACATTTTCATCTTTGCTGGTTATTTTGGTACCGATTTAACCATTTTCCAAATTTTGGTACTAAACTTCCAATTAGTTGGTACCGGTATGTTTGTCACTTTACTAGCAGAAGTTATTGACAAAGGTTTTGGTTTCACTTCTGGTCCAATGATGATCACCACCATCAATATTGCCACCAATATTGTTTCCGATATCATTGGTGTCTCACATGTTAAGATCGATGATGAAGGTAACACTGAACCACAGGGCGCTTTAGTTAATTTTGTACAAAGTTTTAGACCCAAGGATAAAACCCTTTTCGCTAGTGTTCTTTCCGCTTTTAACAGAGATTACTTACCAAATATGACCACTATCATCATTGTTACAATTATTGGTGCCCTTGTCTGCTACTTCCAAAACTTCCGTGTTGAATTACCAATCAGATCCACAAGAGCACGTGGTATGAACAATGTCTATCCAGTCCGTTTATTCCATGTTGCATCTTTATCCTTGTCATTCTCCTACTGTTTATTATTCTACATTCATATCGTTCCATTTGCTTTTATCACTTTAATTGGTAAGAACGATCCAAATAATATCGTTTGTAAAATTTTAGGTCATTATGAAAATGTGAATAATCTTCTTGCCGTACCAACTTTCCCATTATCTGTCTTTGCACCACCAAGATCCTTCTTTTACGGTTTGATTCAATCTCCATTGTCTTTTGTAATTTTCCCAACATTTATCATAGTCACTGGTGTATGGTTTGCTTACAAATGGCAAGCCATATCTGGTCAATCCGCACGTGATATTGCAAAGGAGTTTAAAGAACAAGGTCTAACTTTAGCCGGTCGCAGAGAACAAAACATTGCTAAAGAATTGAGCAAGTCCATCCCATTGGCTTCTGCCACTGGTGCCGCTATCATTGCGCTCATTGCTATTATCGGTGAACTATTAGGTTTGAAGGGTAAAGCTGCTAGTATGGTTATTGGTGTCTGCGGTGGATTTTCCTTATTAGAGTTAGTAACTTTAGAATACCAACAGGCTGGTGGTGGGTCTGCGTTCTCCCAAGTTTTAGGTGCACCAACTAATATCTGATATATAATTAAATGTTAATAATAAGAGCAATAATCCTCTCAAGAAGAAAAGCAAAAAAAAAAGATATTCAAGTAAGATAAAATAAAGAGAAATAAAATGAGAAAAAAAAAAAGAAGAGTTATTTTATTTTTAAACTTTATTTTAGATAAAAAAAAATCCTGACAACTTACTCTTATTACCTTCTAATTTTTCTTCTTTTCTATCTCGTTGTTGCCTGAGCTTTATTAATTTTTAATTTTTGTATCGTTGGCTTATGTCAAAATAATGAGTTTCTTTTATATTTCATTATATTTTTCTTTTTTTTTATTATTTATTTTTTATATTATTTTACTTATAAATTTATTTATATTACCATTTACGAATAATAGTATCATTTATTATCCATCTCTCTGTCTTCTTCTTCTTCTTCTTCTTCTTCTTCTTCTTCTTTTTCTTCTGCATAATGCTTCACAGTGTTATCTTTTCTGTATTACAAAACATCGTAATATATAATGATGATCATAAATAAATTTTAATATTTACAAAATAGTTGTATAATAATCGAATATATATATATATATATATATAATATGTGTTAGAAATATTTACGTATGTATGAGAATCAACCTCTTTCAACATAACAATTAATATCCACAGCTTTACTTTGAATATTGCCACATTCAATAAACTGTCTTAATTTATCAAAATATAGCTTGGTATCCAATGGACCTTTAGAATACCCAGTGAATTCATGTTTCAGCTCAGGTAAATTCGTACTGACCAAAGGTTTTAAATCCAAGTTGACAAATTGAGGAACTACAAAAGTGTTTACTTTATTCCATTGAATAACATATTGACCGTGCTTAGTATGTCTACCTATCCCTGAAGATCTTGTACCTTTATACATAGTCTTATTACCTTGTTTTGTTGTTAAAGCGGTCCTTCTATTACCTGCTTTTGACAAACCATAAAACAAAGTCCCATCTCTATATTTTTTCCAGGGTCTTGTAAGTTGTAGGATTGAACTTGATTTCATTATAAAATGATATTGTTGATAATGACGATCTTTTTCAAAATTTAGTTTGTCCTCTTGATTGTTAGAAGTAAAAATATTTACACTTCTTGAACTATTGTTATTTTTTTTTAAATATATATGTGTGCTTAACAACCTAATGCATTCAACTTAACTCTACTTGTCCCTCGAAAAGGGTGCTACTAAAAGTCATCCCTCGTGGGCTATGTGGTAGGATGTGGCATGGTATGGTATGACATTGCCTTTCTCTTTCTGTTTTTGTATCTTTAAAGCTTTGTATCTCTCATATTTCTTCCTTTATCAGAAAAATAAAAAAAAAAAAATAAAACAATTAGGAAGAGAGGGCACGTGACATGAAAATAAAAATTTCAAATTTTTTTTTCCATTTTTTATTTTTTTGCAAAGAAAAAAAAAACTGTGTGAAAAATTGGTCCTGCTATAAAGAATTTCTCACTGTAACTGTGTAGGAAAGGGGAAACTATGTAGTAGGATCAACATCTAATAATATGCACTAATAATGGACGGATGTAATCTATGATATAAGAACAAGTATATTCTTACTCACCTGTTCCCAATACGTAAGTTTTTTTTTCTTAAGTTATACTTAGTCAGTAACAACATAATTGTATTACATACCCTACATCTTGGTCTTTTCCTCCCCCTATTTAAAATAGAACTGATTCGTTATTGTAATATAGATTAAGCCTTTTAAAATAAAACACAACAAAATCATACATATATACATACATACATACGTATATATATATATATATATATAATTTGTTATTTGTTATTTGTTATTTGACTCACCTAAAATCTGAAAGGGATTCTTTGCAATAGGCTTTAGTCAATTTAAGAAATAACAACGATCGTCGCAGTAACAATCATGTTAGAAATCCCAGAACTTGTTCATAAATGGAACCATACCCATTCTATCCTTTCTATTTGTGTATTTCCAAATAAAAACTTATTATTTGCTGGTACTCAAGATTCAAAGATTTTAGTAGTTGATAAAAAAAGTTATGATATTATAAAAACAATTCAATTAGGTAACACTACATCCTCAACTATTGATCCCCTATCTTCTATTTCATACATAAATACGAGATCAAGTGTCTTGTGTTTGGATAAATCATTGGACGAAAAGTATTTATTCTCCGCAGGTGCTGATTCTTTAGTTAGAGTTTGGTCTATAGATTATTGTAAGAAAGACCATTCTTTACAGATTAAAGAAATCGCTACTGTATATTCAATTACTGATATTGGGGACATTTTTTCTATCAAATACTTGGATTCTGTACAGACCCTTGTTTTTGGTTGTCAAGATGCGTCTCTTTTATATCTAGATAATATTATTGACAGAATCCATGATTGTACTGCATCATTTAATACTAACGTCAACCTCAACAATGATATTAATAACTCTCACACTTCAAATGATCACCCTAATATTTTACAAAATGCTGAAAGCACATCTAATATAATTACGCCCTCACAGAATAATATTGATAGATTACCCCATAGAAGATACGATAAATTTTTTAATTCAAAGGGTCCAACTAGCCCCACTTCATACACACCTTTATCTGTTTCTCCAGATTACCTCTCTAGAGAAGTCTCAACATTGAATATATGTGATACTAAACATTACCCACATGCTATTCTTGAGATTCCTGCTGAAAATATTATTAGATATGCACACAATGGTTTTATTTACAGTATTGTAGGTGCCACCTCAATTCATACTGGACTGAATCAAAATAATGATTCAATCTTAGAATTAATTATCACTAGTAGTGGTGATGGGATAAGTTCTGTCTGGAAAGTTTCTAAGAATAAGAAAAGTGGGAAAGTAGTTATTGAATCTGAACAAGAAAATATGAATAATGAAGAAACAGTATTTTCACAAGCTATAGAATATCCATTTCTTTATTGTGGGTTAAGTGAGGGCAAAATAAATATTTGGGATCTAAATACAGGACAGTTGGTGTCTGAATTGAAAACACCAGACATGTCCGATATAATTTCTATTTCTGTACATGATGATTGTGTTTTTGCTATTAATGAAGAAAGTATAAATATTTTTTATCATGATCAGTTAGTACATTGGAATCCAAATCAAGGGAAATTATTGGGTTCAGAGATATTTATATGCGATATGGCTAATGATAAAAATAATAGCATATTAAATAGTTATTCTTATTTGTCCGTTGGTGGGAACGACGGATCATTAACACTTTGGAATATATCATCTTTATTCCAAAATCTACAACCATCATTGGCATCCAGATTTGTTAATAAAAGGATGAAATATGAGACCAATGACAGTTCCACAGAAACAAATATTGACACAGAAGAGATGATTTTATCGTTAAGAAAACTAATTTCTTTTAAGACAATCTCACAGGAGACTGCCACTGAATGCAGGATATCTTTGGCCCGTTGTGCTATTTTCCTAGTAGAATTACTTAAAAAATTAGGCGCTGATGATGTACAGCTGTTACCAGTTGATGGACACCATGGTCCTGTAGTTTTGGCTCATTTTCATAATCAACGTGGTCGTGAAGAACAAAACTCGGTTAAAAGAATTCTATGGTATGGTCATTATGATGTGATATCAGCAGGTGATTCTGAAAAATGGGATACTGACCCATTTACTTTGACTTGTGAAAATGGATATATGAAAGGCCGTGGTGTCTCTGATAATAAAGGTCCACTTATTAGTGCCATTTACAGTGTAGCATCCTTATATCAACAGAACAAATTAAAGAATGATATTATATTTTTGATTGAGGGTAGTGAAGAAATTGGATCACCTGGATTTGAACGGATATGTTCTGCAAGGATATTTAATCCAAAGATAGACTGGATCTTTTTAAGTAATTCATCATGGGTTGATGAAGAACATCCATGCATCAACTATGGTTTAAGAGGTGTTATTAATGCAGAAATAACAATAACTTCAGATAAGTCAAATGGCCATTCAGGTATCAATGGTGGTTTATATCAAGAGGTGACTTTTGATTTGATGCATATAATATCTAAATTACAGGATGATGAAGGTCGAATCTCAATTCCAGATTTTGAGAAGACAATGAAGACACCTGATAAGAAGGAATTAGAGAGATTTGCTAAAGTTATTAATGTAGCTAATTTTTCAAAGACTGGATGTTGTAAAAAGGGTGATTACTGTGTTAATTTCCTTATTAAGAATTGGGCGAAACCATCTATATCAGTCACATCATTGAAAGTTAATGGTCCCGGAAATATAACTGTTATTCCGAATAGTGCATCTGCAGGGGTTTCAATAAGACTGGTACCGGGCCAAGATGTAAGATCTGTTAAGGAAAATTTGAAAGAATTTTTAATAAGAGAATTTGCTCAATTAAACTCTCCTAATCATTTGCAAATTGATGTGGTCAACGAGGCAGAGCCCTGGTTAGGTGATCCATCTAATCATGCATATCAAATTCTTGAAAGGGAAGTTACTAAAGCTTGGGGTATGGAACCGTTATTTGTAAGAGAAGGTGGATCAATCCCATCTATTAGAATGTTAGAAAGAAGTTTTAATGCACCAGCTATTCAAATTCCATGTGGTCAAAGCACAGACAATGCACACCTAGATAACGAAAATTTAAGAATAAAGAACTGGACCAAGATGACCCAGATTTTGTCAAACGTATTTAATAATTTATAAATCAGGTATATTTGTATATGTTTATGTGCTATAGAACTAACATATCATCTGCTTTATATCCCTTGGAACGTTTGAACGGTGGCCATCTCGTAGGTTGTTGCACTTAGTCATCATATCTATAGATCTGACATATGACGTTATTTCTATTCACCGAAATCAACTTAAACGCTCTTTTCCGTTTTAGGAACATAGCTAAATTTATGGGATAATAAACTTTCAAACAACTGAACCGCCATCTGCAACACAAGCGATTAAGTGTTGCAAAAGATAACGGGCTTACAAAACAAACGGTTTAAAATTTTTTAAATAATAATATTACTTACTATTCACAAAATAAAACAGTTATATTCAAACTATTTTTCTGTGTAATAATCCCAATTCTACCATTCTCTTTGTTAAGTAAAAAAACTTTTATAAAAAAAGGGGTAAGATAAGAAACAAACAGACTATAATTTTAACACAACTATCTGTACATCATATCTATTCTGTATTCTATACTTTATTAGCATATCAGATACCAATATAGATAAAGAAATATATACACAGAGTAATAATACTATCTAACCATCTAAGCCATTTAATATGTCCCCTTTCTCGGATATGAATGAAACTAAAAATTTTTTGTCTCCTGATATATTAGAAGTTATGTTACCCTATTTGTCTCCAGATGATATAAAAAATTTATCACTTACAAATAAATATTATAGTAAATTATTAGATTACAAAGACTCTGATACTTTATGGCATGCACTATTTCATAAATCTTATGGATCATTATTGACTAACGATGAACCCTTTAAAAATAAAGATAATGAGACTTATTTAACTTGTGAAGAACGAATTATAGTGAATCAACATCAAAATAAACCTTGGCACAGTTTATATGATAAAAGATCAAAATGTACTTCATTATATACATGGGGTTGTCTGAAACATGCAAGGTTAGGTTATACAGCTACCTCCAATGAGGAAAACTTATCGGAAGAACTTTTAAATGGTAGTATTTCCAGGTTTAAATACGGAGTAAATAGACCTACCAGAGTACCATGGTTTACTTTAGATAATTCAAATATTGATGATAAAGATATTTTACATATATGTGGTGGTGGATTTTCGTTTCAGATATTAACACGTTCTGGAAAGATATTTTCCACGGGTGCTACTTTTACAGGTGGGCATAAAGGGCCAGGTCCAAAAGATGATCAATTAGATTATAATCCTTTTAGAGAAGCTATTCGCACATTACAAAATTCATACCCAAGAGTGTCCATAGGGGACACGACTATCTTTTCTAACCCTATTAGTACAACCGGTGTTCATCATGGCCCAACCCCTATACCGTATCCACATTCCATAGAAAGACATGATATTGCTACTACACATACTACTACTAACCCTACAACGATACATTCTACCAACACTATACCAAGACCACATGGAAATATATATAGAGAAATAGAAGAGTTAGAGGAAAAAGCTACTCAACAAATTCCTGGGAATAACCATATATCACGTATGTTCACAAGAAATTCTTTTGCAATTTATTCAGGAGTAGACAACGATTTTCATATAGATGAAGAGAAATATGGTAAATTAAAATTTATTGCATTAACTTCAGGTAGAAGTCATTTTCTAGGATTAACCTCAACAAATGAAATCTATTCATGGGATAATAATGAATCTAATCATGGTATTAAAATTGAATTTGATGGGCTCCCATTAAACAAGGATCACCCAGTTCTTAAGATTGCATCGGGCTGGGATTTTAATTGTGCCTATATTTACAAAATCGGCCTTGTATGTTGGAAATATCGTTCTGCATTACAAAAAGGTGATCTGTCAGCAAATGCACATTATAAAATAGTTCCTGGGACAGACTCCATTCAGGGTGATAGAAAACTTGTAGATTTTACTTGTGTGGAGGATAATATAATATATTACGTTGATAATGAGGGATTAACGTTATGGAAGTATGATAATGGACTGATCACTTCTATCGAAGTACCTAATATCAAAGATAAATTGCTGAAATGTAAATCATGCTTTTCTAAATTGATCCTTTTCACAAAGGATAAATGTTACTCCATTGATATGAATCATGGTATGCTAGATTTGACTACTTTGAAACAACTGATACTAGATGATGCAGAGGATCATATAATATCTTTAGCTGCTGGTGACTATCATGTATTAGCTTTAACAGAGAAGGGGAATATATATTCATGGGGCCTTGAGAGCCAATTCAGTGGCTGTCTTGGTTTAGGGAAACCAGAAGATATTGTCAATAATCAACAGATTGGTAGTTGGGATAGTCCGAGAAATGTTCGCGTAGTTAAACCTGTTAAAGTTCCACTTCCAGAAGGAAAATACTGTGTATCTATTGCAGCTGGGGGATGGCAAAGTGCGGCATTATTAGTGTCAAAGTAATGATCTAGGGGAAAAATAGTCGCACCAAATTACATGT
This sequence comes from Arxiozyma heterogenica, assembly GCF_036370985.1. Classification (NCBI taxonomy): domain Eukaryota; kingdom Fungi; phylum Ascomycota; class Saccharomycetes; order Saccharomycetales; family Saccharomycetaceae; genus Arxiozyma; species Arxiozyma heterogenica. The sequence continues at coordinate 1,334,554 of NW_027042658.1, read as the reverse complement.
AAAGTAAAAGACAATTGTACACAGATATTTTTGTAATGTTTTATTCTTAAGAACATAAATATGAGACTATGAGCCAGTTATGCCCATGTATTTACTGCAAATATATTTATACAAAAAGTCAAATAAGAATATATGTTGATAATTGATATGTGACATCATCCCTTCTTTTTTATAACTCTATTTATATTAGGTAATTATATTCATTAAAGATACATAGTTTTTTATTTAAGGAAAGGTATAACATACATATAAATCAATCCTTTTGTAAATATATCTATTTATGTTTACATAATAATCATTTTTTTACTCTGAATTAAAAATTTAAAAAGCGTTAACCAGAACATATTTTATTTCCTTTTTCGTCTTCATGATCTTAATTTAATTGTTTTCGTTATTATGTTCTTCACTATTGTTGTCACTCTTTATGTCCTCTGTCTTTATTTCATCATGGTTATCATGATCTTCTTCCGCCTCTTCCTCTTCTTCCTCTTCTTCTTCTTCTTCAACTGGAACAAAATTGATTGGATCAAATTTCATTCTTAATCTATCCCTAATATTAGCCTCCTTTGTACTTGGATTTCTTAATTTAATATTTAATTGATCAACATTATGCTCTTTAACCAAATTTTTGAAAATATCATTAACACGTCTTCGTCTCAACTCTATCCTTGAACGCAGTGGTTTGTAATATGCAATTTTTTTATCATTATTAAAAATAATTGAAATTTCGCCAAATGGATTTGGATTAGTATCTGTATTTGTATTTATCGGCATACTTACCACCTGTTTCATATCAAAATCCCTTAATCTTCTAAACTTGAACACTTTATTATCAATATTTGCATTGCTATTATTATTACTTTTATCAATAAGTTTTTCATAATTTTCTTCCAGAATCTTTGAATCGTTTTCATTATTTATCGTATACATTGAAATCCATTCATCTTCCTCTAATTCAACAGGTCTAAATATAGTAGTATTCAAGGAAAGCTTTTCTCTTTCTCTTGAATCTAAAGTTGCACTACCAACTAACCTTAGAGTGAAATAGTTTTGATCCATGGATGCGGTATCAGGTAAGAAATCCCAAACTTTAACAGCTTTCAAATTACGCTTAATTGGATGTTTAAAGGTTGTCAAGTCATGAGACATTGTATCAAAGGTGGTTTCAACTTTATTGACAATATCAGATGAATTTAACATTTTGCCATCATCATAATCACCATCATAATTTGATCTTGGCCGTTTCTTGGTTAGGGTGGATACAGCAGAATTATCATTACCACTATTATTATTTGATGCCATTGTAGATGATAAATATTCGGTTCTTCTTAAAAATGTGACTTTTGAAGTATCAGTCTTAATAATTTTGTCAATTCTTGGATCTCTCAAAAGAACACGATCCTTATCATTTAACTTAACGTTATCGAACCCATATAAAAGGGTGGTATCATTTTTATTTAAAAGACCTGGTAATTGCATTAAATCCATCGGCATAGCTAGATCGTTATCTATATTAATCAACGGTGTGACATTAGTCTTTGTATACAAAGAAGTGACCAAATGAGGTGAATCCACTTCTTCATTCTTATTTATGGGATATTTTAGTAGTTTTGGTGGAATGATTGGAGGTGGTAACTCATTAGAATATTTGATTCTAGCAATATACTCCTGTTTCCTAGTCCCACTACTACCACTGATATTACTGCTGCTGCTATTCATACGACCGTTAGTGACACTTGACATCTGTAAATAAATGAATGCAATCAATTGGCTAACAGGGATAATATTACGTCTTTTTTCTCTTTAAAGTTCTATTGTCTTTATTCCAGGGAAAGCAACTACAATAAATAGGAAATAGGCGTTACAACCCAACAGATATAGTTGTACATACGTACTTTTACCTATCTAACTATTTACCAAAATACATTAATATTTGTAGACTTGTCCAGAGGATCTTTTTTTTTTCTTTGTTACAAGAAGAAATTTCAACTAAAACTTCGAAAAAAAAAAAATTCGCCGATTGATGTTTATTCAAGCTTGATAGCGCCTTGTATAATACCAACATAAATCAATATTCGAGGCATTCGACTAAAACGAGATGACATCATGAACTAAATAAACTGATTGATAACGTGTACTCAATCAATTGACTAGATTCTTTGGTGGTATAAATATGTCTTATTCTTATGTTTCCCTCTCTTTGAATAATTTTCTTTGTAATACATTATTAATGTTTCTCCTGCATTTCTAAATGATATCAAACCACCTAAAGAAGAAGAAGATGATGAATAACAACACGAAAAAAAAAACTTAACACGTTCAGTCCAATATTTCTTCTGTAGTCTCTTCTCTGCCCACCAATCTCTCTCTAGATCTTACCTTCTCATTAGTATCATCATCATGATCTCCATTGTCCTCCTCCTCTTCACCTATTTGATCATCTATATCTTCCACTGTATTCATTTTTTCAATCTCTCTTTGTAATTCAACCTCACTGTCAACATCGTGCAGTATCATTTCCCCAGTTCCTTCTTCTTCTTCCTCTTCCTCTTCCACACCATCAATAACATCTTCTTCGTTTCCTTCTTTTTGATCATCATCTCCACTTTCATTGCTGTCTACATTTTTTAAAGTTGAAATTGCTGTTTCCATTTTACCAAATGGTAATACTGATTGGTTTCCACCCAATGGCTTATTACCTTTTTCATGTTTTGTCTCTGTGCTTCTTATTATCCCTGGATTGTCTTTTTTACTGCCTTTAGAATCGTTATTGAAATTTCTCCTATTGATGACATCTTCTAGAAAATAGAATTGTTCATTTCTTTGAACAGATTCAATTAAATCATCTAAAGTCAATCTGACTTGTTTCATCATTGCAACACTGCTACCATTATCTACAATATTTGTCATCCTCTTACTATTTCTTTTCATTGATCTTTTGTCTTGTTGTAGATATGACATAGACAACCCATCTTCTGCTAGCGATTGAATAAACAATTCAGTAGCAAAAGATATCGCCACGATGGCTGCATTTGAAGTGACAATATATTCTTTGTCACACTTTGCTATTTTCTTGATTTTGGATATTGGGAACCGTGGTAAGATCTGTTTCTCATTCGATTCGGTTACCTGTCTATCTTTGTTGTTCATGGCGTCCAATAGACTATCTAGTATACAATTATCAAACTTCTTTCATGTAAAGTTTATCTTAGATTATTCAGGGTGGATGACAAACAGACATAGAGGTACTTCTATCTATGTATCACTACTTTTTTTTACAACCACCCTGTCTCTATCTTTGTCTCTCAGTAAGAAAATTTTCCACAGGAATTCATTCCTTCCTTCATCTTCTGTAAAGAATGACCATATATTGGTAGATCTAAGATATATACATAAATGAATAGATCAAATAAGAAGATATAAAATTTGTAGACGTGGTTGGGAGATATATTCAGTGGTGTACTCACAGTTTTATACAACAACCATTTGTCTAAAATATATTATATACTCAACTATATTGAATATTTGAATATTAAAACAGCATTAACGCATAATATAATATCATATCCCCATTCAACTGGATCACATTATCCTTATATATACATACACATATACAAGGATACATACCTTTAAAGAACAATGGAACAATGTCATAAGAGGCGGTATACCAGTATGAATGAATCATCAACAACCAATAATAATAATAATGATAACATATTATCTAACACAGATGACAAGGACGAAAAATCCGATAATTATTTAGGCACCACTCCACAAGAGACCTTGCAATGGTTAAATATCCATCAATCTACTAAATTACCTAACCATAAAGTCATGTTTCCTTGGTTACATGGTTATTCTATGAGTTCTCCTCCAAATTATCCCGATGCTATTTCAATAATAAGATCGATCCCAATCCAATCTACTCACCATGATAATATCCAATCGCAATATTTGACTGATACTGGTATACTAAAGAACTCTTTGGACCCAATAGATTTCTTCATTACTTGGAATGATCAAATTAGGTATGATGCATTAAAGAATAATACTATTGATAATAATCTTGACAAAGACACGATAAGTACTCAACAAACTATATTGGAAGAGATATTTGATTCTGAAATTAACAAATTCTCAATTAAACTATATGCTGTATCGAATTCAGAATATAAAAAAAGATTAATTGAATTATGTAGATTCCACAAAATCCTACCATTTTTAAAGACCGATCCATATGCATGGAATAAATATTGTATGCAAACTAATGTCAGAATATCTACTAATAATTATTCTCACACATACACACACACACATAATTACCAACATCAAAACGTAAGAGTAACTGGTTACCATAGTCCGACTACTACCAAAAATTTTCAGTCTCAAAATTTTAGAAGATTTGATTTACAACCATCTAAAATGATTGAATTATCTTCAAAATTAGTAATTTATTGTCTAAATAAGACTAATACATCGGCTTCCCTGTTACACGATGTTTCATGTTCATTTTGTCAAGATTTATTAAATTTATTGAAATTAGCTTTAACTTTTATTGAATTTAGCTATCAAATATTAGATAGAAATATTGATACCATCAAAAATAGTAACACTAATAATGATAATAATAACAAACTAAATGAAGTTGGTAACAATCCCTTTATTAATGTTAATAACAGACACAAATTTTTTATATTAGAAACTCAAAATCTTCAAAATGATTCTCTTACTGAGCTAATTGGCACACCACCTCTATTATCAGACTCAGAATGTATCAGTAATAAAGATTCCACAATGATAAAACCATTGGCTACTAAATATGATGTTATAACCTTTAATAATTGGTATACAAACTTCCATTACCATGAACGGATAGAAATGCATAAAATGTCTTCAGCTACTGTAATAGATGATCAAAATAAAGTATGGTGTGGTAACATATCTGATTATCAAATTTTATTGAACAAATTTAAACAAATTGATCTATATTCAAATATAAATCCAAGCACAGTTAAACACGGGCCTTATTATTCCCCATTAAACTCTACAGTTATTAATATTCCTTATTTGCAATTTGATCCTCAGAATCCTTCATTTAATGATAAATTTTTATTCAATATAATGTATATGGCTCCATCTTTAAATACAAGATTAATAATTAATTGTTCGGATCAGTATGACCTACCAAACATTGATAGATTGTGGATTGAATATGAAACTATTTTGACAGATAGTAATAAAGTTCATGCAAATCATAACATACTGCAGAAATCATCACACAATTATTTAACTATTCATTTTCCATCATCTGGATCTATCGGTTTGGGTAATTTAAATATAAATTCAGTCGAAACTATTTTAAATATTTGTTTTCTTATGTGGCAAGTGTCTAATTTAACACCAGACGAAGTATTGTTATACTGTAATGATGGTTACACGGAAACAACGTTTCTAACAGTAGCATATCTAATATTTTGCTGGGATCTATCTTTGCAAGATGTCATATATAGATTACATTCGATTAAAGATAGACCATTTTTCTTATTTCAAGTAGATATGCAAGTGCTTGGCCATTTGCAGAGTTTACTAAGAAGCTTTAGTCCTCAAAGAACAGCGAATCAAAAATATTTTCACAATGGATTAAGCTTGCCCCTGCCCAAATTAAAAATTGATCCTGAAATGTTTAGTTCAATTTTTCTGGTTAGATTACCAGAATTGAATAAATTTGTTAAATTAAATGGTCCTTTACCATCAAGGATTTTACCACATATGTATCTCGGTTCTTTGGTACATGCCCAGAATCCCGAATTATTGAATAGACTAGGGATTACACATATAGTATCTGTAGGTGAAAATTTATCATGGGTATCTGCTAGTGTACTTAATAGCCCAGATAGCAATATATTAAAAAACGTGTCTTCGTTCTCCACTTTTCCATCCTCCTCATCCTTAACAATACCATCTTTGTCACATACAAGTTCAACGTCACATTCGAAGATATCATATGAGTCTGATAATGTTAATTGTAATGATGACCGAAAAAATTCAAGCAATACTACAAATAATGATTCTGATAATAATAGTAATAAGAAGATTTCATCCAATATGACAGATCCCTTACTATTTCAAATTATTGAACAAGATGGATTTAAAATTTGCAAGATCAATAATCTACAAGATAACGGCAGAGACCCATTAACTGGACGTGGACAATTAAACAAGGTATTGGATTTTATAGATGAGTGTGAACGTTCAGGTGGAAAAGTGCTGGTGCATTGTATGGTTGGTGTGTCAAGATCTGCAACTGTATGTATTGCAGAATGTATGAAACGATTAAAAATAGATTTATTAAGAGCATACTTATACGTTAGAGTCAGAAGACTAAATATTATCATTCAACCAAATTTAATGTTTATGTATGAATTATTAAAGTGGCAAGAGACCTTAATTGGTGTACCTCGTACCATTGATTGGCATATAATATGTAAAGCTATTGCAGAATTAAACAAGAAGTATATGTGAAAACATCGAAAAGAAAAAAGAATGAATGGATTAATATAGGTATTATTGTTTTATACTAAATACGAATACATAAACTAAATATATACATGAATTTGTTGTTTGATAATCAATAATGCTATTACTATTATTCTAAATTAGAACTGTTGTTCTTTTCCTTCTGGTCTCGCACTCATTATTTGATAACCATCCTTACGTTTTCTATTAATATTATTATATTTAGATATCATTTGCACATCAGTAGTACCATTCTTTGGTGAGGAAAGCATATCGGACAACTGAGATAGAATAGAATCTACATGCTTGGAGTCCTTTATTTGGTCTAAGTCAAATGATCTATTTTTAGGATCATTTTTTAAATCAGATCTATTCATTTGCTCCATCAACAATTTTCTAACACAAATCATTTCTTCTTTAAAAAGCTTTAATTTATGTAGATCATCATGTTTACTTTTATATATTTTTAATAGATTTTTCATTGTTAAGGGGGAATAACTTTCATTATTAATTTCATTATAAAGTAATGTTTTCATCAGTAACCAGAATTTTATATTACCTCTTTGCATTGTGATATTTTCGCTATTATTAATAATAATAGGAGTGTCAACAAGCTCAATAGTAGCTTGTTTAGATTTATCGCCGATTCTAGGTTCTAATTTAAGTATTCTTGTAAACCCACCATTTCTATCTTTAAACCTGTCAGCTAATTCATTAACAACTTTAGCTAGGAGATGCTTGTTATCACCAGAAAGAAAGAGGTTAGATTGAATATTTTGAATATAACGATTTGAACCATTACCATGATTATATTTCTTGGCAGCTGTAATTATTCTTTCAGCTAACCTGGAAGTCTCTTTACATTTTTCATAGGTAGTAATAATTGATTCATGTTGAAATAATTGTGAAACTAAATTTCTTAATAATGCATCTCTGTGTGATTTGGTTCTAGATAATTTTCTCGCTAAACCGACAGTCATGATTAGGTTAAAACAGATCTAATCCTTATAGATAAGTGTGTATATGTATACGTTTATTACGTCTACACTATAATAATATGATATTCAAGTTCTACTTCTATTTAACTTATTGCGTACGAATTAATTAACAGTAGTTTAACAAATAGGTGCTATATGTATAGACTGCATACTCAAAAACCAACTAGCATTAGCTCATTTATTCCCTTGAAGAAACATCTAATTTCTTTCTGTTATTTTTTTTTTCTTCTTCGTTTTGTCTTTTTATGTTATTTATTTTTTTGAATGTGCAACACCCATACCTTTTAAAAATTTGAATTTTTTAGTCAGAAATAAAGAAGTCATCTATAAAAAAAATCTGCAAATATGCTACAGAAGATAATGTGTTTCTGCATCATTATTCTCCATAGAGGCAACAATTTAAATGGTTATCCACTGTATTCAAAAGAGCATTAAATTATTGGACATGTTATTGTTGCGTAATTATTCTCTTTTTGTTTTTTTTTTCCCTTCTTTTATTGATAAAGCTAAGTTACGGAATAATACATGATGGTAACTAAATAGAATCATTCATATGGAGTATATAGAATATATTAACATATACGTATGCATGTTCTGTGTGTGCTTACACCTACAAATGCAATTGTAAATAGATATACAGCTTATTAAATCTACAATTCTAGCCTTTTAACTTGATTTCTTGTCAAGGGTCGTCTTTGAATATCAGTATTTTTTTTCTTATGATTACCATCACCAATTCCATAAACTACTTGTGTAGTACCAATTTGACTTTCCTCTTTATCTGAGACAGAAAAAGATGTATCTGAGTTTTCTTCCTTGGATGGATTATGCTGACTACTAGAGAGCATGGCACCCCAACTTGAAGACCTTTCTATTTTGTTAACCACACCGTTATCTATGCGTGATCTTTTTATACTAAAATCAGTGACTTTAGCATTACTATCTAAGTTGGATGATGATCTTGAAAGATCTGGAACATTATCTAATTGTAGTACATGAGATTCATTCGATAATGATGATTTTGAATTACCATACGACAATTTTCTAGGTTCTCTAAACTTAGACATTGCCTCTTTAGTGCTTTCCTTAAAATTGTTTTTAATGGAATTTGATGGTGAGTGCAAATCTGATAACTTACTTGGACTATTCATATCATTGAAGATTGTTTTGCATATCTTATAACTACGAGATTCGGACAAATTAGGCCGTTTCCTCTTTACTTCTCTGATGGGATTAGATATATCCTTTTCTGGTGATGTAATTATGCCTTTTTTGATACTAATCTCATAGCTATTTGAATCATTCTTGGGACAGAAAATACACCAATTGGTATCATTTATTCTAATAAAATTGTTTGAATAATCTGGATTATACATAAAATGACTAGTCTTTCTAAATATTTCCATAATAAACGCTGGAGTTGCTACTGGAATCGTTCCAACATGTTTAACAAATCCAAGTTTACGTTTTAATGAATTTCTAAACACTGCAGCCTGACTATCCGTATCATTCTTAAGATATTTTTTGTTTAATTGAAATAAATCTTTATAATTATTCGTCCATAAGACGTAATCTTCATTTATCGAAGTTAATGCAGAAAGGTTGAGCAATAATAAATCAATATTTTTATTAACATACTCTGTATATTTAACACCTTTATTTTCTAATATTGCTAATATTTTTGTTAAATGTAATAATTCTACCCCTTGAAATCCTGTTATTGCAACTGTCAAAGATAAGTGATCTTCTTCACTTTTATGCAATATTTTAGGGTTAGGAATTAAATGGAAACTATCGGTAAAATAAAATGGTTTGCTCCAAGTGTCTGGTGGATTAATTAATAATTTGTAATGCAGACATCGTTCAATGAAAAATTCAGTGACTATGTATATATTTGACGTTGAATTTTGATGAAGATCTAATGTCTCTAATGGAATGTTACTAGGAACAATTAAGTAATCTGGGTCTGTATGTATGGAAGTAATAATAGTTCCCCCATTTTTTTTAATGACATTAAGCAAAATTCTTTGATGTCTTGAAGGGAAACTATCATGTATAGAAAATGAACAATTATCAAAAAACAAACTAGTGTGTGATTCTTCTTGCATAGCTTTACTTTTATTTTCGCTCTCAAGTTTATTATCATATATGCTCCTACTACTATTAACATTACTATTATTACGTTTTGTAGAAAGATGATGCTCGATATTTTCATTCTTTGCAGAAACTAGTAGTTGTCCTTGTTCTTTGTTCCGATAGTCGTCTGTCACAGAATTAGACATGACTTTATTCCATAATTTACCTCCTCGAGGCTTATATTTACTTAGTAGTAAATCTGTTTGAGTTGATTGAGATTGTATTTCTTTATCAGGAATAGTAATTTGATTAGTTTTCTCTAATGTATCCCAACAATCACAGGAGTCTATCCCAATATCATCATATAATTTATCTTGTACATTTTCTATAAGATAATATGGATCATATTCTAATATTGCATTTCTTTTTTGACAGTCTAACAGCCATTTATAATGTATAATGGGTATATTAAATCGGGTAGCAGCCCTCTGTCTGGTACTGTTCGATTCACCAGAAATAAATATAATATTGTATTGATCTCTTTTTGTTAATATAGTAGTGTCAAGTGTCTTTGAATCTATATGTTTACAACCAAGTTTATTACAAATATTTTCCAAATTTTCAATTGTATGCTTTTTAGACGGTATTCTGCCAATAAAAATATAAAACTTAGAAAAGGGTAAATCAGAGTAATCTTTCTTTAAAAGATACAACATTCGAGATTGAGGATCACTTTCCCTGTTTTTAAAACGGTAATTATGCGTTATATCTTCACCTCTCTTCCACAACTCATACAATTCCAAAATTATTTTCCAGTCAATGAAAATAATGTCTGGTCTATGTCTAACGCAATAACGATACTTATTTGTTCGTATAAGATCATCGCCTATAATCAATACTTGTGTCACTTTCAATAGTTCATCAGTGATGGTACCACCCAATTTTACAACATACTTACAAATATCCTTACGTTTTTGATCATAAATACCAGAAATAGAAAATAATATTCCTTTGAATGGTGCTTTAGATGATGACATCCATACGTTTTACTTCTAAAAATTTATGAATATCTATGTAAAACAATGCGATGTATATAACTAAATAGTTACAGTAGTTAAAATGACTGCAGTATAATAAAAAGTATGTATAATCTTTTTTTTTGTTTTATTTTGTTTTTCCTTCTATATTGCTTTGTTTTTGGATTCCTTTATAGTTCTATATCAAATATCATTATCAGCTTTCTTTTTTGAGAGCATCCATTTAAGCGTATTGGATCTGTTGGAAAGATGAGCTGTTATAAAGTTGAATTTATTTAGTTCTGTTTTTCTTTTTTCTTACATAAGCAAACAATTCGAATTCTCTAGGAAAAAAGAAGAAACCCTAAATAAAATTTAAAAATTAATTAGGTTTGTATAATTAATTTTAGTTATTTGGCACCACATTTTGTATATACAGCATAGGGTTTCAAAAATTTACAGAAAAACTAGTTTTGCTAGTTTTTTATTGTATTTTATTTTTTTTTTTCCTTCTTTAATTGGTAGGAAACAAGGTATTCCATTAGACCGAAAAAATATTACACTATACCCTTTGAGCGGCTAATTTGAACTTTTTATCCCCGGTGATTCGATGCAGACAACTTTTTTGTCATCTTTTCATTTTTCCTTAATGATAAAGACATCTCATAGTAGATTAATCTGATTGACGAGTGATTATGAAAACATTGAAGATATCATGATCAACTTGAAGACAACCCCATGAATGAAAAACATCTACCACAAAACATTTCAATGTTTCCAGCCTTTTTTGTTACCTTCTGCTAGAACGAGTTTATGAGTTACATTAATATTAGAAATGTTACTTTGACTACGTTTGATCCTTGCTGTTCCCTTCAAAAGAAATAAACGTATATATATATAAGGAAGACTTACTATCTAGAATAACTTTCATAGTATAAAACCTATACATTTTATCCTTGTTTTAAGACGTTGTTTAATACTTTGCAAAAAGAAATACTACCAAAATATAATTCCTTTATTTTATCTATCTTAATTACATTTATTTTTCATTTTTTTTCTCCCTTATTGGAATAATAAATCTAAATATATCCATATTTTAACTTGTAATCCACCTAATTCATATGAATACTCAACGGTGCAATATATCAGTGAGTGAGAGCTTTACTAAAAAATCTTCAAAAGGTAGGGAAGATATTAAGTCTAACAAGCAGGCAAATACCAACATGCCTGGGTATCAGAAAAATATCCCAAATATGACAGGTTCTTCACTAGATGATAATTTGATTGAATTGAAGGGGAAACGATTTAGAAAAACGCAGGCATGTGATAGATGTAGATTGAAAAAAATAAAATGTGATGGAGGGAAACCAACATGTGGTAATTGTCTAAAAGCAAAATTTCATTGTGTAACTTCCGATAAATTATCAAGAAGAGGTTTTCCAAAAGGTTATACGGAAGCATTGGAACAAGAATTAATCAAATTGAAGAAAATATTGAAAGATAACAATATTGAAATTACAAAAGAGACAGCTTCTAACGGTATAAATAAAACAAAGCCCAAATCAACGACTGTATTTAATATTTCCACTGAAAACACACAGCCTTTGCAAAGTTCAGTTAATGAAGGATCAGTTAATTTTAACTTTACATCAACATCGTCCATCAAACAATCTAATACTACTCAATCACCAGTAGCTAATCATTTACAAGATCCACAAATCAAAAATATATCACAAGAAGATCCCATTTTAGTTAATGATACTTTTCATAAACAAAAAAATGTTATATATTCTGAGAAGAACTGTATTTATATGGGAAATAATTTTTGGAATAGATTAATGTCATACAATACAAATAGGAATGGTAAGGTTGTAGAAAATAATTTTTATAACATCTTAGAAAAGGAGGAAAAAATTATTCATGAGCAACATATATCTTTAATGGTAAATCTTTTGAATTTAAATCCTAGGTATTATTATCTACCCCAATTTTTAGTCCAAAAATATAAATATGACGAAAACTTATTGAAAAATTTGTTAGCAAATTCAATACAAAAATTTTTTAAAGTTCAGAATTCATTGATACCACTTTTGTATCCAACCAATTACTGGAAAAACTCTTTAATAGATCTTCTTTCTAAGTTTCAATATAAAGTGTATTCAGAAAGAGTAAACCCTGATATCAAACCTCATCTATTATTATGTCTGTTAATTATAATTCAGATTGATTGGTCATGCATGGATAATTTAAGATTGCTACAGGTTATTAGATTGATAAGCGTAAACTCTTTTTTTAGAAATGTTAAACAAGTTCAGGTTTTGAATTTATCTACATTTCTGTTTATGGGGCATGGTCAAAAGTCTACAAATGAAAATTTATGGACATCAGCAGTAGTAGTTGAAATCCTAAATTTAAATCTATCATTAATAAAAGATATAGGTCTTTACATAAATCCAAAAAACTTGAAACCATTGATTTTTTTTGAATGCAAAAATACAGAATCCGCTCAGAATAATGAAGTTGAGGATAGAAGTATTCCAGTCGTAACTTACTGGTGTTTTGAATTTTTAAATTCTTGGTGGTGTCTATTACAAGGTCTTCCAAGAATAAATTTTATTACATCAGAATTTCAACCTAAAATATTAGCAATTTCTAAGAAAAATGGATTAATTCCATTTTCTATTTTAATAAATTATATTACTGAGAAGATAGATGGATACAATCTATTTCATTGTTTAAAAAATGGATTGAGTTCTAAAGTTATAGTAGCAAATGAATTCTATAGGGATATTTTAAAATCAAAAAATCTTTATTTTTACTCAATTGAAAAAGATATCTCGTTTGAAAAAATATCAGAAGCAGTGAAAAATAAGGGTTCTGCAGGAGTTTTAAAAAAGAATGCCTCAAATGATAAGGAATCAATTATTTTAGAAAAGTCAGAGATCATTGAGATTCAGTTAACTTTATATTATTTATTAATGACATTAATTCTTCATCAAAAGTATCAGTTCTCTAGAGATAACCTAAAAAGAATAGGATACAACACTGACTCTGATAGCGTTGCATATGAAATTCTTTGTTTGTATTATTTGTTGATGAAGAGTGAGGCGAATGATAATGGTAAATTGAATCAGGAACAGGTATCTCCTCCATTGCAATTTACTGTAACACATATTTTGCCATGTTCAAACGAGGATATTATAAAATTAACTCTGGATATCCTTATTGAATGGGGTTCAAATCAGAAGAAGAAACTAAATTCTAGGACATCTATGAAACATGTTAAAAATGAAGAAGTCTGGAGATTTAAGAAATATAAGAATTTTTTATATGAGTGGTGCCAATTATGGTTTGAGTCTACTGATCAAGAAGATCTACAATATTTAAAGATCAAATCTACATTTGATATTAATTTAGAGGTTGATAGAATGAGAGTGATGAAATACAATTATTTTAGATCTTTAGAAGAATTTAATAATTTAGGATATTCAAATAATATTTTATTAAAGACAGATTCAAAAGCAATTATGGATCAATTCAATATATTTGGATCGAGCATTAATAATATATCTTCTTTACTTCAACCTTCCTTAAATTCTTTAGGTATGAATGCGTCTAAAAATGGTTTGAATATATTGTCACAAAATGTTGACGTTAAATTAAGTGATAATAGTAATACTGATAATAATATCTTGCAAGATGATAAATCCAAGGATGCTCCAAGTAATATATTTCCATTTACTAATTCGGTACACCTTGTTTCTTCCGTTTTGGGAAAACAAGAAGAAACGGATGATGGGTATGCAGAAGATGATGATGAGGATGAGGATGATAGCAAGCCATTAGAAATTCCATTTATTCATAAAAGGAGGGGTTCACTATTTCATCAAAAACGTATCCAACCACCTCAGAGACACACAAATGCATTTTTAGACCATAGCAATCAAGCAAGAATGCCGCAGAATAGAATAAAACGTTCTTTCAAAGAAATGATTTCTTCAAGTACTTCTACTATTAAGGCTGCAGAGTTAGCAAAGAAACCTAATGTTTTAGAAAATAATCAATCATCTGCTAACATTGTGACAAATATGGAAAATTTAAAAGGTGATATGGTTGTACTTACAGCAAATTTACCAAAGCAAAAACAGAGCTCCGATTCTATATCATCTAGACAACATTTACTAATACCAAATATGCCAATGGAGACAGATATATTAAGCAAGACTTTAATTAAGTCACCTTTCGCTTCGACGTTATTCTTTCAAGAGGATAAGTCGAATACATTGTTAGGAAATTTTAAGTCAAATGATTCACTGTTAAATTCTTTTCAACAACAACAATTTAAAATTCAATCAGGTTTGTTCCAAAAAGAAGTTACACCCCGATCTCTTATTGATATTATGTTGACAAGTGGGAATAAGGGACAAAGTGGAGAATCAAATAATACTGCTACTACAATTGTCAACGAACAAAATGCAGGTAACAAAGAAAATGAATCTAGCGAACACACTATAATTTAAAGTTGAGAAGTAAGCGATTTAGGGCTTGAAAAAAGATTCATGGATAATCTTATAATAATTGAGCAAGAGAGAATTTTTCTGGGTATTTCCAATGAGTTATAATATCTATTAATTGGGATAAGAAATGTATTTCATATGTTGTAATAATATTCAAACTAAATAAAATATAGTAAGACAATTCGATAACATAATCCGTTTTCTTTTATTTATGTACTTATTTTTTCTGTAAATTTATAGTTCCATTAGAACATTTTATTTTTTAGAATACCAGCTTATACAACTAGTGGTAATTTTATCATTGTCAAGCTTTGTATATTCAATAGTGTCTATGTGATGCACATTTACAAAGTACAAAGTGTAAACTAATATAATCCAGCAAGATATTGCTATCGTGATGGTCAACATTTTTAACGAATTTGAAAATGAGGTGTTTACTCTATGCTCTGTTTTAAGCTCAAAAGGGTTCGATTTATAATCATCAGAACCAAAAAAAAAAAAAAAAAAAAAAGAAACGGAGCAGATTGAAAGAAAATATGATACCAAAGAAATATATTATGAATTTATGTATCACATTAATACACACGTTTGCTTTTCTTAAGCATCATCAATATTTTCTTATTATTGCTTCCAGTTAATGTTAATCCTGATGTTATTTTAGTTTGTTATTTTACCATATGTATTATTTATCCAATCGTCATCCTCTTCCTCTTGTTTGCTTTCTCATTTGCTTTTTACGTCTTCTTCTCTTTGTCATATGCATTCATCATCAGTAATAGAAACAAAACTGTATAGTATCCGTTTGAGGCAATAAAAAACGAGAACAGAAACTAACAATAGCCGTTTTAATTTCCCGCTTTTATCTCAACATTTATGACTCATTTTGGGGAAAAAAAAACAAAAAAAGAAAGACAGATATATAAATCTACGATTTGTTTTTTTTTTTTTTTTTTTTCTTATTGTTGGTGCACTTCTATTGTTCGTCCTTTTCTTTTTCCTCCCAATTTGACCAAGTATTGCAAAAAACATTTTCTTTTTACTGGGCGGTGGCCACTCGCTTGTTTTATCACTTAACGATCACATATAAAAAGGAGAGAGTTTCCGTTAATTGCCACTTTTGCAAATATGTCCTTTAAGTACAGTTAACAACGACTTGCTTGGAAAGGAGGTTCTTAATATCAGTACCCACTAAATAATAAAGTAAATAGCCTTTACTGCTTTGTGCCTGTGATCAGATAAGAAAGAAGATAATAAGAAGTATACAATATTTTCAATTATGTCCATGCGCCATCTGATCTCTATTGAAGACTTGACTGATGAAGAGTTTGTTGCTTTGGTCGAAAGAGCAGAGTATTACAAAAAAGTATTCAAAAACAATGATTCTGCAGAATTTCAAAAGCATCATTTGAAGCTATTAGGTAAAACTATCGCTTTAATCTTTACTAAAAGATCCACAAGAACTAGAATCTCTACTGAAGGTGCTGCCACTTTTTTCGGTGCTCAACCTATGTTTTTAGGTAAAGATGATATTCAACTAGGTGTTAATGAATCCTTCTATGATACCACAAAAGTAGTGTCTTCAATGGTTTCATGCATATTTGCACGTGTTAACAAACATGAAGATATCCAAAACCTATGTAAACATTCTTCTGTGCCAATTATCAATTCTCTTTGTGACACATACCATCCTTTACAAGCCATCTGTGATATGTTGACAATCAAGGAAAAACTAGACTATGTAAATAATAAACTAAAGATTGCTTGGGTTGGTGATGCTAATAACGTTATTAATGATATGGCCATTGCTGCTTTGAAATTGGGTATAGACGTCTCCATTGCCACTCCAGAAGGCATCGAAATGGACAAAAACATTGTGGATGCCGCCTCTAAGATTACTCAAAGAAACGGTTCTACTATTGAGTACACTCACGATCCAAAGCATGCAGCTAAAGGTGCCCATGTCCTTGTCACTGATACCTTTGTCTCTATGGGTGAGGAATACGCTAAAGAAGCTAAATTAAAACAATTTGCAGGATTCCAGATTGATAGTGAATTAGCTAAATTGGCTGATCCAAACTTTAAATTCATGCATTGTTTGCCCAGACATCATGAGGAAGTCACTGATGATGTCTTTTACGGCAATCATTCTATTGTGTTTGATGAAGCTGAAAATAGATTATATGCTGCTATGGCCGCTATCGACATATTTGTTATTAACAAGGGTAATTTCAATTTACCACCTAACTAGATAAATAATCTCTAAGCTCCAAAAAAAAATAAAAAATAAAAAAATAGTACATTTGTTTTTTTTTTTTGCCTTTTTGGAGTTTCTCTTTCTTGCTCATCTGAACTATTTAATGCATTTGTAACGTTATCATCATAATTAATACATATTTATTTTTACTATGTTCATTGTTTCTATCTAGTCTTAGATTATTAAACTTTTACGTTCATTCAACAAAAAACAGCTAGATAATGTGCACTTATATACAGATATAGATACAGATACAAGTATAGATATTATCATTTGCCAAAGTTGTCTGGATTGTGTAACATACACTCTATAAATTTATATATACTTCACCAGAATATTCTTTACTGTCCTGGAATTCTAACTCATAGAAATCGGTACCCAACACACCATTTGTAGATGCAAGTTCACATAAAGTGTTAGAGTATACTGGTTTTGTGTCCTCGGTCAATATACCTACTGTTATGTGTGGTATTGAATTAGCACATTTGAAACCTTCTATAATTCCATTTGGAGTTTCAATGAAGAAACATTTATTTTTATCTAATAAAAATTCAGCAACTACTGTCACAATGTTATTATCCCACAGCAATTTCACTAACTTAATCTTGATATTATCACCTGTCTTTAAGACCTTCCCAATATCCTTCTCCTTATCATTCTCGAAAAGTTTTAAAGTGGGATCATAATGTGTCATATATTTTCCCCAGATTTCTTCTTGACTTTTATCCCCATATTTTTTTTGACTAATATGGCATAATGTCACGTGAAACTCTTTTTGAAACTTGTTTTGAAAAAAAAGTTTGTTTAAACTTACCATTGGTTCATTTGGAATTTTACCCAGGTTTTGCATCACTAACTTATCAATTGCAGCTCTAATAGGACCAAGTTCAACATTTAATGAAAAATATACAGGTCTAAGGTTTCTAGCTTTCTTAGCAGGTTTTTTATTATTGTTATTACTTTTGTTTTTCATTTTTTTATCCTTTTGTTTATTTGAAGTATCATTAAATGTAACTGTTTTTGAAGGC
Source organism: Arxiozyma heterogenica (assembly GCF_036370985.1). Classification (NCBI taxonomy): domain Eukaryota; kingdom Fungi; phylum Ascomycota; class Saccharomycetes; order Saccharomycetales; family Saccharomycetaceae; genus Arxiozyma; species Arxiozyma heterogenica. The sequence goes on along the minus strand of NW_027042658.1, from coordinate 1,316,149 downwards.
TTATATTCTAAACTCTTCTCAAAAGCTTTTGATATACTAGTCTCATTTGGGATCTCTGGTATTAATACTGGATATTTATTATGGATCTCGGCCAAGATAACCTTCACATTTGTTAGTGTTGATTTATCATTATTACTTTCGAAATCAAGGTTGATGACTAAATCGAATTTATCATCGGGAGATCTATCTGGGTTAACAGGTTGATATCTCTTCCAAAATCCGCTCATAATTCCAAGAACTTTTTTTTCTCCATACTTTTCTAACTTAATTGTTTGATGGTTATCACCTCTCGCAAGAACTCTTTTTGTAGTGACATCTTTAATGATATCCATTTTATCATATGGAGCAAATGATATACCAATGATTTTAATATTTTGATCGTATGGAAGGTAGGATTCCTTTAATTCATCAACCCATTCAAATAATTGTTGTCTTTCCCTAAATTGATGATTATTTCTATCAACAAAAACACATTTTATATTTTCATTGGCTAACAATTCAAGAGATTTCTTCATTAACATCGATTTATCCTTCCCATGGATATCATCGTTTTGAATATGCCCCCAAGCGTTTGGAAACAAATTTGTCAGGGTTACTGCAGTGGTGGTTTTACCACAGCCTATAACAGAAATTGGGAATATTAAAAATTTCGTCCTTTCATCTACTTTATTATAATCAATAGCATTTTGTGTTTCCCAACCTTCGACCAATTCACGATTCAATATTTCAAGACCAGTGAGTCCTAAATTTTCCAAAAACATATTTCTTAATTTAATGACACCGAATCCAAGCAAGTAATCCTCATATAATTTATTATCACTTTCTAAAATAGGGATAACAAAATCTAAATATTTATTTGTAATGAAACCATGTTTCTTGAATTTAAAAACACGACGTCTCTTAGTAAGATAATCTTTAGTAACTTCCCTCCATTGTCTATACATTAAATATGGTTCCTCAAATTTATATTTAAAGAAAAATGGCTTGGACGGATTATTTGCCATTTTGCCACGAATCACAAATCCTTCAATTTCCTGTCCTTCAAAAGACCCTTTTTCAGAACAATCATTCAAAAATACTTTTAAATCATCAACGGTCTCTTTAATCATATAATTGATCTTTTTAAATCCATATTTTTCAGCAAAAGTAGCCACTTTATCGAATGGCCAAGTATGAAAATCTGGTGTATTTTGATTGATACCGTGCAAATATAAACCTCTCTTATTTCCTGTGTATTCTAAAATATGCTCCTCAAATGTGTCATCACAGTATTCTGCCACCGCAGTTACATTATTTTCATAAAGTTCTTTCCCTAATTGTTTAGAATCTATGCCTAAGTTTTGTAATTGATCCATTAGAAATCGTTCACCTGCTTCGGCATGGTTTCTATTGACATCTTCTCTTGGACCAGTAGAATGTTTGGAACAAACAACTAAAGATCCATCATCCAACCCAGATATAAAAATAATACACCCGTTGGCTTTAATAGACACTTCATAAGGGCCCATTGTGTTCTTTTTGATAAAGTCCCATTTTGTAGTAGGAACTTCATTAATATTGAAAAATTTATCATAACCTCTAGTAATGATCTTTGGATCATCTTTATCTTGTGAAATGAATAAACCTCTAGCATTGCAGGGTAATGTGATATTATTCTTGCCATAATCCCATTCATTGAATTTCCAACTGTTTATCTTCATATCACTATGAGCCAATTGGCATTCAATTTTTTGAGCTCTACCTCTAGAAGGCAAAAGGGAAGCTTCTTCTAATTGTGCACATAATTCTTTTACTGATAATGATGAAGACATCTCAGATAGTAAGTAGGATTCAAACAAAGACAAAAGTAAATGAATGTATTTTCTTTATTTTTTTTCCTGTCAAGATTTATTTATATATTCAAATAAATAAATAAATATGGGAACTTCTACAATCACCTTGTTCGACCAATTTATTAATGTTAGTTCGTCTCTATAATAGTAGTAATTTCCTTTTTATTTCTCATCCCTTTACTATGTATCTCTCTTTTCTTTATGTTAAGTATTTCATGATATTTTTTTCTAGAATTTTGTTTGTTAACAATTTGTTTCAATCGGCTTTTTTGATCATGGGAGACAAATAAAAGTAATGAATTGAAATATAATTAAGTATAAGTAATAAGTAATAAATAAAGCTAGAGAAAGTTCTTGATTAACTTGTCATAATTGTTTAATATAGTGTTAACATTGACGTTTGCTATATCTTCATAGATTATAATATTTTTTTCAGACACAGGTTATGTAAAAGTTATTACAGTCTATTTTGTAGAACGTCGTTATTTTGATTGTGATATATACGAGGGTCAAACTATTTCTCTCCTATTTTCTCTGAACTTTAAGAAATAGTGATATAAATGATGATTGTCGACATTGATGAGGCAGATATTGTGGTTTTATCACAGAATTTAGAAAAATGTAATCGGTTGGCATCCAGTATTGACCAATCTTTGAGGAATATATCTCAAACTTCTGGCCAATCAAGCAAACTGTTTGCACCAATTCTTTCTAGAAATAGTATGTTAATCACTTTACAAAGAAATATTGAAAGTACATTAAATACGGTAGCATCAGTCAAAGACTTAGCCAATGAGGCTTCAAAATATGAAATAATTCTAAAAAAGGTATTAAAGAAATTGGTTTGAAACAATATACACAAATGATCCATAGGGTGGATGATATGTTAGAAGATATATCGACAAATAATGAACAAAATGCAGAATTCCGTGGTATATTGACTCACTTAAAGTCGTTAATAGTGCAAAGTGAAAATGAACTTAGATCGTATTTTATTTTGATATTAAATAGCATCCCTGATTTTGATCCACAAATTAATATTGAAAAAAAGATCCCATTTCCATATTATGAGGATGAACAATTAACAGAAATGTCTTGGATCTTAGATTATTTTTATAATAATAATAATGAAGGAAAAGAACCCTTAATTGAAAATACATTGATTAAGCATAGAAGTGCAAAGATAATCAAATCAATGGCTTTCTTGGAACCATTTGTTAAGAAAATTACTGATAATAAAAATGCACCATACGAACAAGGAAGTAATGGCATTTTAAACTACACAGAAGCGCTAGTGGGATTTATTGTAAGTGAACAAGGCTTGATAGATGATTTGTATTCTCAATCTATAGATTTGAAACAAAGCATCTTAAGTAGAATTTTAACCCCTGTTATAAATTCATATTCCAAGTTGGTCCTAGCCAATATAGATGCTGTAGAGTCAAATAAAGAAAATATTGGTTTGTATAGCTTTGAATTAGTGGAATCTGTACAGAGAATTATAAGGACACTTCGTTTTGATCAAAAACTACAAAGAAATGATAATCTTTCAGTTTGTTTGAAACAAATACATCAGTTGGCAAAGTCTTTATTTAAAGACACGATTCAACAAATCCAGAATAAAGTCAATAGTCTTAATAAGATACCCAATGACAATGGTGTTGCAGATTCTACGGTGGCTGCAGTGTCTGTTTTAAGGAGATTCGGTAAATATAAACAAGGTTGTTTAAAAGCAGTGGCAGGTATGACCAGAGATGAATGGTTAGTTGTTCATTTACAAGACAAAGAGGCTACATATGTTAAAGGATCGCTAGATATCAATTTCAGTAATGTGGCATTACTCTCTTGTTTCTTTAGTGACTGTATTGATATTTTAGTAGTTTTGTTAGAGAAAAGGGCTCAACACATTTTAGTTGATACAGAAGGAGGTTCTTCTAATAAGTATAAACAGCGTATAGGTTTTTTCATTCTTAGTAACATGACTATGATTGAGGAGATTTTGGAGAGATCTGAGTTGCAATCTATTCTAGGAGCCGAAGGTAAAATTAGACTAGATAAATTGAAAAAGAGATATATTGGTTATATGATTGAAGATTGGAGAAGTTTAACCATTAATTTAATGGATTCTATTCATATTGATAGCACTGGTAAAAAGTTAAAAGATAAGGAACAAATTAAAGAGAAGTTCAGAAAGTTCAATGAAGGTTTTGAAACTTTAGTGTCTACGACTTCGCAATTTAGACTGAATAGTCAGGATCTTAAACGTACACTGCAGAATGAGATATTGTCACTTATTTTACCAATGTACCAGAGATTTTACGGGAGGTATAAAGACAGTTTCAAGAATCCTAGAAAGCATATTAAATATACTCCTGATGAATTGGCAGATGCTATTAATCACATGATTAAATAATTTTTGTTTTCTTTTCTTAATTGTTCCATTTCTTGGATTTTTTACATGATTTATTTATTACTTCTTTTTGTACTTTGTTATCTATACTATAATAACATTTGATTTAAAATTATTCTTGGTAGTATTGATGTATACTCATATTATTCGTACAAAATATATGTAAGATAATACTGAATGATATTTACTACTAAATACTTAACTTGAACAAATTAAAATAATAATACAAAGGATTAAAAAAAGACATAGTTATTGATTTTATGATATTAATCTAATGTTTCGTCAATTGTCTTTGGGAAGTTTTCTTTATCATTATTAAATTCCATGATATGTTTAGGTTCATTATTTTCATTTGTCCGATTGACACAATTGGAAGAAGTTTCATTACTTGTTACAGGAGTTTGTGTCAAGTATAATGAATCTCTAGTTTCAATTCCTTTTGCCAATTTTAAATGATAATTTGAAATTTCTGGATGATTATTATTTGCTATTTGTAACGGTAACCACCCTATAGAGTTTCTATCAAACAATGTGGTTAGATCTACAGACGAATCTATAATAGGCTCTTCAATATAATCGCTTACTGAATCAAAAGATTGTCGAAAAGAATCATCAATACTCTTATTAGTTGTATGATTAGATTTTAATGGTTGCAATAATGGTTCCATAGTGGATGCGTTGGCGCGTAGAGAAAACCCTGAAGTCTCAAACGATGACCTTGCAGATATATTACCTTGAGAAGAATCTGCAGAAACTGAAGGTTTCAATGTATTGTTTGGATCCACTTCCAATGCAGTGGAAATATCTTGTACATTGTTTATAATTGAATGAGGTGGTTGAATATCTGTGTTCATTATCTGAGGAGTTGTTGAAGATTTAGGGGATTGAGCCTGTCCTTCCTCCTCTGACATGTTTCCTAATACTTCATTTAAGTCTGTAAATAATGTATTATCAGTTCTTATAGTAGATGGAAGATTATCTTTAATACTACTTCGTCTATGAAATCTTGATGTGTCTAAATTCTTAGTTTTTGGGGATATTGAGGGAAATTTATAGTGTAATGATCCTTGGAAACTAAACCCAGATGCAATATCGCTGATATCTGTATCATCATTATGGATGGAACAACTGTCTAATTCATTATCAATATTTGTTTCTATTTCGGACTTATCTAGTAAGGATTCCTGAGATCTGTTTAAAACTATTTTAGGAATTCTCTGAATGTTTCTAACATTGTTTTGTTTTTTTATACTTACTATAGTGTGATAATCAGTGATACTATTTGTTTTCAACTTTAGCGCTTCTTCATAACTTGGAGGGTTAGATGGCATTTTATCTACCTCCTTTCCTGAATTTTTGCAAATAGAATCAAAAGATGGAGGTGGTGTTTCATTACTGGCATTATGCAAACTTATTAAGTCATCAACAATTGACGCTTTAGATAGTCGTCTTGATGATGTAATAGGTGATAATGGAATAGCTTGAGGAGATGCTAACTCTCTTTGTAAGCTTTTTGGTTGGTAAATATTAGATCTTAATTTTGGAGATTTGAAAACTTCAGCATCCGTAGAGATTATATCTTTATCATCTTGATAGTGTTTGAATTTTGATTTACTATTTGATATAACAATTCCATTATTATTGACAGTTATTGTCTTGGTAGATCTAGGTATAGGAGAAATAGGTGGACAATTTAAATTAATATCCAACGGTTTCACATCTGGTGATACAAGAGGTGATATTACAATTTCTTTAGGAAAGAATATATTGGAGTTGTGGTAAGAAATTTCAGTAAAATTGGATTCATCCTTAGTTGTATTAGTAACATTAACAGTATTGGCCAATAAATGGGAATCGTAACTTGGTAATAAAATATTAGCATGTGAACATAATCTATTTAGTACATGAATTGGAGAGTCAATAGAAATCTCATAATGTTTCCTTTTATTATCGATAACCTGTGATAAACGTAAGCAAATTTTGATCCAATGATTTGATTTGATGTATTCAAATCCGGTATCTGGATGTAAATATTGGTTATTACCAAATCTACTTGGAATAAAGACTTGTAATTCAAAATCTTTGTTAACCAAATACCCATCTTCTTCCAAAAGGTTTCCCATGTATTTAGCTTTTAAAGGTTTACTATCATCAGGTGCATTTGACAATTTAGGACCATTTAATTCGGCTAACAAGAATTTTTTTGTAGGTTCCATTCTATGTACTTTTTTATTCTTACAATAATATTCCATAGTTTCCGTTACATAAACACGGATTCTATGTAAAGTGACTTTATCAGATGGTAAAAATGAGAAATGTATAGGTAAAAATGCATCAAGAATAATATCTTTTGAAGCAATTAATATATCATAAAATAAACGGCCTTCCCAGTCTTTAGATATCACAATTGGTTCGCTTTCTTCAACTGAATTATCTGATGGAGTTCTAACAATAGTCACCGGTAATCTTGCATGTAAATCTGTTTTAAATGCACCACATCTCTCGACAGTCGCTAGCAGGAAATACTCAACAAAACCATAATCGGCCCTTATCGATTCAGGATAAGTTGGAGATATTACTTGTTCAAAAGTGTATATATAATCACCCGGTTCAAATGTAAAAGAGTCGTGGGGCTCTGTACTTTTAGTAAATTGAATTTCTTTTACAGTAGCACTTTGTGATGCATTTCCTAAACTTATAATATCAGAAGTTTGCTCAGTATTAGTATTATTGTTATTACTTGAAAGTGTTAATGTATCTATGCTATGCTTTGAAGAACTATTAGGACACAACTGATTGGTAGTGTTTGATGTAGATGCGTTGCTTATTCTACGATTATTAGTATGGGTAGATATATTGACATTGTTAATTTGAGATGTTGAATTGCCTGGAGTAGAGATTCCAAACAGATCGGTGAATATTGAGTTTATTTGTGTGGGAGGAATTAGTTTATTATCACTATGTGATGTTTTTATTCCAGCTGAATTATTAGAGTTTTGTGACATATAAGGATTCAATTTATTTGTCATTTGTTTATTAGAGGCATCTATATGGGTTGATGCTCTTCTGAATAAACTTAACGGTGATAATGATCTAATGGATCCATTTTTTGGAGACGAATCTATTTTTCTTGAGTGTCGTACATCTTTCTTAGTATTAGCAGTATTAGAATTAGTAGTGGAGTTACTTGTTGAAGTTAATGAACTTCCATGTGAAGATGATGGGACATTAATAATGGAGGACACAGGGGATAAAGTAAACTCATGTAATGCGTTTATTGTAGCCAATGTGCCATCTGTTGTACTATTAGAATGTGACTGTAAAACATTTTTAGGCAAAGGCTGATACATTGCAGCACTACTGTTTTTCAAAAGATACTCAACATGAATATTACTATTATTATCGATATTATTATTTGTATTTGTTGATATTGGAATATATTTAAAATGATCGTGCTGATAAAATGGCCATGTATGATTGATAACATCATTTATTTCAACGAATTCATGCTTTTTGGGTGGGATTCCCTCTGGCCATTCAGTTCTACAGTAACCTTTTAAATTTAATTTAATAGATTTCAACTTAGTTGGTTTTAACACTCGTATAATCAAAGAACCTCTTAAAATAGATGAAGATGAGTTGGTTTGAGATGATAATGACGACTGTTTTGTGCCAGAAGATTCAAATCCCTGCAAAAAAATAGCTGGTTCTACTAATTTAATAAAAACTTGTAAGGATCCACTATGTGTCAGTGGTGTATAATCCATGGGAACATCATAATCCTTTTCTGGTGGGAAAATAGGAGATGTTGGAACGTATAAAGGGTGTGTACCTGTCATCTTGTCATGTGAAGGTTGATACAGATTTTCTTACGGATGAAATGTTCTTCAAAACTACATTCACTTTATAACTATCAATTTATGCTTAAAAAAAGAAGTAGGTTAGTAATAGGTATATCAAAAGTGATGGATATATGTATGTATGCCTGTGTGTGTATAAAGTTATTACTCGAATCAAAAGCTCTGTTTCTTTTCTTTTTTCTTTGTCTTTTTTATCTTTCTTCAATATCTTCATTCCTGATCATTATTCTTTATATAAAAGAAAATAATTTTTTAGAAAATGAATAACAGAACAAACAGGGAGGGGAAAAAAAGTGGAGCAAAAAAAAACAGAAAAAAGAAAATAAAGTTCGGAATAGTAATGAATAATGTTAAAATAGTTAATACAGTCATTAACATAAGGGAAAGAAAATGAAATGTTCATAGCAGCATAAATACTCTTAGAAATGCTTGTAAAGTAATACTATACGTTTGTGTTTGTGTGTAGTAGATATATGAATATAGTTGGATAGGGAATTCTTTTTTGTTATAAAGTTTTGTTTGATATCATACCCCCCATATTATTAAAATTACCTACAGTACAGTTTATAATAAATACATATCCGCAAAAATTGTGTTATTACATACGTGTTTTTTTTTGTATATCAGTTTAAGGTATTTGTAAAAAAAATGGGGCACTTTGTCTAAAAAGAAAAGATTTATTTCTATTTTCTTTCTTTGCATTTCTTCCTTTCCTCTCTTTACTCTCTTTATATATAAATTATATACGTATACTTATTATTTTACCTTAATATTAGCCGCCAACTGAAATAAGGAACATTTTTTTTTCGTTTTTCTTTTTTCTCTTTATTATTTTTCTTTTTATACCGTACTTTCTTAAAATGCTTTTTTTAAAGCACAATTTTTCTTAGACTCTTCGAAGTTGGATCAGTTTTTAAAGTATAGTAATAAAAAGTCTGTTTGTGTGAGTACATTAAATAAACCAGGACCAAACAAGAAAGGTATAGATGGACATATTATAGTTATTAACTTTTTTTCTCGGTTTTGTTTTGTTGAGAGTGTGTTCGTCTGGCTTTATGTGATGTCAGATTTATTACTTAAAGAAATAATTAGACAGAATGAGGATTTATATTCTGTACTAGGGTTAAATGTTAATCGAAATGCTAATATTAACATAAATGACATTAGAAAACAGTATAAAATTCTAGCTTTGAAATATCATCCTGATAAGAATATCATTAATAAAGAGAATAAAGAGGTGGTTGATAATAAGAATAATGATTTGTTTCATAAAATATCAATTGCTTATGAGATCTTGTCTAATGAACAGTTAAAAGTTAAATATGATCAATGGTATCAAAATATTCGAACGAGCAGATTAAATATGAGTAGTACAAGAACTAAAATGATTCATAAATTAAATGAAAACGAAAAAAATGATAGTTTAAAGGTTCATAAAAAAGACTATGATCTTCATGATTTACAAAAAGTTGGACAGAGGCTACGCAAATTGAAACAACTGAAACTACCATATTATAATTGGGATGGTAGAATTATTTCATCAAACATTAATAATAGTAAAAATAATAAAAGTGATGATTATAATATAGATAAATGGTCTGATTCATCAACAATTAAGTTTGAATTAAAAAATTTACATTATAATAATAATAATAATAATAATAATAAATCTAATTTTTTTCTACAATTAATGAAAAAGATTTATTATCGGATCTATATTCTTTATTAAACCTAAATGAAAATGATATTATTGACTATTATTTTTACAGTAATGATGATGGTAGTAGAGACAAATATGATAATATGACATGTCTATATTTAGTTTTATCTTCACCCAAAACTAGTTCACAGATCTGGAATAAATGGAGAAATGAACAAATACCTAATAGAGTTAATGCACAGATTTTTATTAATGGTATATCGCCAAGATTGAATGAGGATTTTTATAAGAAAAATTCTAAATTTTTAGATAATAATATTGAATTAAATTCGGATATTGAGAATCTACTATGTGAACCAGAGATTTTGACTGAAACTATAATAATTAATTGATTAAATTGGTTGAGACTTCATAAGCATGTATTTGTATTTTTTTTACCTTTTTTCTTGTCTTTTTCTTTTCTTTTCTTTACATTCAACTTCATTTTAATTATGTTTTAATAGGGTTTGATTGTTAGGGTTTGGTTGGAGTTGTTTTTAGCTGTTTTTCTTCCTTTTGGTTTTAATTTTTTTTTCTATTTTTTACTTTTTTTTGAAGATAACTATACGATCACAATTCCTATGTTACAATTTTCATCAAATCGAAACAAGAAAAAAACAAATATTGAAATTAAAAGTCAAAAGTAAAAAAAAACTGAAAATAGAAGGGCCTTATAATAAATGAAATGTTGATTCGGATAGACACATCTAATAGTTGATATATTGCATCTTATCAAATCAAAGACTATTTTCTGTTGTTTTTCTTTAACCTATCAATTTAAAGATATATGGAATTTGATTTGTTTATACTACCATTCCAAAACTTAGCACAGAAATAATAATAATAATAATAATAATAATAATAATAATAGAATAAGTAGAATAGCATTAATGTATAGGTAAATTGTGATAGATAGATATAAACGTATAGATAAGGGGAAAAGAACCAAAATAATAGACTATGTTTTCAAAACATAAAAGGAGAAATAATATCTCTTCTATAAACAATTATAATAAATATAATAATACAGTTAAGTTGGATGAAAGAGGCCTTCAAGATTCGTTAAAGGCAGCACAGATAATCTTTCAAAGACATACTACTAATACTAACAACAAAGGCAGTAGTAGTAAAGATAATAATAATGTATATGGTAATAACGTCTCTTCGGCTTCCACACCATGTACTATTTCTCAAAGCAAAGAAAGCAATAAGAATAATAATAATATAAAGAGGCTTCCGAGAAATCAAACAAATACCAAATCCATACCTATAATAAAACATAACGATACCTCTTTAAATAACACTAATAATCAAATTAAAAGAAGACAACAAAATAGCACTCAAGAAGATATGGTTAATCCGCCATCTAGAAGAAAGAATGAACATCATTCAAATCATCATGATGATATAGTAAAACTCCGTCCGCCTAATCAATTGCCTATCTCGTTACAATCTAGCCGTTCTCCCTCGCCAAGTAATGACAGTGTTAATAGTAGTAGTGGTAACACATCTGTATGTGAATCCTTAGTTGATAATGCAGATTATGATGATCTTTCAGCTCAATCCCCAGTTGACCGTTACATTGATACGCCAAAACAATATTTAAATCCTTCTTCTGATTTTACAAAATCTATATGTTTAGGAAATAATAATTTAAAGGGGAATAATATACAAGTCTCTAAAAATAATAACTTAAACAACATATATGGATGTGATGCTAGTCTGTTACAAAAAGATATACAGTCTAAAGGGAAATTATTAAAAGATAAGCAAACTGAATTAAATATACCAAGGCAACAGATTTTGGGAACTAAGATAAATGAAAATAATGCTTCACAGTTAGGCAATCCAAATAACCAAGAGCTCAGCAATTCCCATTATTTCCCATCTGCTAGTAAACATTATCGTATACCTCCACCAATATTGGTTAATTCTAAGGCGGTCGATTCGATGAACTCTCTTAATCTAGTCTCTTCACTTACAAACAATGAAAGCAACGCAAGTACTATAAATGATTTGTTTATGTCTTCATTAGAATCTATATCTGCAAATAATAGTTATAGATCCTTTCAAGAGGAAGATTATACTAACTATAAAAATGAACAAAATGAATGGATTAATAAAAATATGAGAAAAAATGGGTCTCAAGAGTTATTCTTACAAAAATCTTTCAATAGTGATAGTGATTTCAACAACGCCACTAGTGATCATATTAAAAACTATAATAGTTCAGAAGATGAAGCTAGCTCTGAAAGTGAGATTGATGAAAGAGATTATGATGATGTTGATATTTTTACATTGGGGTCGGTAGATCCAGACAACATATCAGCAGGTTCTTTTTCGGATGATGATATCTTAATTAATAATGGTGTTAGAAGTCCTCAAAAATCTAAAAAGAGTAAAGGGGAAAAGGTTAAGAAGATTGGTAAAATTTTGAAAGTTACTGGTAAAAAAGTGCATGTACCAGATTTGAAGACAAAGGAGGATAAATCTCCAACTAATTTTCCGATTCGTTTAAAAGAAACAATGAGACAGGACACCAGTAAATCTTTCAACGAGGATAAGCCATGGAAAAAGCACAAAGATGCGAAATATATTGAGGAAAATGATAGGAAAAGATACGAAGGTGTATGGGTTCGTAATAGGTTTGCTTATTTGAACCTATTGCCATGGTGGCCACAAGATACCTCTGATAGAAATGACAGTAATTTGAATGATAGTAACAAGATAGTTGGTGATGATAAAGAGGCTAGTGAAGACTCTACTCTTCATAAATCCACTTCAAGTGATTCTGAAGATATTGAACCCTTTGTGGATTTGCCAGAAGATGGGTTAATATTGAATCTTGTTGTGAAAGCTATTTGGCAAAGATCTAACTTACCTAATGAGACATTATTTCAAATATATAATTTAGTAGATACTAGACAAGATGGAACTTTGGATCGTAGGTCATTCATTGTTGGAATGTGGTTAGTGGATCAATGTTTATATGGAAGGAAGTTACCGGAGGAAGTTCCACCAATAGTTTGGAATAGTGTAGACAGTTACACAATGAATTTAATTCAAGTACGGATGGCACATGAATCCAAACAAAAACAAAAGAAGAGTAAAAGAAAATTAATGAAGAGAGAGCTTAGGCACATTAAACAAGGAATTAAGCATGTTCATTTGTGAAAAGTTATTTAAACAACTTGTAGTTTTATTTTTGTAACAAGGTCTGTTTTTCCACAGTGAGTGAATTTATCTTTTTTGTTGTATTTTATACAATATGGATATTATAAATATATATATATATAATATATCTTAATTTAAATATACGTTCATATATTCATCATACTATATGCATTACCTAAATCTATCATGCAATAATCTTTCAGCACCAACTTCAGTGTATTCTTCTTTTCCAACCCATAGTTGATGAAAAGTTCCAAGACTTGTAAGGATGCTTCCACCTAGCCATGAATGGTACTGTCTCTCCCTTTGATGGCCAATAGATAATATTCTAAATTTCAAAGCAGGTAGTCTTCTAGTTAACTCTGACATTATTCTATCACTTAGCCCTGGAATTAATGAGGATCCTCCTGTAAGAACAACATTATGAGCTAGCGAAGCATGTATATCAACATCACTTTCCATCATAGAAGCATAAATCAAATCTATAACACCTAAAATATTATCTGAATGTTCTTTGTCTGTAACTCCATTTTCCTGTATAATCCTTTTACCATTGTTGTTTACATTGTCAGATGGCTCAGCTGGTACGCTCGGCTCAACAGATTGTGTAGGAGTATTAGCGTCTTGTTTATTAGCACCACTAGGTTTTGTTCTCTTTAGTGGAACATAATCATTACGGAATGTTGCAACAACACCGTCTTTAGTTGCAGGCCAATCTTCAGGAATATCTACTTTCTTAGGGATGAATAATTGTTCACCAAATCCATATCTACTGACATTGTCAAATTCGATTACTTCTGTCCATGGTGATTCAATTGACCTTTTACTCATATTTTCTAGTTCATTTTTTATTTCTGCTAAAGGTTTTTGCGAACTGATATGGAATAAAGTTTCTTTACATTCTTGATAAAATCCACGAGAATTAGCAAATTTATATAGGGATGGATTTATTATATAGTCAAATATTTTCTTCTTAAATTGAGGTTTTCTTTTTTCAATTGCAAATAATGGAATAATCTCCCTGGGTTTTAAATAGTCTTCTAATAAATGATTGAGATATCTGCCAGCAAAAAAGTTTCTTCTTGTGCTTTTGGATAAAGTCATACCATCTAAAACGGGACTTACAGAGCACGTGTCGTGCCCAATATCGACTACTAAACAGTTAGATCTGCCTGTTGCAAACGAAACACAAGTTGAAGTTGGTGCAAGATAGCAGGCTTCAAACTCCATAGACTCTAACAATATTTCAAGTGATTTTTTTCTATCGGTACTTGAATTCCAAACTGGTTCTGTTAAGAAGGCTGGTATCCCACTATTTGATTTCAGATGTAATTCATGTTCTAAGGCCCATGACCATTGCTCTTGTGCTGCATCCCAATCAATAACAATTCCGTTTTCTACAATTTGTTTGATTTCATAATTTTTTCTTGGTAAGCCAATTGATTGATCAGCAAACACACGTTTCCCTTTTGTTTTGGTAGTTGTAGTACTTACATCCTCTTTAGATCCAGAGTCTTCTGAATTGCTGTAAAAACCATAAGATGATGGTAGAATAGATTGAGGGCAATCTGTTCCAGAATAACCGATATTTGTTCTGTAGGAACCGGGATCTATTACCACAGCTGAAATTTCATCACCGCCGTAGACTTGTAAAGTTGAGTTAGACATAATTGGTGCGTATTGTGTTGACCTTATTGCCTTTTAACCTAGTATAATATTATTCGGGAACTATGATAGATCGGTAAGTTTTTAAGTTTATATACACTTAAGGTTTACTAGCTATTCTTTTTTAATAATAATGGATTTTCTTTTTTTTTTTCGACATCTACAAATTTTGATATTTGAAACCTTTTAAAATATAAAGGTTAAAGAAAGTTTCCGTCTGAAAACTTTGCAATATATAGAAAATAATAGGACAATTTAATTGAGATCGAAATAGTAATGTTTATTTATATTATATTAAGTATATATTATACAACAATGGCTTTATATGTATAAGTGTAAAAGATTTGTAAAGTTTTTATAGTAACTATGCAGCATCATATTCAGTTCTTCAATGATTTGACAACCAATTCAGTAGCTTTTTCAACACCTTCTTTGGTACCTCTGATATAGATGATATCATTTACAGAATCATTTTTTCTTGGAACATTGATTAAGACACCTGTAGAGGATCTAATATTTTTCACGTTAGAACCACCTGGACCGACAACTTTGTTGAATTTTCTTGTATCAGCAACCCAAACAAAACCAGCATAAGTAGCTTTAGATGCTAATTGGATTCTTTCTTGAATTAATTCAGAAGCTTTATCTAATGCAGCCTGTTTTTTATCGTCATCATCAGTGTTTTTTTCTGGTTTTTGTTCTTCATTTTCATCAGTTAAAATACTAGATAAATCGATTGGTTCATATGTTAACTTCCATGGAATCACACCTTCTTCAGAGACAGTGGCAGGGCCAACTTCAAGAATTGTTACCTTAGTTTTGATATTTTCCCCTTCTGTAGGACGAACTTTGTCAGTTGGGATATTCAAAGCGTGACGGTTTAAATTATTTGCTCTTCTAGTAGCAGAACCATGTTTAACACTGACAAACTCATCCATTCTTAATTTATGAATAAAAGCACCGCGTTCAGAAACAAATTCGTGAATAGAGGCAGGAACTTCTATTTCCAAATCAAAATCTTCTTTTAAAATTTCAGAAAATATCTTCCTTTCAGCCTTTTCAATATTTTCTGGTAACCCAGTTAAAGTCACTGGACCAGTCTCACCTTTGTTTGGAACATGCAAGGTAATATGGAAATCATTTTCTAATTGACGACGGATCATACCACCTGGACCGATTAAAGCACCTTGTCTTTCCTTTGGCACATCGATTTCTTTGGTTTCACTATTTTTAGCATCTTCGACAATTTTATTAATTTGTTTGATGACTTTAGAAACGAATGATTTTGGACCTTGGATTGTAATGATATTACTTTCTTGATCAGAATTTGGAATATCAATATTCTTATTTTTGATATTATCGCCACCAGCTTTGGAAATAATATCTCTTAAAACGTGACCACCAGTACCAACGATGTTTCTGTGGTAGGCATGATCAATTTCAATAGTTTCTTTGGTATAATCAGAGGCATCCTTTATTATCTGTTCAACTTTGTTAGCAGCTTCTTTGATAGCAGTTCTAGTACCAGTTATTTCTAAGTCAACTTCACCAGATTCCTTAACTTCGTCATCGGTAGCCTTCTGTAAGAAGTCCATTTCGACACCGAATTCAGCTCTGATATCATTGATTACATCACCATTCTTACCAATAACTCTTGGAACATGTTCACTTGGAACTTTAATAACGATTTTATTACTGTTTTCTCTTTCGAAATCAAGTAAGGAGCTTAATTCTTCGTAAGTCTTTTTCACACCACGTGAAGGACCTCTGATAGTGACGACTTCATTGTCTCTTGGGAAGTGGATGAAAACGTTGTATTTATCTTGTAATCTAGTACGGTAAGAACCATTTGGACCAATCAAGTTACGGTGAAGTTTCAAAGGAACAATTAGTTCTTTGGTAATGATGTCAGCCCATTTTTTAGTTTCAGCCAGAATAAATTCCTTAGCACAAGTCAAGTTAAACTCTAAACCAGTTAATGTGACTTCGACCGGAGCTTTATCATCGGTTTGTTCACCCACATCAATTTGGCAATCAAATTTTGCTTTGGTAGCTTGAAGGTTAGATCCCTTATTACCAATTAGTCTGGAAACAGAATTAGATGGAATTTCAAATGAAAGTTTGCTTTTTGTAGATGGATTATCCACAATATTTTTTACTATTTTAGCAACTGTTTTGATAGCAAATTCATCACCTCTAATAGTTAATTCGTTTTCAGATGGTGTATTTAATTTGAATTGGACGTGGCCCTGATCTTTACCAATATGGTTTAAGATCAATGCAAGAGTGACTGTATCTTTGGAGAAGAAAGTATTTTGTGTAGAAGAATCAATTTCAAAGACTTTTGTAGTCATATTTTCAAATGTAGCACGTAATGGATCCAAAGAAGCAGAAATGTTTTCTAAGTTGGATTTGATTTCTTCGGAAGATGGTTTGAAGTCATCATATGAAGAGGTTGCAATAATAACAATAGTATCATTTCCTGGGTAATAATCACCAATTTGGATGAATGGATAATCATTTTCAGTACTCAATAAAGTATGCTTAATGGATTTATGGAACAGTTCATAATCTAGGTCGTTGATGACTAAGGTGTCTTCAGGAGTAATCGAGTTGACTAAAGAAATTAATTCTTTACGAACGACCTTAATAGCGTCAGAATTATCTGATTTAGCACTGATCTTGATGTTAACAATAGCATCATCAGCAATCAACTCCTTTGGGGTAGGTAATGTGATGGTGACTGTTGGATTGTCCTTTTTAATCTTTTCTAAGACAGGGTATTTAGTAAAGTATAATACTAAAATTCTTGCATGTTCAATGTTTTTAGAATGAGCCTTGGAAATATCTAAGGTATCTACAATGAAGGTTTTGGAAGAATTTCTGGCATAATCTATAGCATCTTTGACTTTATTTTCCTCACCAGAAAAGGAGACAAACTCGTCTTTAATATCAGTTGGGAAAGTAACCATGACATTGTATTTTTCTTTGATTTCATCAGCGTTAATCAAGAATTGGAATTTGTTTGGAATCTTGACTTTTTGTTCAGTTAATTCCAAAGATAATCTATCAATATAATTTTGAATAGCAATTTTAGAATCTTGAGCTTGTTCACGTAAACCTGAAACAACAATTTCACCAGATGATGGAAAGAATTGAACTTTTAATGATTCAGGGATGCCATTGATATCAGCAACCTTGATAAAAGGAACCAATAATGGGTCAGAAACATTGATTCTAATGGTAGCATTCTTGGTCTCTTCCTTAACAATTTCAGAAATTCTTTCCTTTGCTTGGTTGACAGATTCAAAATCACCGAAAAGAGTAACATTGGATGTGTAGTCGTCTAAGTCTTCATCAAAGGAACCTTCATTATAATCCTTGGCCACTTTGATCTTGACATCAAATTCCTTAGAGATTTCCATAATAGTCTTACCACCTGAACCAATGATGGCAGCCTTACATTTGGATGGAACTTCCATAATGGTTTGAATTGGTCTAGTAAGCTTCTTAACTAGCTCTCTTTTGGCAGCACGTACATTAGTTGGATTACCGGAGATAAGGAAAGTTCTTGAATTCTTAGATAAAGTGGATTCGATAGAGACATCTAAGTTTTGTTTTAAAGCTAAAACCATTTTAGATAATTCGGGTTTACTGATAGAGATTTGGGATTCTAAATCTAAAGTGAAAGATTCTTGAATAGTCTTAGACTTCATGCGCTTGATACTAGAAATAGAGGTGGAAGAAGAATTAGCACTAGAAGATATAGAAGAAAATGGAACAGGTTTCATGTTTGGACCCCAATTAACTTTGGATCTTGGGAATGCATCCTTAGATACTAAGGATGGCAGATCTTTTAAGGATGGAAGTGGTTTGGGAGTAACAGAAGATTCTTGTTCACTAACTTCAGTTGGGTTAGTTTCATCTGCAGTAGTAACAGCACTATCATTTGTGGAAGCAACAGAAGATGAAATTTCTTGAACTTCTTGAGTTTCTAGGACTTGAGGTTGTTCAACTTGTTCAGATTCTAAAGACATTGTGATACTACCTGTCGAATAGCAGACTAAAACAACGGAAATTCAAAATATTAAAAAAAAAAAAAAAGTAAGACTAGCGAGAGAAAAAACCAAAGGGAAATCAACCAATACTTGAAAAATATTCAACTAGAACGTAGTATCTCAATTGTATCAAATTTTATTTATAATCAATCAGAGCAATTGAGAAGAGTTTTACTGAATAAATTTCAATCAAAAAGAGGGGGATGAAGATAAAAGAATATGACAACTAACCAAAAGAGTGTAGAAATAAAAATAGATAGGAACCGAGGATATACAAGGTTGCTAGAAAAAAGGATAGTTTTGATTAATTAGCCAGTAAAAGGATATATATTGTGTTAGGTTTATTCTAAACAGGTATTACACAATTGCTCCTGCGAAAGTAGTAAAGACACTTTTTACCGTTTGGATTTATTTGTTCTCAAGTGTGAATTCAAGTGTGAATATCTTTGTTTTTTTTTCATTTAGTTTTTTTTTTCGGCTGATCTGTTTTACCATTAAAACAGCGCATAAAAAACGAAAAAATTAAGAAATAAGGAGATTGAAAGTAAAAAAAAAAAACCGTGTTTAATGATATTTTTATTGTATATCATACGAATTGCTATATTATTGGCAATAACAAGAATATTATATGCAGGAGTAATAGATGGTAAAGGTGCATCTATATGGGTGTTATTTAAGAAAATCTGGTAGTCAACTGATAAGAAACTAATTATTAGAGGAGGGGGAAGAATAATTAATTGAAATATCCAAGTAGAAATCCTAGTTCAATACTTTGTTTTATCTTTTTGTATTGAACTCAACACATACGTGGTACATGCTTTATCTAGTGCCAATGTTTTTTTTTTGTTTTTTTAACTTTTGTTTTAAAATTTTTTATTTTCTTCAAGTCTCTGGAAAACACTTTTATTAAAAATGAAAATACAATATTTTTGCATCCGTACACCACAGAATATAGAGAAAAGGCATATTAAAAACTGTTTATGGGTATGACAGTAACACCACTTCTATTTTCCAACAAAATAAATGCCAAGCAATGTTTTTTGTTAATCTTCTATATACAATATGATTATAAGTATTTATTAATATGAGAATATAATTACTTAGGATATTTGTTAATGTTTAAAACAAGAGCTTGCTGTTGTATTATGAGGTGGTGAAATTCTTTGCGTATTCCAGGGAAGCGCAAATAAGATTAATAGTCATTCAAGTAATCGAGACAGTAATCAATTATAGGTGATAATATAATTACTAAAACGGTCTTATATATTGAGCGGCTTATATCGAGCTAATATATTTATTCAAAGTTACTTAACTTGTTACTTGCTTGTTGTTCTCTTTTTGTTCATATATAATATATAAATTATTTACAAGAAACGGTTATGGAAGATGATCTTTTATCTTCAGAAAACGTTGTCCTTTTATATGTTTTCTGGAGCTCAATCAATTATCCAGATTAGTACATTAATAATCTGATTGATTCAAACCCTAAAATTTATTACATTAATCTAGGTGCACTAGTGGATTAGAACCGCACCTCCATTCTCTAATTATGGTTATTATTATTCTATTCAACGACAGGTCGGTGTTGTAGATCAACCTTGATATTATGATTGTAAAAAACGATTAGGGTTGAAAAAAATTGTTAGGGTTTTGTGATGATTGTCAAGAAAAGTTCTAGTTTGGATTTATAGGACTTAGGGTTTGTTGATAAATCCCACATGATTGTTGAATACTATGTAACAAAATGAAACATTCATGAAACATTAAATAGCTAATTAAGGAGAAATGTATCTACGGTGACAGTCGTTACAGAACCTCAAATAAGAAACTATCAACCCATAGTTCATATATAAAGGACCAGTACCTTGGTATCTAAATTTATATGTTTGGTTGATTTATAAAAATATGTAGCACATTGTATAATACAAAAAAGAACAAGCAATAATCGTTTAATTCTCCTAGATATATATAACGTTCTTATATATTTGTTATTGCCCTTACTATTCGTTCAATAGTACTGTTAAAAAAATTGGTCCTAAGTCCAAACTATAACATTTGCGGATCTGTGGAATAGAATAGTTATAACCATCAAGATTACATAAGATCCTGAATGAATCTAGAACCAATTAGTGTATTAATAAGCCATACATGTGCTACAACATTAGATGCTGCATAATAAAAAGATTGGATTACATAAGATCTTGGCAAATCTAGAATTTACCTATTGTTTTATTAAGTCCCACGTGTATTACTAATCACCATGATTAGAGAATTGGGATGCAGTTCTAATCCAGTAGTGCACCTAAATTAATATAATAAATTTTAGGGTTTGAATCAATCAGATTATTAATGTACTAATCTGGATAATTGATTGAGCTCCAGAAAACATATAAAAGGACAACGTTTTCTGAAGATAAAAGATCATCTTCCATAACCGTTTCTTGTAAATAATTTATATATTATATATGAACAAAAAGAGAACAACAAGCAAGTAACAAGTTAAGTAACTTTGAATAAATATATTAGCTCGATATAAGCCGCTTAATATATAAGACCGTTTTAGTAATTATACTATCGACTATAGTTGATTACTGTCTCGATTATTTGAATTACTATTAATATTATTTGCGCTTCCCTGGAATACACAAAGAACTTCACCATACCATACTACAACAGGATCTGAAGGGCGGATTTAGCTCAGTTGGGAGAGCGCCAGACTGAAGATTAGAAACTTTAGTCACTGTTATCTGGAGGTCCTGTGTTCGATCCACAGAATTCGCATTTTTTATTTTTTCATAAAATTGTATAATAACCCTGAGGTTATGTGTTTCCGATAACAGTAGTTCTTATTGAAATCTCAATAATATTTCCACTTGGATAGATATAAGATATAGACTCTTTCTATATCTCTAGATGTAATATTCCTATATATCTATATATCTATATCCCTAATCTAAGATAACCTAATAGTATACACTTATATACTATATATCTAAACCTATGTAATCCTTCGTTCCTTCTTCTTTTCTTCTTATTCGTTGCTTGGTTGTTGTTCTTCTTGGTGGCTCTCTTGTACTTATGTTGGTTACTCCTGTTTTTTTCTATGTTTGTAAAATTTTGCAAAAAGGAAAGTTTAGAAAAGTATCGTTAACCCTCAGTTTTCTAAGCAAAACCCTAAACAGTAATATTAGGGATATTACAAAAATTCCGATTGTGATGAAGCCTATAAATATAAATGTAATAGATGAAACCTTATTACAAGAGGTATATTCTTATAGAACATTAAAATAGATAAATGATTCTTGGTTGGTTGTCGTCAACTAAAGAGTTTGCAAGATCGTTTATAGTGCCATAAGGATTTCATATGTCATGTATGATAAAAACTTATTTTGTTTCTATAGATGTAATGTTAATAAAAATCGATACAATTAGGACCAGGTAATACACAGGGTATACTCAATTATCTATTCTTTTTTATTCTTGGTTTACTTTTTGTTCTGCTTAGCTGACTTCTTCTGTGCTATTGTTGTTTACTTGTATTTTACCTGTCTATACCATTTTCTTTATAGTTTTTTAGTAAAGTTTGTTTACAAAATTCTTTACAAAGAAGACTTTAGGTGAAACATTATTAATTCTTATTTTTCTAAATTTATTCTAAAAACCTTAAACACAAATATCAGAAGTATTATAGGTAAAGTGTATTTAGAAAAATAAGAAGCTTGCAAACCTGAGATATAAGAAAGTAGTTGATTCAAACTGTTATAGTTTTATTTCCATTGATATTTTACTTTCTTATCTCATTAAATATTGAATTATACTCAAAGTACGTGATATTTGAATATGACTAAATAAAAGTAGTCTAAATGTACTAAACTAATTACAAGTGGTATGTTCTATGTTTAACTCTCTTTGTTGATTCTGCTTTCTTCCTCTTTCTTTTTTTAAAAAAATAAGAGTATTTTATACGTAAGTATTTTAACCTGTTTAATTTCTTATATTCCTTTAGCGTAGTCGTGCCTATAGAGACTTCTCAAAGGGGGTTAAAGATAATTTTAGTTGTCTTTACTTTCATAAATATTTCAATTCGTAACACTACATTTTAAAGAATAATTAAGAAAAAGCTACAATATCTATTAATGTATTTTATTCACAGTATGATATGTTACAATTATAGTTAAGGTTTCCATATTGATTACATGGTATTTATCAACTATTTATGTTTTTTTGTTGGAATATCAGCCTAAACTCAGACTTTAACTATTTTATAAAAAGCATTAAATATATATTTATCCTAAACTTTACTTTTGATTTTTTTTCTTCTTGTTTTTATTAAAAACTATTTAAAAAAAAAATTGTAATGATAATTCTTTTTTTATCAAAGAATTTACATTGGTAATACATTGTTGTATTATTAATCACTAGCGGTTATATTTGCATTAAAATAATTCTTTCTTATTGCATTTACCTTTTTTTAAAAAAGGTTATTTTTAGCAATGTTGCCCTAAGTATCTGTAAGGGTTGTAATAAATAACTTAATGGATTAAGAAAATTAGTCTAAATATAAATAATTTTAGTTAGATTCTATAGAAGACCGCACCATAATCATGATGTTTTTTTCATTAACACGCTGTGGTTATTAGTTATTGTTCTTGTACTACATTAAGAATTACTTCTTGGTATCAGTACTAAGATGTATTTAAGGAATATGATTATCCTTGATATACTTCTCAATTAACGAGGGCCTCTTGAACAAAACTCGATGTAATCACCTTGCTCTGGAAATTCTCCTATCAGTTCCAATACCCTATATAAATCATTGTGCACGTGGTTGTACCAATTGTCTATCCAAATATTCAAGTGTTACCCATAAATTGATATATTTACTGGAGTCCAGTAAGGTTTCTCACAGTGGTATTATATTTCATATTGAGTGTTTCCTTTCAAAAATGTATTCGTTTTTGTTTTTATTGGTGATCAAAAATAAAAGTTTAGTTTGTAAAAAGTTGTTTTTAAAAATTTTAAAAATAGAAACTTCTATATAAAGTTAAGCTTTACCTTAGTCTGAAAATTCAAAAAGGATAATTAAAGATTAAACAAAATAAATCTGAATTCTTAAAAACACGTAGCTTTCTTTTTCAACATCTGAAAACGTTGTTTTATTCAAACATTCTTTTAATATAATATGAGATTAATCCATTCATATATACTGTATAATGTTAAAATAACTTGAAAATCTTTATAAATTAAAATAAAATATCTAAGTGTTTGAATGAGTTTATGCTGTTTTAAAAAACTAATTCTTCATCTGATTAAAAATGTATATAATAAGTAAACTACAATTAGCAAATTATCTTATTGAATTACAAAGTTAAGAATGATAAAACAATAAATAATGGAAAAATTTACAACGAAAAAAAAAAGTACAAAAGAATAGATCTGTTCATTTTATTCCAATAAGGAAGAACAAATTATGATATAATATTTATATACATTTCTTATTGATTCTTATAATTTGTCTATTTTAAGGGAATGAAGACAAAAAAAAATTTATTTTTCTTTTTAATTATTACATATATAACTCAACTACAATATTTTCTATAAAACCTCTAATATATGCTGTAAATATACGATTCAAGACCATAAAACAGTAATAAATTTCTAAATAACAAAATCAAATAAATGTTCTTCTGTTATTACATTATTTTTTTCACAGAAAAAATATATTTAGAGTATTCAACAAGCATGCATTTATATATTTAATTGAGTATCATAAATTAAATACCAAAAACCAAAAAGAAAAAACTATATATCTAATTAATTTCTTCTAAATAATATATCAGTTGCAAAAAAAAAAATAAAAGAATTAATTTATTAAAACCTTAGTTCTTTTTTCAAAATTGGCATCAATTATAGAACATGAAGAATCATACTGGACATTGTTATCATATTTTCTTTTCTTATGGGTACAAACATCATCCTTAATATCTAATGTACTTTGAGACATCTTTAAAATCCAGTGTTGTAGTATTTCTTTCTTAACATATAACGCATAATTCAATTTGTTTAAACACCAACGTTCCATGTCATTAAGCGCCTTGACACTTAGTCCAGTAATTTGGGACCATGTTTTCATTGCATATGTATTATCAGTGAGAAACTTGTGGCTAATAATCAAACAAATCAAAAATATTCTTTTTGAACATTTAGCAAACTCTGGTAACTTTGCTAAGTCTGTTTGACCCTGATACAATTTATTGACGTAGTATGATGCTAATAATGTGGTAATTTTATTACATTTTGAACGTTTCAAAATTTCAATAATAAATGGCCTTATAGATTGAATAGAGTTATCGATTGTTCCAACTTGCAAATTTTTGGTAAATTTAAATAATAAAATGGAAATATTATGAATAATTGATGCAGTGCATTTTTTGGAAGGATCCGCATGTGATGAGGATTGATAAAATGACGGAATATTATTACAATTGGTTGAAGTGGAATCTAGCCCTAAATGACTAGAATCCGGTGTAACTTGATGCATATTTTAAAACAAAACAAAACAAACAAAATACAACTTTTTCTTTCCCTTTTTTTTTTTATAATTTATTTTCACCAAATTTAGAACGGTTTATGAATTAAAACACTAAATTAATATAATAATATATTATTCAATGTTCTTTTTTTTTCCTAAGATGAAGAAACATATGCTTCTTCAGTGAATAGAATAAATCATTTTGGAAAGAATTTATATGCTTGGGTTATTAATATCCTATACCTTTGAGAAAAAAAATTAGTATTCTAACTAAAATATATGTTATGAATAGTTAAATAAAATAAAGCCTTGGTGAATGCTACTTAACGAAAAAAAGGGGGAGGGGGGAGTATGTCAAAGCAAAAGTAATCTAAAAAGTAATGTAGTAATGAATAAAAACAGTAAAATAAAAAAAAGAATAATGATACAGAAAAAAAATGATGAAAAAGAAGACGTTATATCTATCTAAATTAAAAATAGTCAGAGACTAGATATAATAAAATAGATATACCACCCACAAATCTTTATGGATCGGTGATTTCTCTTTTTCTTTTCTTAGTAGAATCTTACACACAGTGAAAATAAAAAGAAACACACATATGCAAGTATGTTAGTACGCACATCAAATTCTTTCAAGCCTTTTTTCTTGTTAGATAGGTATGTGTATATATATATTAACCTTTGTTAAATTAAAACATGATAAAACTACAAAAAAAAAAGAATTAAAAGCGGAGTAAGGCAACAAAAATAATTTTCAAGAAAACAAAAGAAGGGAAGCAGCAAAAAAAAAAAGAAATTAGTCAATCCCGAGAAACAAATTCTTATTACGAAGAAAAATTTAGTTAGTGGCACCCAAAGGAGAAAAAAAAGAAAAGTAAAGTAAAGCATACCTGCGATCGAGATATCGGAGTGCTTACTATTATTGTACACAGATTAAAGGTTTGGTACACTGAAAGCAATGAGATCAGTCATATCAGGTTTCCTTTAAGTGTGAATCCAATCCCCCCCTTTCCCTGTTGCGATAGAAAATTTCCCACTGTAAAATATTGAATTATGACAATATCTTGGGCATTCCCTATTCTTTGATCTTTCTTATTTCACAGATGAAAATTTCCGTTTAATGAGTCACTTTCCAATTTTCTTGGATAAAAAAACATCATCATCATCTCTCAAATGGCTTTGAAAACAAATAAATAAAAAAAAAAGATTTTGGAAAAATTACAAAATGCTACATACCCTAAAGAAAACTTTGAAAAAAGGAAACAAATATCAACAAAACCCTCAAAGGATGAAATAAACTGAAATTTTATCCTTTCCTTTGCTAGCTAATACTCAATTAAAAAGCCAAAGATAAAAAAAAAAGAAAAGTTTTCAATAGTCCTACTTTTTCTGTCAAGGCAAAAAAGGAAAAACTCATATCAAAACTTGTTCCTTGACCTTACACCTTGACATCTATGATACTTTTTTGCTGTTGGACTTCACCCAACCTTATCTTATCATACCTTTCTCTCTTTCCTTATTTTTTGATAGTGAATATTTTATGGAAAAAAAATATATCCACACTTATTTACTAAATATTTCTGTGATTTCTCAAATTATTACTATCCATTAAAAAGGACGCTATTTACAATCAAAAAAGTTGTTTTCTCATTATTATGGTACCAATTCCATCAATAACGTCATAAGTGCTGTTAATTAGCATAATAGTTAGTTTTTAAGCAAAACCAAAAAAAAGATATGCAAAGTTCCATAATCTCAATACACTAGGAGCTTCCTCCAATCTTATACGTCGTTATGCGATTGATCATAAAATGACTTCTTATCTTCACTTGTAATTTCCTATCTTTACTTACCTTCTAGAACTTCCTACCCTTAATCTCACATATTCTTGTCAACCAAAAAAAAAAAGAAAAGAAAATTTCCATAAAGCCAGTCATTCCTCATCCAACTTTGTCAATAATCAATACTATACATTACATTATTTTTGTTACTACCATTATTATAATAATAAACACACTATTCACATTTATTTAACCTATATTTGTTTGAATTATCTATGAATTGTTTTGATGTATAAAGGCCAATGTTCTAGGTAATTTATAACTAACGCAAAACATGGGTTTTGTAGGTGATACTTTACGGACAAGATGGAATGATAATTCATTAAATGGTAAGATATCTGGTGTTGTATTCATGGATTTTAGTATTCTCTGATACACTCTTTCATGTAACTCTTCCATTGTCAAATTTTCATCGTTTCCATATTTCTCAAAGCAATGAACATGGATCCATGGCATTTTACTGATGCAGTTTGACTCTGAAATAGAGGCATACAATCCAACAAAATTACCAAGGAAATCAATAGCGCTATCTGGTAAGTTCATAACAAAATGACTAATTTCGTGTGGTATCTTAATAGTTTTTGTCTTTGGTTCTAACAATACCTTTTCTACCACTTCTATATTATTATTATTATTATTATTATTATTATTATTATTATTATTATTATTATTATTATTATTATTATTATTATTCTTGTTGTTATTATAGCTACTGCCATTGTAATCATGCTTGCCATTATCAATAGATTGGATCATTTTTTGTTTCTTTCTATGATGATAACTGACTTTAATAGGCATAATTATTTCTCCATTTTCATGTTCTTTAATAAATTGGTCCAACAAATCTGTTGACTGTCTTATAAATTGAGCCCCATCTAAATTAAATGGTTTAACCATTAGTCCAACCTTATTAACCTTAATATTCTCTTTTAAATATTTGAAGCTTTCTGGATTTAAGTCGTTAGCCAATACAATTACTTCTTTTTTACCAGCAGGAATCGCAAAGGGTCCTACACCTGCAAACACATCACAAACAACTTCACCTGGTTGGAAATAGTTGCTGACTAATCTGTCATGTTCTGTATGCAACCTAGAATTCCAATAAACCTTACTAAAATCAAATTTAAAAATACAATTAGATTCTCTTTGTTCTACAACTAAGGAATCACTCTTACCTGCAATAACTTTCATCGGGAAAGTTCTAAATTTAGTGGCAATAGAACTGACTTTATCCACAACACATTCAATCTTGTTGTTCTTGTCTAAAATAACCTGACCAATCAAGGAATCGTATGATTTAAATTCCTTTCTTAAATTCAAATGTGCAATATGACCAGTGATAGTAAAACCTGTAGGAACCTCATCTAGATATTCCTCTGGAAGAACACTTCTTAAGATATCCTCAGCTTTCCAATAATTATAATCCAACACATATTCATAAGGTAAAATTTCTGCTTGAGTATCCTTCAAATACTCTAAAACCTCACTAGGAAGCTTTTCAGAAATTTCATCAGGTGATGCTATAGTATCTGTTAATAAGACACCCTTAGTAACAATATTATTGTCACATGCTAGCGTTTTATTCCTACTATCATGCTGAATAGAATCCAATTTTATAACATGAGGAATTCTTGGAACACGAAGAATATACGCCTTATATTTTTTTGCAAATTCACTGATATGTTTTGGATTTGGAAATTTGACAACACATAATGGTATTTTTTTTATAAAAAATGACCTATCCAAAACTTTCATATTACGATTAATTGGAGGAGCATATTTACTAGAATGCAAAGTCGACATTTTAATAACACTTGTTGTTCTCTTCAACAACCAAATTAATCTATTTGAGACTGATATATTTTTGAACATCTAACAACATATACAAAGATATTGAAGAAACATATAAGTACATTAGTGACTGAATTAGAAACACAAAGAATTTATGACCTAGTCTATCCTGGTTTTTCCAAGGATTATCTCATTTTTAACCAATATATACGCGTAAGAACTTTCTCTAATTTGTTTATTTTTTTTATTATATTTTCTCGATCAATATTTTTCCGATGCCCAAAAAATATGGCTCTAAAAGAATTTTATTTACAGATATATATATATATTTACAACATATATGTACTCTAATACCCTCTATATGTACTAATGTAGCAGCACTTTTCATACACACAACCAACCGCTAACATAAAATAGTCTTCTTCAATCACCTATAGACTGATTTACTCTTTTGAATCCTTGTACCTATTCGTAAGTGAAGGTCCTATATATTTCTCAAAGAATCCAACTTCATCTTTTCTCTTAGCATCACCTTTCTTTTTAGCAACAATACACCAGATAGTACCTAAATGACATCTTTTTTCCTCCACAATTTCCAATCCAGAATCATCTAGTATTTCACCTATATCAAGGTTCCAACGACAACCCCATGTTTCCAATCTTTTAGCAGCTCTTTTATCTAAAATCTTGTTAATCATATTATATTGACCACGACCATGTTCTAAAAGAACTATTCTACCGTGTGGTTTCAATAAGGAGGCGAAATTTTTAAGGGCATTTACTGGATCCTCATGAGAACATAAACCAAATGCCTCTACAATAGTATCATATTTTACTCTTTCCTTATCACCAGCAATATTTGCCAAATTTTCGGCTCTACCTTGAACAAATGCTGCCTTATCAAATGTTGGGAATTTCTGTCTAAATTTCTTATTTGTAATATCAATCATTGCCCTTGATGAGTCTAGAAATGTTATTGAATTAATATTATCAAGTTTTATGTAAGGGATATTTCTACCTGTACCACAGGAAACTTCAAGAACATCACCAGTACAATGTTTCATTAACCACCTACGTCTTTTCCCCATCCTGACTACTTTTTCTTCAAAGTTGATATCTTTATCATACTGTTCAGCTTTAACATCATAAAAGGGAGTTGTATCTCTTGCAGGTAAAATATCCTTATTAAGCTTATTTTGATCATTATTTGGTAAAACTATCCCATCAAAATCTTCAATCCCCTCTTCAGTTTTCATCTTCTCATACTGTTCTAACTTCAATTGATCTCTCGTCCTTAGTTTTCCCTTCAATTCTTTAATCCTTAATTTCTCATATTCATTAATATTACCAGATTCCAATTTACTTTCAAGTGTCTCCAATTCTTTCTCCTTTACGTACAACTTTTTCATAAATGACACACCATAAATCAAAAATACGACATAAGCAGCAATTAAACATTTGGTCATACCTTTTGTAAATTTTTCAGATCTAGCAATTGCCCCCCATCTAATAAACCAATTTGGTGAATTCAACATTTCTTCGAATTTTTCCTTATCGATCTCTTCTTTAGTCTTAATTCTACGAATTTTCCTATCCCTTTGTACACCATTATGGAAATTACTCTTTGGATCTATTGTTGAGTGAAGTCCTCTATTTGTTATTAAATTAACACGACTACTATGATTTAAAAAAATATATCTTGCAGATAATTCGGCTTTCCATACATTAGTTACAACACCAATCCTTTTTGAAAATATTCCTCTATAGTTACCTACCATTCTTGCAAGTGTTTATTTCTCAATGAGGGTAACGACAAACTGTTTCCTTATGAAAAATCCTTAATATTTGATAAATTCCATAATACAGAGCCCCCTTTGTCTTCCTCATTACCGTTCTTTTTGATTTATCATAACTATGATTTATTTTTGTAATAGTATTTATTAATTTTTTTTGGTCCCTCGAACGTTCGGAGAAAAATCATTTACAATTTATTTAGGGAGAATAATCTTCCTTTTTGTCAAAGGTGTTTCGAAATATATTTGCTTTCATATACCTTCTATTACACAGCATTTTATTTTACCAATTCATTTTCATAGTTTGTTAAAGTACTAAACAACAAAAAATACATTATTACTAACAAAATGCATTATTGTAATCCCCTCATTGAAAAGCAGTAAAAATAAAATAAAATGGAATAAATACTTCTTAGATTCCATGAAATCCCAATAATATTGGACATATTGGCTATTAATACAAAAAAAGCATAGATCTTATAATTACTTGATTTTATATTTATATAAAATGAAAATATCAAATTCAAAGAAAAAAAAGATAGGTATACACAATTATTAATATATAAATATATTAAAAACAAAAAGTGCATATGTTAAAAGTAACAACATTATTAAAGTTCAAATAAAATTCGTAAGTAAAATCATATAAATCATCTGTCTTAGTTAATGATAATAACACCCAGTAAGGATGATACAGGGACATAAAAAACCAAGGAAAAATACAAAAAAAATATTAATGAATCTGCAAACATCCACATGCATATTTTTTAAATTATTCATCCTTTTCAAATTTTTTTTCCAAAGGTTTACCATTAGCAAATGTTGCTGCCACAATCAATGGGAAAACAGTAGTGACTTCGGAATAAAGTTTAACAGATTCCGCTTCTGCTTTAATCTTACCCCAAGAAACTGCTTCATCTGGTCTAGCACCTGCATCAGAACCATCATATTCTTGGGCAGTGTTAATATAAACAGCCCAATCAGCACCATTCCTCATCAAACAAGCATTTGCAATATGATGTTTAATGATTCCACCACCAAGAATGATCATACCGGCCCTAGCAGCTTCCATAGAGATAGAGTTGATCTTACGAATATCAGAAACAATATCTAATCTTAATTGATTTGGAGAAGCTTTGAAAGTGTGAAAAAATAACATATCACCAATGGAACCATCTGTGATGGCAGGACAGAAGACAGGAATATTATTTTTGTAAGCCCAGTATAAAACAGAACTTTCATCATTAATTTCTTTACCCATTCTATGACACAACTTAGATGGAGTCCAAATTGGAGATTCCACATCGCTGCTAGCTTCTAAACATGAATCACCATGTTTCTTAATATATTCATCTTGCTCTTCTAACATCTTATCTAAGATTGGAACCATCCATTCCTCAAATTTACAATAGTTATCGTTTGGAACCAATAAATTACCAATTCTGTTCATACCTTCTTCACGAAGGGTCTTACCATTCAACGTAAAATCACCCATATAGGTTGGTGCCAAACATTTAATGATATCTTCTTCAACACCACCAGCAGTTGTAACCAAGACATCAACCATCTTATGTTGAACCAAATATCTTAAAGTTTCTCTTAACCCAGAACTGATTAGATTGGAGGTGTAACCCATGAAAATTGTAGCTTTTTGATATCCATCGTCATCAAACAATCCCTTTCTTTCATGCTCTGGCAAATCATCATGATGCTTACCTCTCCATTGTCTCATATGATCAACAATCTCACAGGCTCTACCGATAGAAGAAGCTTGGAAACCCATGTTTTTCATAGCAGCAACCAAATCAGATGCACGCATATCTATGGCTTTATCATCAGAGTAATCGATACCTTTGACAACAACTGATCCCTCTGGGACTGGGACTGATTTCATCAAGACTGCTTCTTGAAGGATATCTGGCAATTTTTCATTTAAGTCTCCTGACATGTTTCAATTGCTTTATAATGTTTCACACACACTGAGTTTGTATGGCAGCTCCTCTAATATACAATATAATTAATAGTAGTATTATTAATCAAACAATACCTTAAACAAAAAACACCCCTTATAAACTACCTAAGAAAGCAGTCTACTAAAATGTACGCAGTCTGCATATTGTAGCATGTATTGAGAAAGTGTGCTATGTTATCTAGAGAACTATTGTTTATGGTAACTCTCTATTTTCTGTCATCTAAAACTGCGAGGGAAAAGGAAAAAAAACAGAGAAAAATTTTTTTTTTTTTTTTTACTTTTTCTTGATCTTTGTTTCTTTAGGTGACTGTGCCTTCCAGAAAAAACAAAGAAACAAAAACAACTCACCTCGAGTCTTTGAACTGCCTGACAAATAGCATCTGACAATACCAAAAGTGATATTTTTACATATTGTTGCTGTGAATATTTGGCTTGGCACCATCCAGCATTCTTTACATTCCTTACTTTAAGGTATGAGTACCAAACAGAGTTAGTATTAACAGTTATAAGAAATCCAAAAACAAAAAACTAAAAAAGAGAGAAAAAGGAAAAAGAGAATATGCACTAACATATTGCCATGAATAAAATTCACTTAGTCAGCAAAGGGAATGCTAATATTGTAATTTCTATTGAGAATGATGACATTTTATATCGACTAGGTATTAAATTTAAGAGTTTGGAGACCAATAATGAATACACTCTCAAAAATTGGTCTTTTATACAAAAAGAAATAATTCCAATCTTCGGTAGTTATTTATGTCCTATGGAACTTTGTGATTTAAACTTATCATTAAATTTAACAAAGCTTTATTCGCAATATGTTTTATTGGATTCTATAAAATCTAATTCAATTTTCTGTTTTAAACTACCAAACTTGAATCCACATTTATCCACTGCAAAGTGTTTACATAACGATCATCAAACACGTTTATTTTATAATAATATTCAAAACACTCTTATCATGGAAATTAAACCTAAATGGCTACACAATCCGTTAGAATATTGCAGAAATTGCACTCATAATAAATATAAAGGTAGAAATATTAATTATTGCTACAGAA
This sequence comes from Arxiozyma heterogenica, assembly GCF_036370985.1. Taxonomy (NCBI): domain Eukaryota; kingdom Fungi; phylum Ascomycota; class Saccharomycetes; order Saccharomycetales; family Saccharomycetaceae; genus Arxiozyma; species Arxiozyma heterogenica. The sequence continues at coordinate 1,282,461 of NW_027042658.1, read as the reverse complement.
AACTACTGTTCCAAAGAGGTGAATATATTAAAGAAATCTTTAAAAATATTAATATTCTAGAAGAGCAATTAGGCATTATGAACGATTATTTTTCAACCGAGGATAATATTCTGCAAATTATTTATAATGAACAATCTAAAATACATCACCTTATAATTGAAAGTGGTAATGAGGAAAAACTACCTTTACTAATGACATTAAGAGATGTGACTTGTTTCATTAAATGGCAATTCTTTCGGAAGAATTTCAATAATAACAGGACTACCAAGTCCACATTAAATGCAAATGTAGAAGCATTAATAGTTGATGTTGATTTGAAAACGCCAGAAAAGAAAATATATTGGGGAAATATGGAAAAACAATTAAATTCATACACAAATAAGGTGTATCATCAATAACGACATTGAAAGATCTTCAAAATTCCATCTTATTGATTTCTATTATTGTTTTATCTTTGCCCTTGTCTTTTTTTTTGTAGCGATACTTACGTAAGTTAGATTTACTCTAGTACTTATCCAAATACACTGTTCAATGTATTTGTTCTTGCTCTTTATAATTGTTTTGTATTTTCTATTATTAGAATTGAAAATTAAAAAAAAGATCCTTTTAGTATAAACATACAGTCATTCCAACAGTTAAATATAAATAAACTCTTAGCTAATATATTGTGTAACAATGAAACGTAAACAGTCTATCGTTGAGGACATTTTAGATAATGATTCAGAATATGATTTGCTCTTTCCTTCTTCAGATTTCGATTCCGATACAAACGTTAGCTTAGGAGCAGAGCAAGTGCCAGACAACGAGGAAGAATTACTATCTGACATTGAATGGGAAGAAGTCCCACTAGGAATAACCAAAAAGAATATACAGTTACCTATTGTTGACTTACAACTCATAATTGATAAAAAAAATGAACAGAAAACAAACAAAAAAAAATCATCCATTCTTTTTGAAAAGAGGAAGTTGTTTATTGACTATAAAAAATTAACTTTTAGTATAAACATTATTTTAATTCCATTTCTACTTCACACACTACTGCAAAGAGCTAACTGGACGAAAGATGCTAGATTGAATAGAAGATTGAAAAAATCAGTACCTAAGTTAATTCAACAAAAATTCTTTAACTTCAAATATAAAAAGATTAAGACCAAGAAGGAAGAAAACTTGTTATCTACCCTTTTACTAGGTCTAGTACACTGGTTTCGAACACATTATAAAATTAATAGCAATGGATTCCGTCAACATCCAAATCGATTACGATACCTATATAGCAAGAAGTCAGGATCCGACTATGATTATGTTCTAAATAACTCAACACACTTTTACGGTACTCGACCCACTATTTCTTTATGCAATCCGTTAGAAGATATTAGGCAAATGGCTAGAAACAAAATGTCTAATAGAGATATTTTATTGTTATTCTTTGTTGTTATTTTACAAAATCTAATTAATACTGATAATTATGAAATATCAATATGTTTTGCCATCCCCTTAATAAATTATGAATCAATACGGACAAATTCAAAACAAAAGATGTTATTTGAAGTCCCAAATCGTTTTGATTCTGACTTACTTTATCCTTATTTTTGGATAGAATTAAATAATTATGGTAAATTAATTGTAGTAGATCCGCTTGTCTTTTTGAAAGATCAAGAAATAGTTAATATAACAAACCCCGATATTCCGTTGAACTATTTTGGAAACAATTTTACCACTAGTCAAATGTTTCTGTTTGTTTCTAGGATAAATTTGAAGACATTCCAGATTACAGATATTTCACCAAGATACATCAAAAATTTGACATATCGATATTTCAAACACGTCCCATATCGTAATAAATTTCCAAACTCTTCTGACTATAAATTATATCAATGGTATTTGAAATGTTTACAAAGATTAAACCAATCAAATACTTCATCCAAGATGACTATTAATAATCAAAAATTTTGTTCGTTATTAGCTTATAGAAACTTTGAATATCCCAAGACATTCAAAGAACTGAAAAAGTCTGATAATTTTGCCATACCTTACAATTTAAAAACTAATGAGATAATTAATCCATGTGCAAAATCCATTGGTATTTGTAAAATATCAAAATCTGAGGTCCCATTATATTGGAAGAGTGATCTATTGGAATTGAAAAGTCGACAACATTGGAGTATTCTTGGAAGAACAATAAAACCTGACAGTGTTGCATTAAAAACTAAGAAATATATACCAATGAGAAATAAACGACATAGGAGATATAAAAATGAATATGAAATTAGAGAATTATATTCTATAGATCAAACAGTACAAACACTGAAACTTTCTGAGTATAAGGTTAATAAATATGGAACATTGGAAAGAATTACAAGTGTTTTGGACTATAAAAATAAATTTGGTAATGTTGATATCTATTTAGACTATATGAAACCTAAAGGATTTTCTATTTTACGTTTAAACGATTATAAGATCAAAGTTAAAACTCTCCTAAAAAAATATAATAAACACCAAAATCATCAACAAAAAATAGAATATGTGGATATAGTTAGTGGATTTAATTTTAGGGAACAGCCTGGTTATGCTATTCCAGTGATAAATTCTATTTTATTGAATAACTACGACTATTCAAAAACTATAAAATTAATTAATAATGAAATAGAAATCGAATCATTGAAGAGTTGGGATCTTTTATTAAAAAAATTACAAATAAAAAACAGATTAATAAATACCTATGATAAAACAGAAGAAGTATAATAAAAAGAAAGTTAACAAATCATCTATCTCTTTAAAATAAATTTATTGACAATCAGTGTTCTAAATTTAACAGTTTTCTTTTAAAGAGAAAAAGTAAAAAAATAAATTATTACTGGTTCTGTTATACAAATATAATTTATATACATACATATATATATATATATACATATGTTACATGGCGTCTTCAACTTCACTAAATAGGTCACTGTCAATATCATCTGGTACATCACTAAAATGATCTTCTGAATCAATTTCACTATCACTCTCTTCAGAGGTATTTTGATCTTCATTTAACTTATCTTGATCTTCAAGCTCCTTTCTTGCATTTCTCCTTTCCAGTTTTCTTTGTTTTTTGGCTTCCTTTGCAGCTTTTTTCTTAGCAATATTTGCTTCTTGTTCCTTTTTTCTTTGTTCTTTTAATCTTAGTTTAGCTTGGTGTCTCCTTTCTAGTAATCTTATTTCTTCATCAGTCTTATGAACAAATTCATGATGCAATACTTTTCCTGAACAAATACCTTCTTCAATTTTAACCAATCTTAAATTTAATCTCGGACCCACTTCAGTTAAACGGATAGCTTTCTTTCTTGGAGCCATATATGGTATATTATTAGTATTAGTACTAACTTCTCTTTTCCCCTCTCCTTCATCATCCTCATTTTCTAAACCTGTCTCTACATCCAATTTTGGTTTTTTCGATTGTTTTATAACACCAATTTTATTATTTTGATTGTTCTCAGATATTTTAACAATTGCATCTTCATCATCTTCCATTTCAGATTCTGATGTATATGCGTTAATGTCATGATCAAGGATTAAAGACGATATGTCTTTCTTTCTATGAAGATTTGGTAAAGACTTGTTTAAATGTGTCTTTGCATTATACAATTTTTTCAAATTTCTTGATAACTCCACGTCTTTAACATCGATAAAATAGTGACGCAAAGAGATTTCTTTTGTCACCGAATCCTTATGTAACATCAGAACTCTTCTAATCGAATTCAATTGTGTCTTATTTGGATTTAAGGGGGGAAAACGTTTTGAAACATTGAAATTATAATTTTTTCCACGTTATTATCTTCACTTTCCTTGTCATTATTATTCTTTGTATTGAACCCATTTAAGACCAATAGGGGTGGATTCAAAACATCTTCTTTGTTCAAGGATTTGGGTCTCTTTAAGAATTTCTTAATATCTTTACTTAAAGAGTAATTCAGCACATTAAAAGTGATAGTTGGACCCTTTGGTGTTCTTGCTACTTTTAGAGAGACGTTACCAGTCTTTTCAGATTGTGTGAAAATAAAAAGATGAGAGACATCTAATGGACCACACATGACGACAAAATCCTTCAACTTATTCGATTTTCTCTCCTTCAATTTGATTGCAGTATACGGTTGCATAATTTGACGGAAATCTTTAACTAATTGATTCAAAGAATGGTTAGATAGAGAGGTTTGACCTACTCTGATGACCATAGATTTAGGAATGCCTTTCAATGCTTCCTGATCTATGGGAACATGTGTTCTCTTTTTGGTTCTTCTTTTAGCCATATTTCTTATTTATACCAGTTGTTACAATTTATATATATATATATATATATCTGTAAGTACAGAATTTCGTATTATTGGCTATAATACAGTTTTCTAGTTCCAAAAAAAAAACAGAATAATAGAGTATAGACAGAATAATAACGTTGTAATAGTTATGATGGGTAAAAAGAGTTAATAAGTTTTTAACTATAGTACCATTTAAACTTCTGTACACTTACATGTATACATAAATACATATAAACATATACACCACTATCTACAGTAGAAAAACAGATTATTAGTTATATTTTTTTTTTCATCTCATCGCAAAGAGGAACAAGAAGAAACAACAGGAAAAAAAAGAAAAATTTTCTTTATTTTTTTTGGAACTTTAGTGGTAAATGACAGTGAAGTTCTATACCTTTTTGCTTCTAAGATAGCACATTAAAATACATTGCTTTAATAAACAGTGTGATATAGGAGAAATGATAGAAAAGTCGTAATGTTAATATAATATAATATAGTATATGGAACTTTACTATTATCCATTCACTAGTCGATTCTTTCTTTCTTCCTTGTCATTTATGTGTTTAACAACATAACAAGAATACTGTATAGATGGAAAAAACAAGTTGTCTTGACAGCTGATCTTTCAAGATATCATCAAGTGAAAATAAAAAAAAGAAAGAAAACAATTAAATAACATTAAATGTAAAATGACCCATTTCTATTACATGAATACTTGCCATCTTATTTTTTATATTTAAATAGTGCTTACAATCACTGTCGCATATACACACATATATATATATGTATACAATTTATTTTTAGAACAAAAAAAATGAAGAAAAGATATCACAAGTCAGCAGAGAATAACATATTATTATTACTATTATTACTATTATTATTATCACTCTTATTTAATTTTTGTTTAAATGTATTTTATTTTCTAACAGGCCAATATTTATAAGATAAGATTTCATTACATATATTTGTCCATTTTTCTTGTCTGCAATATTCTGTCACCCTACGTGTCTCTCTGTCTCTGCGTCTTGCTTTAAACAAATTTTCAATTTCATTCGCAATCACAAAAGACAACAGCAAAACAAAAAGAAAAAACACCGCAGTAACCAAAAAAAAAAAATCAATAAATAAATAAATGAAAAATAAAAAAAAAACCAAAGAAGAAATTAAGAAACAATTTTCAAAGGAAAAAGGAAAAACGACAAAAAAATTATATTACAAGTTATTTTATTTTATTTTATTTTTGACACTTTAATTTAATTAAAAAAAAAAATAATTTTGGTCTGTAAACCTGATAAAATAATAGTCTGATAACCTAAAGGACGTTAGAAATAAACAAGTAAATAAATAAATAAATATATCAATTAATAAATCAAGTGACCAATTAAATAAACAGGAATATATATGCGCATATATATATGTTTCTTATTGTATTAATAACAACAATTAATATTTATTGAAATCGTTATATCCTAATTTAAATTAATTTTTATCAATATTAACCATATATAGATAAAATCAAAAAAAAAAATCAATTAAATTAACTAATTAATTATTTATTTATGATGACTGACATAGCAGAAAAAATACCTAATACCAATACAAATAATAATTCTTCTATGGAGGTGTCAAAAGAAATATCTGACAGTAGTGCCAATAATAATAATAATAATTTCAACATTAATTTACTATCAATTCAAAAAGATACAATAAATGTGAGAAAACAATGTGACGAGTTAGAATCCTTAATTGTCTCGCAGTTGAAAAATAATAATCATTCATTGAATCAATTTATGAAAACTTTGAAAACTATATCACATAACCAAAATGTATTAGAAAATAAATTGGAGGATTTAATGAAAAATCAAATGAATACAGATATCCTAGTTAATAATATAAATCAAAGATTAAATCTTATATCGACTTTAATTAATCCCAAAAATTTATCAAATAAAAAAACTTTATCAGCTAAAGATATTAATATTCTACTATCAAATAACTTTAACAACAATACCACCATCACCACCAACAATAATAATAAAAATAATAATATCAATATTGTCAATGGGTTAACCACTTCTACGAAAAGAGGTCCAGGCAGACCAAGAAAGAATCAAACCAGATATATTAATAATACTGGTAACGCCAATAATAATAATAACAGTAGTAACAACATGAAAAGTTTAGAAAACAATCAAATTAATAATTTATCTCCAATAAATGTCTCTTTACCAACAGGCACCGTTCAGATTTCTAAATCAAAAAGGTATTTTATTGATCCTTTGGATTCAAACAGTTCTTCAATGTCTCCTTTGTTGCCCTTACGTACATCCTCTTCAAATAATAAATCTAAAATCATTACGTCAGTATCACCAAGAAAAATAAAAACAAGAGGTAAAATAAAAAATTACGCTGAAGAAGGAGAAGAAGAGGAAGAAGAAGAAGAAGAAAATAATGAAGATAATATCGAAGAAAAAAATAAGCATAGGAATAACAACACCACGAAACAAAAACTTGCATCACTAAAGGATAGAAAATTAAAAACTGAGGATAAACGTCTTTTAATTGCGCAGGATAACACAGCAGTGGCTACTACTCCACCAAAAAGAAGAAGAGGCAGACCACCGAAGTTGAGAACTGTAGAGACTGTTCTATTAAATACATCAAATCAAATCAATAAAGAAAACACAACCAATGATAAACTATCTCATTCTTCTCAACAGTCAAATTTCAATAATGACGATACTACTAACAATATTGAAAATACTACTTTGGTAGACCAAACAATATTAACCATCGATACAAGTAATAGTAATATATCCTCCGCTAATAATTCAAATATGCATAATCCTGTAGATGAAAATAAAAACAATGATATAAATTCAAATTCAAATTCAAAAATAGTATCAGTTAATCAAGATACCTTAACTACCATCAACAACAACAGCCACAACAATAATAATATTACACCACTTTCTATCCCAATAACAAAAATAATCCCTTTTAAACCAGAAAATGAAAATGAAAGGGATATTATAAATAAAGAAAAACCCAAAGATGAACTTTCGAACGATAAATTACCACAAGAAAATAAAGAACAACAAAGGAAGTTAGATAGATTAAGAGATTCAAGAGAAAAAATGTTAACTAGCTTAAAATATAACGACAGAGCAAGAGCCAAGTCCTTTATGGAATCAAACAAAGAATTATTAATGGCTTTGAAATTGGAGGAAAGAAGGAAAAGATTATCTTCAAATTATGAACATACACTTCCCATAACATCAAAACAACTAAAGAATGAACAAGAGGATCACAGTACTACAAAACCATTAGATCAATCTGACTTAGATAATTCAGATATACTTACTATGAAAAAAGACATAACCACTAAGACAACTATAGATACACACAAATTAAATGATGCAACTGTAGAAACTTGGGAGAAAAAATTTCCTGGTCATTTTCCAGAAGTAAGTCTATCTAATATTGTGAATCAAAAATTAGTTGATGATAGTACTGTTACTACCCCCTTTGATGATAAAAAGACAGATCTATTAAATTTGCTTAATTCAGATCCATATTTTCAAAGGAATAATAATGATATGAAGAAACTTTCAAACACAAACGCAAACTTCCAAACAGAACCAGTAGAAACCAAGATTCAAATATCAGGCAAAATACCAACCATAAATGATACAAGCTTGCAGTTAAACATGAATAATGTCAAAGTAAATTGTCCTTATAATTTAAGGACAAAAAGAAAATTAACAGACCCAAACAGCACAGTCTTCCCTAAAATATCCCAAGAATCAGATACAAATCCAACAACTAAAAAAGCCAAAATATCAACAATCGAAAATTCGAAACAAACTGAAAATAAAATAGACTTAAAAGAAAATAATTTGATAAACAAATCAACGGATAATATGAAGAACATTGAAATAGAAGTGGCTTTAGATAACGGATCCATAAGTGATGATTCAATAAGTGAGGATCTACCCTTTAATGAACCAATAGAATTAGTTTGCAAAGATGGATTCTTTTATAATAAGGGGTCTGATGAACCAATAACTAGCGGTGATTATTTATCATATAAGTTTAAGGGTAAAGAAAAAGATTTGTTGGCTAAAAAATCGAGTAAAGACGAGGATGGGAAACATGGAAATTATACTAGTGTTACAATGGGCTCAGTAAATAAATATGATAGAACAAATGTTCATGTTTTGCAAAGTGCAATTGAACAAGAAACAGAATTTGCATATAGAGTTCTTTCTAAAACTACATTGACAGAAAGCTACGTAAATTCTTTAGAATATTTCATCATGGAGTTCCGTTGGGAAAATAAGTTGGTAAGTCTTGGTTTAAAATTACGCGAATCGAAGAGAACATGGCAAAGGAGAAAAGCGTTATTCACTTTATTTGATTTTTGGAGGGATCAATCTATTGAAAAACGTAATTTCCCTAACTTCACTATGCTACACGCTATTAAAGAGATGGAAAATTATCGTATATTTATTAATAGATCAGTCTCATGGTTTTATAACCATATTACACTTTTAAAGATGATCCTATACGATTTGTGTGATAATGTTGATACACAATGGAGAGATTGGATGTTTCCTAAGGATAAACCTTTACCTGTTATTGGAGGTTACGATGAGGCATCAAAGTCTATCATAACAACAGAAAATATTAATGCAATACTTGATAAAGCTCTAGTTTTTGATCTATTAGATGACGGTACTGAAAATAATGAAATTAAACAATCTCAAGTAGTAGCACCTAATGTTAAATCTTCACAAGAAACCTAGTTCAATATATAAACATTACGTATTGTGCTGAATATAAATTCTGCAGGAGACATAAATTAGTATATAAAACATCTCAAATAACTAAATTATATTCATATGTATAATTGTAAATATACAATCAAGTTTCAATTAATATTTTTTCTTCTCATTCTTTTTCTATCTATTTTAACAATTTAGATGAACCCAATATAAAAATATATAAGATATTGCTGATTAAAATGGTGGTTCATTTGACTAATTTACAAAATTAATTCTCTTTCAATTTTCGCGTCACAATTAATAAGATCATAGATCTAGACTTTTAATTAAAAAAAAGAACATTACATTGGTATCCAATTAGAGTATCGTTTCAAGTTATGCAATATTTGAAATATGATCTAAGATACAACTTTTTCTCATAATTAGCATTATTTCAACAAGAATAATAAAAAAGAAATAAAAAGAAATAAAAGTTTTTTATTTTATTTCTTTTTTAAATTCCAGACCTCTTCTTCGTTATTTAAAGTTTTTTTCCTGATCGAGTAAAAAACAGAAAAAGAAAAAAAAAATTAAATAAAATCATTGTTTGAACAAAAAAAAATAAAATGCATTTGACAAAAAAAATGTGACAGACACGACAGTCACAAGAATGTCAGAATTTTTTATTTTAATCAAAAAAAAACTTTTTATTACATGCAATCCATGTTCATGGCTAGTATTGAGTACAATTACTTCATTAGATCAGTTCATCCATCGTGAAAGAAGGCTGTACATGAGAATTTACATACAATTAGAAGCATTATTCTATTATCTTCTTCATACTGACACTTAATGACATCTAATTCATAATATCCACTGATTCATCATCTAAAAAAACTGCTATGAAATATGGATATGTATATATATATTAGCATCTCTTGACATGCATTTATTAGCTGTAGTATAGTATATATATATATATATTGTTTGTTTATTTGCTGCATATGTAGAGAAAAATTTAGTAAGGAAAAGTATATATGCTTCCTGAAACACTAATACAGAAGTGATATTGACAAATTCCTGTTCTATTGCTATAATATATAAGCACACATACAGATCTGTTTACTACTGTCTTTTACTTTTTTTTAAAGAACTTTGGATATGGATTATAATACATACCCACTACCAATTCAGTCGATTTGGATAGAAGAAGATCAATTTCTAGAAAAAGTATACGGATTTCATATTAATCAAATGTTAGAATTTGAAGGTCATAATAATAGTAACGACGAAATATGTAAAAATAAGGATAAAAGACCAAGAATAGCATTTATAAATAGTAATAAACCACATCTAGGTAACAAAAATAACATCAGTTTAAATCATATAACTACCTTTCCAATTATAGACATCAAAAGGAATGATCAAGATGATAATACAATAAATAAAAGGAATCATTTATTTCCTCAAAAATTATTAAACATATTAAGGAAGAACCAACTGTTAAATAAATTTAAAAAATCACAAATTGACAATGGAAAAAGTTTATATTGTAAAATAAATTCAGCTTTACCAAGTAATGCCAATGCCATAAATAATAATACCATATCTGCACCATTTCAATTTCAACACATATCCCATGGAGAAGATTTACTATCGGATTATAATAATAGTAGTTTGTATGAGGAAATATATAGTTACATTTCAAGAACGGAAAATACAAATGACAAAGAGACATATTATAATAATAATGATACTTGCACATATAATGAAGAATGTAACAAAACTACAGAAAGTACCCTGTTTAGTTCCACAAATTCCAAAAACTCTATGGGATTTAGTGCATTTTGCACACCTAAGTTGAACACTGCCGAATCCACAAGCTCTAGTAGAATATTTGATTTAGAAAAAAATACTGATTACAAAGCATACTCGTTTCCCTGCACAGTGACCCCACCTTCTTCATTTAAACAATACGAGACCTCTTGATTACTGTTGATAAAGTTTATATTATCAATCTTGATATGTATAGTATTAGAGACGAATACTTCATCTACTGCATCAAAATTGGACAAGTTTCATCTTTACTCTTCGAGGAAAAAAATTTTTTTGTTGCCTTTTTGTTTTTTATTTCTCTCTGAATAAAAAGAAAAAAAGAAGAACCAATGATATAAAGATGATTCATAAATCTATGACTAAAACACAAAGATGTTTATCTTTATTTTTACGATGAAGGAGAGTATTAATAACAATTTATTATTTATCATTTAACATGTTCTTCTTTTGTTTGTTTTGGTTCTTAAGTATTTCAATATATAATCTTTCTATGGACAGTTCTGTTGTAATAAATATTCTATAATAACAATAGTAAGCTTGATATTAGTAGATTACTTATAAATTAGATAAATTTACAAAATTATACAAAGTTCAACTTTGATCATTAAAATAAAAAAAAAAAAAACAGAAATGAGTGATACTATAAAAGAGGTAAATGATGATCTAATTATTAGATATGTCAATAAAGATGACAAAGAAGATTGGGTTAGATTATGGGAAGGTTTCCAAACACATTATGAGAACAAAGCACCAAAAGGTATCGAAGAAATAACCTTCCCCAAATTTCTAGATCCCAATATCAAAATGTGGTCTGCTTTAGCCATTAATGTAAAGAAAAATAAAGCTGTTGGTATGGTTAATTTTTTAAGTCATCACTCTACTTGGGATGTGACGGAAGTCATATATTTAAATGATCTATATGTAGATGAAAATGAAAGAGTAAAGGGGATTGGTAGAAGGTTGATTGAGTTTGTTTATAAAGAAGCAGACAGAATGGGGACTCCATCAGTTTATTGGACTACTGATCATTTCAACCACCGTGCCCAATTATTATATACTAAAGTTAGTAAATTAAGTTCTAAACGTATTTACAAAAGATCTCTATCTCAATGAGACTGATGCAACAATAGTTTTGTTGATTATGTAGCTTTACATATATGTCCATACACTAGTAGTACTATTCTATATGTATCATACTTTTATGACAGTCTGAAGATAGAGAATTTTTAGTTTCCCTACAAACATATTTTAGTTTATTTTTCTTTTCTTTTTCTCGATAAGAAAAAAAAGACACGAACCATTTAAAAAGATCAATGAATTTATTGCAATTAGTGTTGTAAGATGAAAGTATTAACAAGATCTAGAAATATAGAAAAGGAACAGAGAGGAAGAACAAAAAAAATATGAATGTGAAAATATTTAATAGATATAACGTTATAAGGATCATAACGATATTGTTATTGCTATCACTTTGGATATATTTTTCAGACATTAGCATATCATACTCTAATTCATTCAATTTAATACGAGACAAAAATATAATAATAAATAATGAGCCTCCATTTAATGAATATTACAATGACAAAGCAATTTATGAGAATACAATGATGAAAGAAATAGGCAATTACGCTTGGTTACAATTTCATGAAATAATTAATAATATAGATATATCTATGGATTATAAGGTAACACAGAATAAAAAGGAATGTGATAAGTTAGATAAATTTCTACAATTATTTAGTGATTTATATCCAAACTGTAATAGTCTTCATGGTTCTGACATGTTTAACGAAATATTGGAAACCAATCCTATTCCAACATGTTCGAATAAATTCATATTAAAGTGGTGGGGTTGTCATATTCATAATAAAATGAATCTTAAACTAGGTAAAAATGAATTTGATTGCTATAATTTATTTACTAAGGAAGAGTTATCATCAAATGATATTAAGTTCAATAAAGTAACACTTGAAATTGAAGAAAAACAGCTGGGTTGAAATAATAAAAACGGCAAAAAAATAAGTAATAATCGCATTATAATGTCGATATTTCGTAAAACTACTGAATGTAATTGTTGAATACCTCTCTTTTATCTTTATATTTCTCTATTTGAATATAAAACATATATATTATTATTATTCAAAACATTGATATATATATATGTATATATGCATAATTATCAACAACTGCACACTTTTTTATAGACACACTAGCGTACCAAATAACTATTTTAATTAACAAAAAACAAATGCTTGTTCGATTTCTTTACCTTTATTTTTATGTATTATAACTTATACAGATAGAAGTATATACACACATTCATGAATACACAAAAGCAATGGTACACAATGAAAAAGAATAATACAATAAGTGCGTGAAAAATTCCTAGTTATAATACACTGCTATCAAAAACTGTTCAACCACCCAACAGAATACAACTAAAAAGACATGTAAAATGACGAATATTACAAAAAATAAAAAAGAAATTAAACTAAAACCATGCATATATTGAATATTAAAAAAACTCTCCCCTTCTTTTTCTAGTTAATTAGGAGAATGATGCAACTATCATATTCTGTTGGAACACACATGCACAACTGCAAATATGCATATAATAGAACAGCCAAAAAAAAGATAAAACATCCTTCAATAAGATATCTCACTTTTTATTAAATCTGATAATTTAAAGTAATGTCAATGAATTTCTTCTTTCTTTTTGAGTGTCTTGTTCCCCAATTTTATTACTATTTATGGCATTTATCAAAAATGACTTTTCTAATGGGTCTAAATCAGTAACACTTGCATCTGAGTTTTTTCTTGATGATGGACGGGAAACAGGCGATAGATTTGGAATGACAAATGGTTGATTATTACTAGATTCTGGTAATAAAGCTAAGAAATGCATGCTTATTTGTTGCTTTGTTTGTTTATACGGCAAAATTTGTAACTCGAAAAATGTAATTGAAAAATATGATACTATCAATAACTAATATAAGCTCTTTTATTGTGCTTAGAATTAATTATCTATTTGATTGGTCTTTTTTTCTTTTAAGATATTTAGTACAAATGTAAAAGAACAAAGTTGTGAAGACAAAAAGTAAGATTGTCACAATATTAATAAATCTCTTCCTTTTATATATTTCTATTAAATAGAAATAAACCTTTTAGTAATTACACACATATTATTTTATGAATGACATAGATATAGAAATTAAGGGTGAGAAAATAAAAAAAAAAGAAAAAGAGAAGAATTACACATGTTAACAACTGCCTACAGGTGAGGTCGGAAAAACGGCGGTCTTCTGGAAAAAGAAAACAAAAAGTAGGGGCAAAAAATTAAAAGGTAGAAAATGCACGCATGTATAATACCGGCCCCAAAAAAGATCGGGCGAAACATAATTATTTTACATTTTTCCAATATACACTGTTGCTTGGAGTTAGGGTTAGCAAAAGACGTTCACGCGTCTTTTGCATATATATTTTTTTCTTGAAGTTTATTTTTATTGAATATTTAGCAAGTGTGTGAGAATAAGGAAACTTTGCAACAGTAGCAAGGTGTAAACCTCACATTGATACTAACGACTTGTGTGTACTTAAAAAATAGAGTTAGTAGTAACTTTGGTGCCATCTTATCTTTGTAAATTTCATAGTGTTTATATGATTACTTACCAACTATATTGTTTTGTTGGAACGAACCTGATTAGGGTTTAAGCAAAAAAAATAGATGGAGGTTAAATTACAGTAGGGCTCGAATAAAATTTTAAAAGATGTTTCTCTAAAGGTACATTTTTTACAAGCTTTTTTTTGTGTGAAAAACTTTAAGGGAACACCACTAACGACAAGATAACATTTAAAATTTACCCACGGGTCATCGCAAAATGACAAAAAAAAACAATAGAACTGGTCATTCAAAATAATTTTCGAGAACGGCTGTACACAATAGAAAACGGAGGAAAGACAAAGAAAAAAATAGAAGAGCATTTTGATGACATAATATTATTTATGACCCTCTGCGCCCCCTCCCCTGTAACAAAGATATGTAATGTATTGAACAATTTAGAAAGCTATGTCATGAAATGTACAATGTGTTGATTTCATGATGCTAAGACGTCATGAAGTTTTACAAAAAACCAAAACTCAAATCAGAACAGTTTGATTACTAAACGAACCAAAGTTTTTACTTTAGCAGATGATTCAATACACCTTAATTTAAACAAATTGACAATAAGATTATACTAAAAACTGAAATAAATTGGATGAGGAAGATAGTAACTATTAGAGATTTCTATCATCCCTAAAAATGAAATTTGTGGGACATTCAATTTGCTTGGTTATTTTTTTTATTTTAAGAGTTGTTGTAGAGCTTAAATTTCAATGGTTTATTTTACGAAAATAATACGTTCAGTATTCCAAATATAGCCCTATTTTAGTAAAAGGTCAAAAATAAGGCAGAGAAATAATACAGTTTTTTTACAATTGAGCTCAGCGTAATTTTTTACAAGTATTGTGTTACTATGTACACATGTACACTACTGTGATACACGTTATCATGTTTTTATTGAAATTGTCTCTTTGTTGAACCTTCCAATTAGCGTTAATTTGTTCTTATTGTTACTTTAGCTTGGAGGTCTGGAAAATTTCTTAGTTAAATAGTCTGGGACAAAATACAAAAGACAGAACATAATCATCTTCTATGGCCTACCTCCCCAACGTGTTAAATATGGAGTAATGGAAGATAAAAATTAGGATATTTTTCGAAACAGAAATAGTAGTGACCATTATTCTTTTAACATGACGTATATAACTTTAACTTGACAATGCCAAAATGTGGCTTTTTTTCTTTTCTTTTCTTCAGAATATCGATACTTATCGTTCTGGAACTGATGTATTTGAAAACAATCTTATCATTAATGTGCTTAGAGTTGGCTATGTCTTTATTTTCCTATTTGAACAAGTGTGATGAACTATTGAAATTACGTTAAGCAAATAACCATGAACTATATTTTTTATACGACAACCAACGAAAAAAAAAAAGATGCTAAATTTAACATCACACTGCATATCAATTGATTTTAAACAGCTATAAAATTACTTATACCAGTATAAGGTTTTCGACTCATACCGAAAAAATAATTTCCGGCTGAAGAAAATTGGAACAACTTACGGCTGTTATTCTAATAAAGCTAAAAAGAAAAGTTCTCGAGATACTTCTGTTAAAAATATGTTTAATAATATGGAGCATTTGAAAAAAGAGCTTTAAAATTTAGTAAAGAAAAATGTATGGGTGTAGACTTTTCTTTTCTTTAATTCAATAGGAGTAATATATATCTCCTTTACACTAAACAATATTCATTATATATATATATATGTAATTTTTACTCATAATTGTTAGTAGTTACTCTTATTCTGTACCATTGTTGTCTTTTCTCTTTATATACAATTACCATGAGTGAAAAGTTCTGTTTATTTTGTCTTTAGAATATTTATCTATTTGAATGTATATCCAATAACAGATTGGGTAGCCTTTAAGGCTTCAAACTTTATTCTAGAATCACTATGATTTAATAATTCCATGATAACAACCTTTCCGTTTAATTTATTTAATATGTTTACACTTTCTTCCGGTAATAATTCAATTACATGGGTGATATCATTCAACAACACCTGAATTACAATCTTATCATTAGGTTCATTTGAATCTTTAAATTCAATTAATAATTCAATCAATTTCTTAAATAATTTCCAATTGTCCTGCTTAAATCTGTCAATATTATCACACCAAAAGGAGTTGTCGACATGTGGTGGAGACCAACAGATAAGTTTAGAGTTGATTTCTGCCAAATATTCGTCAAAAGATGTTAATTCCTTGTATTCCTCTTCTAAAAGTGTCTTTAAAGTGGTGATGTCAGATCTTAATTCTTCATCAGAGTACTTTCTTTCACTCAAACTATTTAAAGTAGGGATGCCGTTTCCTAATAAAATTAAATCTTTGATAAATGTTTTATGACCTTTTATCTCTTTGGAACAGCACTGTAATATTATGGCTATACACAGTCTTGAAATCTTTTCCTTTATAGTGATTCTAATCAATTGGAATAAATTCAAAAAATTGTTCAAATATTGTTTTTCCATATCAGAAGCAATCCTTGTATCAAAAGTCAATAACCAAATTAATAATAATGAATAGTATTGTAATTGAATACCCAAATTATTAGTATTAGTATTGACAAAAATTGGTCTTTCTTGCTGACTACTAGAATATGCATTATTATTAGTACTGTTGTAATTTTTTTGAGAATTTAAATTCTTGGAAATAATCTTAAACACTGTAGGTATAAATCGTTTATTATTTTCCCATAGTATACTTCTATATTCTTTGACAGTGCATAATTCTTGTACAAGTCTAATGCAAACATAACAAGCATCCATTTGACTTGTATTTTGTAAAATTGAAATGAAACGATCGTTGTTAATCAGCTTTTCTACTAAAGATACGTTAACCAATTGAACTTGATTCAATAATGACACAATATTAAATGAAGAAATTAAAATAGTTTGTAAATCGTCGTTTTCTTTAAATGAGATATCATAAAGCTTGACTAATTGGTCAGGATTCATTTGGAAATATTTGATTGTATCTTGTGCAATTGTATATTTATCAGATGTTAATAATTCTGATATCAAATTTTGAACAGACTTAATAGAATCACTGTTCTCTGAAGTTGATAACAAATGAATCAAAGGTTCAATCCATGTGCCATCGATACGTAGATTCCTCAACTCTTTATCATGTCCATTTATATTTTTAATCAGCAAAGTTTCCAATTTTTTAGCTATTGAAGCATCTAATTCACTTAATTCAGACGATCTAGTCAATGCATCCCATGCAACAGAACGAGAACGTAATGCATTACGAATCTCCATAAAATGCGTACTATCTAACAAAATCTGAACAGGTTCACTCATTTTATGAATAGAGGCTGGTTATTTGTACAGTTATAAACAGATAAATGAAGGAAGTTCGAGAATATGTTTCAAAGTTACTTTGATGCCATCATAATTAATAAAAAATTGACGATAATGCCTCTTCCTATTAATCTATCTAGCAAATAAGTGATAACATTATTTTACAGGTAATTTTCATTTTTCTAAGATAGTAAAAAAATAGAGGAACGGGAAAAAGACCACCTTAAAATATTTTTATTTAAGCCCGTTTATAATGATATATATATTTTTCACTATCTATAAGTTTCTGTGAAAAATGGTTGTTTTTTTTTTCTGAGAAGATGTGTATCCCCTTCCCCATGTCACCACTTTTCTATAGCTATATACTACTACAGTAAATTATCTATATGACTCGTTAAAAACGAACAACAAAGAAAGACTCTTCTTTTACTCTTTTACATTAAATAATACAATACTATTGATATTGTATTTGGAAGTCATGTTCAGTTCCATCAGCCATTCATATCGATGAGTCTTCACAATAAGAGTACAAAGCAAAAATTGTAGCATAGCTAACAAAAAAATATATTCGTTATTATATTTTGAAAAGACTATTATACTACACATAAATTACACATTATTAAATAAATAAAATAAATAAATAAATATGATAGAATCGCAATACTCTCGCAGTTATGCTAAGGCACAGTCATTAAAGAAGAAATTTAGGAATTAAGTTTATCATCATTACAAAATAGAATTAAAGATATAAAAATAACAACAAAAAAAACAAATCTCAGTTTTCTCGATGTTAAGATCTATAGTGTTTATCATTGGATTGTCATTCTGTATTCGTTATTTTTTCTTGGTTTTCACATCAAAAAAATAGGAAAAAAGGAATGTTTATAACTTCAGGAGAATTCTCTTTCAAATTCCTTGCACATGTCAGCATTTTCAATAGCGCCACAAATAGTTTCACACATGATACCAGTAACCAAATATGGATCGATGTTAGAAGCTGGTCTACGATCTTCGAAGTAACCGTAACCTTCCTTGGCAACAGATCTTGGAATTCTTATAGAGGCACCTCTGTTAGCAACACCGGCTGAAAAAGTAGACATAGAAGCGGTCTCGTGTCTACCAGTTAATCTTTGATCGTTATCAGCACCATATAACTTGATATGTTCGTCATGTCTCTTTGATAGTTTTTCGATAGCTTCTTCAATATACTTCATACCACCTGGCAATCTCATGTTCTTAGTAGAGACATTGGTATGGCAACCAGCACCATTCCAGTCACCCTTTAATGGTTTTGGATGGAAAGAAATCTTAACACCAAATTCTTCAGCAGTCCTGTGTAAGAAGTATCTTGCCATCCATAATTGATCACCCATGTCAATACCGGTACATGGACCAACTTGAAACTCCCATTGAGATGGCATAACTTCCGCATTAATACCAGAGATGTTAATACCAGCATATAGACAGGCTCTGTAGTGAGCTTCAATAACATCACGAGCGTAAACCTTACCAGCACCAACACCACAGTAGTAAGGACCTTGTGGAGCTGGGAAACCACCCTTTGGCCAACCATAGACGTTGTCATAGGAGTCGAAAAGAGTGTATTCTTGTTCTAAACCAAACCAGATTTCTTCGTCCTTGTGAGCCTTGAATAACTTAGCAGCTTCATGCCTGTGGTTGAACTTGTTTGGAGTACCGTCGTTGTTGAAACATTCGGCAAGGACGACGATATTGTCACCTCTTCTAAATGGGTCTGGGTAGAAAGCAACAGGTTTTAAGTAAACATCAGAGTCATGACCCGGGGCTTGGTTAGTGGAGGAACCATCAAAGTTCCATTCTGGTAATTGATCAACAGAAGTGATCTTCTTTCTCAAAGTTCTACCTTTAGAACGTAAGTTACCAGTACCATCGATCCAAACATATTCGGCGATGATAGCACCTCGTTGGTCTAAATCTAAATATTTTTGTAAAATAATAGTCTTTTCAATATGAGTGTTTTCTTCAGACATTGCTACTGTGTATGTGTTAGAAAAAAGAAAAAAAGATTGATTAAAAAACAAAAAGGAGGAAAGAGAGAGTAAATGCTAATAATCTATAAAAGCAAAAGTTTAATGAGGAATAAACTTAACGTTTTCTTCTTGGGGGACTTCCGTTTGGGGTAGAAAAGGATAGCAGGAAAAAGAAAGAAATGCCTCTAAGCTAACATCAAAGTCACAGACTCAACTACCTTTATATATATGACTTTAGAAATGATTCTTTAAATTCTAAGAATTAGAAAGTGCAATAACAGCATAGACAATATCAATTCCCAATTTATTTTCTTTCTTTTTTCCTTTTTTCTTTTCTTTTTACTAAAAATAAAAATAAGAAAAACAAAAAAAATAAAAAAGAGTCTCGATAACACTATTATTATTGTTATTGTTATTATTGTTATTATTATTATTAGAAAACTGTAGTGAAAGGAAAATTTCCAGATGAATCATCCATCCATTCATCCATCATCATTATCACGAAGTTGGAAAAACGGCGGTCTTCTGGAAAAAGAAAACAAAAAGTAGGGACAAAAAATTAAAAGGTAGAAAATGCACGCATGTATAATACCGGCCCCAAAAAAGATCGGGCGAAACATAATTATTTTACATTTTTCCAATATACACTGTTGCTTGGAGTTAGGGTTAGCAAAAGACGTTCACGTGTCTTTTGCATATATATTTTTTTCTTGAAGTTTATTTTTATTGAATATTTAGCAAGTGTGTGAGAATAAGGAAACTTTGCAACAGTAGCAAGGTGTAAACCTCACATTGATACCAACGACTTGTGTGTACTTAAAAAATAGAGTTAGTAGTAACTTCGGTGCAATCTTATCTTTGTAAATTTCATAGTGTTTATATGATTACTTACCAACTTTATTGTTTTGTTGGAACGAACCTGATTAGGGTTTAAGCAAAAAAAATAGATGGAGGTTAAATTACAGTAGGGCTCGAATAAAATTTTAAAAGATGTTTCTCTAAAGGTACATTTTTTACAAGCCTTTTTTGTGTGAAAAACTTTAAGGGAAGACTGCCAATGATGATCAAATTTTTCGACTCTACATTATTTTATTATTATGTATTGATAAGGAAACAAGTGGCTTTTCCGATTATCCCACAAATAAATTAATATTATTTTTAACTCTCCCTCATCCTTTTTTTCTTTTACATTTACCTTCAACACAATGCTATTTTCATCGCTCTGTCGTTTTTTTTTCTTTTTCCTTTTTTTCCTTAGACAAACAAAATTTGCAAAAGGGAAATTTTGGCCTTATCTAATAGATAAGAAAATTCTTGCCATTATTCACATCGTTATCAAAAATGTAAACATAAACAAACGGACAATTATGGTGACTCTGTTATTGATATTGTTATTATGTTTGTTTTACTGTTTTTTTTTTTTTTTTTTTTCCAGTGGTACGGGCTAATTACACCCATACACCGTTTAATTGCAGATGTAGTTACTTTTTAGTTTTTTTTTGTTTTTGTTTTTTTTTTTTGCTTTGCTTTTTTCCTGTCTTTTAAAAGAAAAAGGACAAGCAATGCTTGAACAATCGTACCTTCATCATAATCGGTCTTTAATTCACGGTGTGGTTTCCTTTTCGAGTAAAACAACAAACAGCAAGGCCCTCTACATCATTTCTGAGGCATAACTATTGTATTTCCTCTGCTTTTGGTGTTGTTTTCTTGTTTCCTCATGTCACACTATTATTTTTACTCTCATTATTATTGAAATCGTCATTATTTTACCATCAAGTCCTTTTCCATGATATTTAGAAGGAAGATTATTGAGTTGGAAAAAAGAAAAAATCACTCAAATCAAAAATTTAATACAAAAAAATATTCAATTAGCAAAAAGTGGGAAAGCAGAAAGAGACAGATTTTAATAACATTGTAAAATAAAATGTTATCACTTTATCAACATATTTGAGGGTGTGGAGACTTGTGCATCGTTGTTATTATGATCACTACTATTATTATTCTAATATTACTGGAATATGTGTTAAGGTAATATAATTTTACAAGTTTGATGGTACCACCTCTTCATTTTGCTTGTTTCCCCCCTTTTGATAAGAATTTGTTCGTGTTTATACATTACGACTCGTGGAGTACAAAATTGATCCTTTCTCCCACTTATTTTACTGTATTTCGCTTGCTTTTCAATATGTATCAAAACAGTTAAGATTTCACAAAAGAACTATCAAATAGCTCAACGGGGTAACATTCCCCATGAGGTATGGCAAAACTTATGAATTTGTAGTAAATGGTTTAAAGACAAATATAAAAGGAAGTAAAAAAACGTCTTGCCAATAAATAATGGAATACGGCTTCTGCATTAAATTATTTACATATTTGAAGGTACTGTATAAAAAGGAAAAACAACCCGACAACCGTGTAACTTCTTTGTATTTTGCACATTACGAGAAAAATATTTTAGATTGAAATCTGAAAAAAGAAAAAAAAAATCAAAATAAAGAAGATTGTATTTTTATATACATAACTGTACATAAACATACATTAATGGATGTTTTGTTGGTCAGACGTTGTTGCCACCGCCTGTAATTCTCTAAATATGAGATTCTATTAGTTTAGTTGTATCTAACTTTCGTAAATGTTTCAATCTATTCTTTTAAAATGCCGAGGTAATCACTGACATACTATATATTAACATGTGAATTCTATTTAGCTTATCTTTTTCCCCTCCCTATTTGACATCTTTGTATGTTGTAGTACTGTTTTTTTATTGATATTATAATTTTCTGCAGATAGGAGGAAATAGTCCTTAATAAACACATATTGGGATTGTCCCATATAGTATGGTATTATTGTTAATACTTTTACTTCTCTTTCTATATATTGTTGTTTTTTCTTATAACTATAATACCAGAATAGTACTATCAAAATAATAGAAAAAAAATTATGTTTGAACAGATTCTTCATTAGTGTTTAAAGAGTTTTGGGCGGATATCCATTCTTCTTGTGAATACCATCTACCTAATTCCCAGGTTGGTAAATTTGCCATGGTACAACAACTAATCCACCCTTGTAACTGTCTGTCCATCGTATATTGATTAGCAAAAGTAATTAATTTATATTGTGGGAATCTAATTGATAATTCCTGAATTATACGTTGTTCCATACCATTAATTAATGAGGTTGACCCTGTTATGATAACATTGGTTAATAGAGATGAATAAATATGTTCTGGAGTGGTAGTTACAGAATTTCCGTTATTGCCCATTTGGATTGAAGATGGGAATCCATCAAGGAAATTGATATTGTTGTCAAACCTATTTAATCCACTATTTCTGTTACTGTTAGTGCCATCAGATGTTGGCTTAGGAGGTATGATTAATGATGACCCAATAGTCCTTATCATAGTGTTGTTAGGATTTGCACTAGTATTTTTGTGACTATTACTACTAATCTCACCACTTTTATCAGTATTGGTATTATCACCATCAATATTATTATTTGTACTATTACATATGGTTGCAGCAGTCTTCTTGACACACTTACTAACAATTTCACTCAATCCATCATCTTGTGGAAATGTCTCAGAAAATAAATTAGGCTTAAAAAGGTACTCACTAATACTTAATATATCTTTTTGAGTCAATTTCAAAGTCTTATTAAGTGGTTTATACAAGTAATTTTTATTTTGTGTTAATGGATTATTTGTCATATTGATTATATTACTATTGAATGCTGGCACAGTACCTGTAACAATTCCTGTCCCACCAAGTTGTTTCATTTGTTCTTGTTGCTTTAAATACATTTGTTCTTGTTCTCTATAATATCTCTCTAAGTCCTGTAAATCTTTATCACATACTTGTAACATTGTCATTTTAAAATCTTGGATACAAGTATTTGATTCCCACCAAATCTCGATTGGAGTCTTCTCTTTGGGTTCTAAATTTGTGTTTATATTTTCATTAGAATTCTTAACTTTTTGATCTAGGAATTTACTAATAACATAATCCAAAAATGCTCCACCATATTTATTTTTAGTGACACCATTCTTAACTACAATCCCATCAATAACAGGTGTTATTTTACATCCATTAAAACCGATATCAATAACTAATGCATTTTTCTTGCCCATGGATAATGTGGTAGCTAAGGGTTCTAACAAAAACTGTATTATTGGAACATCAAATTTTTCAAATGCTAATTCCATATACTTTTCCATTAAAATTCTTAATTGGGTAGTTTTTGATATCATAGGAATAGAAATTACCATTGGATATTCTTTTGGATCACATTGCAATTTTTGTTTAAATATATAATCCCATTGTTTTTCTAAAGCAGTCCAATTATATGGTATCTCATTTTCATTTACCAAGGTAAACACCTCATAATCATCTTTAGATGCAGTACTGTTTCTAGATGAGGAAAGTTGTAACATTTCATACTTATCAAAAATGTACTCATTTAAATTGTTTTTATTTTGCATATAGGTTGATGGTAAAATACAGGTTGGAAGTTCCCTATCGCTGAAACCTACAATTGTAGAATGAGAACCAATAGATATTACTATACATTTCTTTTCAGAGGGCATCTTTTTTTTTGTTTTTATTCTTATTTATTATTATCACTATGATATAATATATCACCCTATTGAAGGTTCTTAATAATTTTGTTTTTTAATTCTTAACGTAAATATCTTTTGATATGCCTAAAACCTTTGATAAAATAAACCAAGTGAGTAATAGTATCTTTTTTTGTGTGGAAAGTCCTGTTCTTTTTTAATCTAATTGTACTTTTTACAATATCTGTTCTTTTTGTTTCTTGGTTTGTTTTTTTAAATTTCTTCGAAAATTTTCAATTTTATTTTTTTGAGGAACCCGAAGATTGTAGCTACTTCTTTCTTTCAACAAACCTCTATATAAAAAAATATACTTATACAAATCAATATCATGCTTATAGTAACCTAAATATAGTAAATATAATATTAGTTATTAATTCAGAAACACAGTGAATAATGATTACAAAATAATGTATATAATTGTTGAAATAGATAAAAAGATGCTTGCATTTTAGTTATTTTTTAGACGTATTTTATAAAATTTGGTAAATTTTATAGTGCTTGAAAAAAAAAAATTAATATAGTTTCTCTGTCTTTATCAAACAATATTCTGTTTGTTCAGGAATGAAAACAATTTGACGTTTCGTAGGCGTTTTTCCGAATAATTAAAACGTTCTGTAACTTTCTGAGATTATAGTTGAGGACGTAATTAAAAATAGTGTTGAATAGAACCTCAACAAATGGTCTGTTCAAAATAATATGTTCAAAAAAAGCAAGAATAATGTCGGTTAAAGTAGATTGTAGAGATAGTAATATCATTTCAGTTTCGGTATATAATTATAGCAATATGGTTGAACAATCTTGTGGTTCAGATTATTGTGTGTAGATAGGGAATAGAAAAGCTATTTGCTAAAATATAATTCCTTTTTATATTTGTATATTGCATATATATATACTTAATATTTATGATTACTTAAAAGCAAGATTTCCTTTGGACTTATATAAGAATATACCAAAGATTTAAAATCTATCACTTGTTCATTAGCAGCACTGGATTAGGTATTTAAATCTAATATAGTTTCTTTCTCTTGTAACTTTCTTAAAATTCCTAAATAAAACGTATATCACAATACATTGTTGATTGTTTCCTCCCTCTCATTGCAATTATATGGTTTATCTTTCAGTTTGATCTAAAATTGACACATTTATTCTGAAAGTTTTCCTTAAAAGTAACAATAAAACAAAGAATCTTGTATAAAAATACAATATCAAAAATATGCATTCGAGCCTAAAGAAAAAGTAAAACTCAATTAGTTTTCTATTATCCAATACGAATCTTTAAAAAAAAAAATCATTACCGACTTTTTGAGTTGTTTTTTTTTTTGCTTGTTTTGTTCATTATTTTAGAAAAGCAATTTTCTGTATAAAAAGGTTTCTATCAGATGTAGTAACATTAATATTTTTGGTTTTCAGTATATATGTTGGTATATGTTCGTATATAATTCATTGTTTATGCTCAATAACTAGGATGATAAAACTCTGTAGAAATGGAAAAAATATATATATCCTTAAATAAAACAGGACTAGTGTAACAAGCAACACTAGGGTGTTTTTTTTTATTAACTTTCTTTCATTCTCTATGATTGAGGTCTGTATTATTCATATTCATATTTCTTAGATATATTAATTTAAATGTAAATAATGATTTTTTTTTTGTTTAAAGTAATAGAGTATTACACTATAAAGAACGCAAGTACAAGTAAAAATAAAATGCAAGTCGATTAGTCCCTGGAATAATAAAAAAATGTTGGACTATTATAATTAATAAATATATAAAAATAAGATCATTAGAAGAAAAATAAAGCACTAAAACCTATTGAAATACTGTCTTTTAAGAACAAGCTAAAATTTATAAAAGCTTTTTTTTAAAAAACCCAGAAACATTGTTATATACAGTTATCTTCTGATCTAATATTATTCTTTTTTCTGATTAATATTCTAGCTCCTTATTTTTGTTTTTAGTTGCTTAGAATATTAATCAATTTTTTTTTTTAGTATCTTCACTGACAAATGTCAACAAGAACTTTTAACATCTTTAACAAAATATAAAAAAAAACAATAAAAGTAGTTTGGTTGAAAATTCTGATAAACTTTATTTTTATTTACTAATTACATATAGAAATGTTATCAAACCAATTTATACATTCCTTATATTTATCTTCTTCTAGCTCTCATAGTGAAAGTTGTTCATTCTACATTAGGAATTAGTTAAGGCTAATATTTCAGTACTAATTGTATAATTTTAGCAAAAGTATTAAAAAGGGAGTACATATATATATATATATATCCGATATCATCCTCGTTATCAGTTCACTAACGTATACATTTTAAATAAGATGTGTTGAAATAAAATGTTCTGTAATGAAATAGATAGAACAATAAGATTTTAGCAGACACTAAACGATAAATTGTTGAGTAATAATTGTTGAGAGGTCACCAAAGGTTGTTGAGTTTGTTTATTAAATATCTTACTGTTCGTAGAGGAAAATGGCTAAATGTTAACATATATAAAGTCAAGGATTTCATCATGCATTATTTTTATCTTATTTGCAATCTTTGTATATTACTATTTCTATGTTGTATATAGAGAAAAACAAAAGTGAGGAACTTTATTATAATTTTGTATACTAAATCTGCTTAATATAATATTGAGAATGTTTACTATATATCCAATGAATAAAGGTGCTCATTCTCAACAAGATGACTTATTAAAGTTATCAAGCTCTCTATTTCTGTATACCTGTTTTGATTGTTTCGTTTGTTGTGATCTTTATATGATTTTACGCTTTTCTTATTTTTTTTTTATTTTTTTTTATTTTTAGTCATCTCAATTGTTTTTTTCTTGTGTTTCTTTTTTCTTTTCCTGCTGGCGGAATTGATGAAAAATTCCTCGAGACAACATTTTTTTCATCTTATATTTTTGTTTTTTATCTTGAAATATGGATGAGGCCATCTACCAAAAAATATGTCAGTTTCGAAAATAATATCAGTTGATAGCAGAATATTAAAAATCTTTGAAAACATTTCATTTTTGTTAATATTGCTATTCATTTTTTTACATAGTGCTTGTTATTAATTCTACCTTCACGATTCTAATCCCTTCTTATACACATTTTTTCAATTAAAGTCTCTCTCTATACCTGTATATTAATATTCTATTTTACTCTTTTTTTCTTTTACTCTTTTATAGATGCTCTCTAGAGCATTACTGTCACCTATCCCAACAAGATTTCTCCGAAGAACTATCAAATATTTCACAATGTCTTCAGAACAATCCCAAAAGATTACTAATCCTGAAATCTTGTCTACCTCTGTTAAAGATTCCAAGAAGAATGGTGACAAAAAACAAGATAAGAAATCTAAATTACAAGTCTCTCTAAAGACCCCAAAGGGCACTAAAGATTGGGCTGACTCCGATATGGTTATTAGAGAGGCCATCTTCTCTACACTTTCTAGTTTATTCAAACGCCATGGTGCCGTCACAATCGACACCCCAGTTTTTGAATTGCGTGAAATTTTAGCTGGAAAATATGGTGAAGATTCTAAATTAATTTACAATTTAGAAGATCAAGGTGGTGAATTATCCTCTTTACGTTACGATTTGACCGTTCCATTTGCAAGATATGTTGCAATGAATAATATTCAAAATATTAAAAGATACCATATTGCCAAAGTCTACAGAAGAGATCAACCTGCTATGACTAAAGGTAGAATGAGGGAATTTTATCAGTGTGATATTGATTTTGCCGGTTCTTATGAATCCATGGTCCCAGACGCTGAAATCCTATCTATCCTTGTTGAAGGTTTAACTTCTTTAGGTATAAAAGATTTCAAAGTCAAACTAAATCACAGAAAGATTCTTGACGGTATCTTCCAAATCTCTGGTGTCGCTAAAGAAGATGTCAGAAAGATTTCTTCCGCCGTTGATAAGTTAGATAAATTACCATGGGATGCAGTTAAAAAGGAAATCACCGTCGAAAAGGGGCAATCTGAAGAAACTGCAAATAAAATTGGTGAATATGTTAAATTGAATGGGACTCTACAAGAAGTTTATGATTTGTTGTCTAAGGATGAAGCTATTATAAATAATGAAATGGCAAAACAAGGATTGGATGACATCAAAACTTTAATGAACTATGTTGAGTCTTTTGATATCAATAAGTATATCTCCTTCGACTTATCCCTAGCTAGAGGTTTAGATTACTACACCGGTTTGATTTATGAAGCTATTACTGAAGCCTCTGCCCCACCTGAAAATGCTCAAGAATTGAAAAAGAAGGCTAAATCCTCTGATGATGCTTCTGAATACGTTGGTGTCGGTTCTATTGCCGCTGGTGGTCGTTACGACAATTTAGTTAACATGTTTGCTCAAGCCTCTGGTAAAAAGGCTGCTCAAATCCCATGTGTGGGTGTCTCCTTCGGTGTTGAAAGATTATTCTCCTTGATTAAACAAAGAACTCACCTAACTGAAAAAATCAAACCTATTGCAACACAAGTCATTGTCATGGCCTTCGGTGGTGGTAAGGATTGGACTGGTTTCTTACCTGAAAGAATGAAAGTTGCCAAACAATTATGGAACGCAGGTATTGAAGCTGAATATGTCTATAAATCAAAAGTTAACCCAAGAAAACAATTTGAGGCTGCTGAAAAATGTGGTGCTTCATTAGCCGTTATCTTAGGTAAAGAAGAGTATGCTGAAGGTAAATTACGTATCAAGAGATTGGGTCCTGAATTTGCTGATGATGATGGTGAATTGGTAGACAGTGAAAACATTGTTGACGCTGTTAAGGTTAAATTAACTGAAGTCCATAAGGATGGTATTGATGACGTTGCCCGTTTATTAAAAGATTTATAAATTTTAAATGAAACCCAATCATATTTTATAATAGAGTTTTAATCATATATTTGTGTTATTATATAATAAATCTAGTAAAAAAGTATGACCAATTTTATTGATTATCGACACTAAATGAAAAAAAAATACATAGTGCCATATTTTTAACTAAACTTATTCTACTGTGAAAAAAAAAACAAAAAAATAATATAATATTTACAATAAATGCAGTTAAAATTTATTTCTCTATAATTACATGTTATATATTTATATTCAAAGCTAAAATGCTGTCTTAAAGACATTTCTACGGGTATTTTTTATGCCAGTATTGAATTTGTCTTCTACTGGTGTTAAAACACCATCAAGTTTTTCTTCAAATTTATGCCCCACTTTCTTTGAGGCAGTTCTAAATAAACTTTTACTTCTTGGAATTTGCACTGGCATTGTAGTTGTTTTAACATCCTGAACCATATGATTACCCAGCTTATAATTTGCTTCCTCAAACTTCTTAAGCAATCTTGGATTATAGTAATCATGATATAGATCAGTGGAAAAAACCTTATTAAGCTCATTCAATGTCACATGATGAGTACCTCTCATCCATTGTAAAGAATTTACCTGAGGACGACTAAAATGCTCATGGTTGGGATTGTATAACACCATATTATCCATACCAATTTTTGAAGAATCCCCTCCATTACTAAAAAAAGAAAGTAGTACTGAATGATAAGTATCATCTTTAACCAAAATATTACCCTTTTCGGTGATACATCCACTCAAAACCTGGGAAATATATCCAGGTAAAGCCAGCTTAGATACTTGTGAAAAATCGGGTAAACTAAATATCCTGATTTCCTTATTCAAGCTAAGGGTTATGAAGAAAGAATTATTCTTTTTTAATGGTATTGGCATATTGGAACAGAGTTGACCCGAAATTATTGAATTGTTAAAGTACTTAGTAAAAAGTCGTTTTCGTTCTTTACCAGGACAAACTATACATACCTCTCGACAACTGATCAATATAATTTTCCCCTTGGTATTACATTTACGCAATTCTATTGTTGATTCGTCCTTGTGTGAATTGAAACTTTCATTAACGAAGATTTGGATATCTTCTATTTTATTATGCACCAACATACTAGTAGTTTTCATAAATGTCACTTTGAGTTCATCTACATCATCTGGTACAATTTTAAAGATCATCATTTGCCCTAAGTCTGTACCACAAATCAACAGAGTGCTCAAATAATCTTCGTCAGCATATGTCATAATAGATATATTGATTGAGGACACATAATTACTTTGTGATAAAAATATATCATTGATGTTTTTATTATAAATAATTGTTTCAGTAATTAGATTTATAACTACCAGGTATCCATCATGATAAGCAGCTACCAGAATATTTAATGAACTTAGATACAATGAGGTGACCGGTCCATGCCTGGTATGGATAGCAAACTGCGGCATAAACCCATATTTTTTTCGTGGCGAAGCTCTCTCTCTCACGTCAACCAGAAATGAATCAACAGCACTTAAGGAAAACCTTCTGAATTTTGTAATCATGTCTTGATCCATCGTTAATTTTTGTCCACTATAATATTGATTTGCCTCAAATCTGTAAAAAACTATATCACCATTTTCTGTAGCTGATGCCATCTCTAAATTTTTAGGCGAAAATGAGATATGTTTAATTGCAGTTTTAATACCAATATTCAATATCCTAGAAGTATTCATTTCGAATAATGTCTTACAATCATATTGGGAAGAATTTGTGTTCCATATTCGAACAATTCCATTTGAATGACCGGTAATTAGTAATGTGTAATCGTTAGTTTGACACTTACTTGAATCAGAACTAGATACTAAGCGACCACCTTCTAGAATTCCCAACGATTGCGTAGTGACACTGCTCAAATTTTGCCAAGTATTTTCATCTATATCCACAGCCTTCACGATGGTGGTCTGCGGCCAAATCCAACTAATACCATAAGGAAATAAAGGACCTTCATTAACAAAGTGAGTCTTAGGATAGGATAATGCCTCAATTTCACCATTTTGCAAAAGTACTAAAATCATCTCAGGGTTATGGTTACCGGCATAGAAGGGGGTTTCTGTAGCAATTGATACGAGTTCCTTTATTGGAAATTGACTTTGTATGGGTAATAGTGTTTGTTGAGTGGTTCTTGAGAAATAGTGACTTATGCTTTCATAAGAAGTCAAGGAATAAAAAGGGGTTCTACCAAAATTGATCATGATAATGCTTTGAATATTTATATCAGGATACGACGAACTATCAGAGATGAACAAAGTTGTGTATTCAGGTTTACTTTGACAGACCCACAAGGCTTTGAGGTTTGGCGACGCATGCTCCTGTGTCGTTGATTGTTGTTGTGGTGATCTTGGGACATTAATATCTTCATCAAATAGAGTTCTTGCTTGAATCAATTTCCCTGTATTAACATCCCAAAACACAAGAGAGTTATCATCATGTATTGTGAGTACAAAGAGTGAGTTTGGATGAAACAGTGATTGGATAACAGAGGGTCCTCTTCTTACTCTTTTTGGGTTAGATGAATTATTACTGCCTGGCACATTTTGTGGGACTTGATAGACAAAAGTCTGTTTTACTGATTGTTCAGTTAGTGAATATAACACGGTAAGTTTCTTATATGATATGAGTACAGTACCTAAATCTTTAGGATTCCATTTAATACAAACAACTTCTGAATTTTCATTAGAATCCTCAAAATTTGCCAATTTTTGCAAATTATTTATCATGTAATTGGAGATCCTATCTTCCACGACATCATAAACCAGTATAGTACCATCTGCCAATCCCAGAAGAACCCATGAAACTACCGGATCAGTTTCAATACAGGTGATTGAGAAGGGTTGTACTCTCATTTTATACAATTCTTTTGATTCCAAAGAAAGAGTGATCAATCTATTTAAACTATCGACCAAAAAAATGAATTTATTCATTACAAAAGCCATATACTTTATTATAGTATTTTTCGTTAGGGTGAAGACAAAATCAATCTGTCTTTGTCCATAAACATGCAATTTACTGTTATCTGTGGCTATTGCCATCAGGCCTTGAACTCCATCATATGCAATTTTGATTGGTTTCCCTGTTAATCCAAAAGTGTCTTTCCCCTTTAAATTAAAAATTTCATCCCAATTGATATTCTTTTTAAAAGATCTTTTATTTGTATGTTCTTCATGATTAACCAATTTTTTTGTTCTATCAGGCAAATTAACAGTAGTGAAAACTTTTGTTATAGGAGAAAACGAGCTTTTGTGAAACATGGTTTCATTTGATTAATACATATCAATAAACGATTAGGTTTCTGAACTCAAGTAAACAAACATATTATTCAGTTTAAAGAGAAGAAGAAAAGAAGAAAAAAAAACAGGGTTGAAGAAAGGCGAAAGAGATAAAACAAAGACAAAAACAAAAACAAAAAAAAAGAAGCTTAGCTTATCCGAATACCAATTTCACATTCCTAGTGAATTTTCTTTTAAAACTATTCCGTGATTTCAAGTTTATCTATCTTTAAGTTATCGAGAACAGATATATCTGCATATTGTTTTATCTATATATATGTGTAGTAAAAATATAGGTGAGTCAGATCTCATGGATTAAGAAAAGGAAATTGTTTAGCTTAGCAAATACTTTTACGTAATTATACTATGTATACACAGCAGTAAAAAAAAAGAGGAAAAAAAAGAGAGAGAGAGAAAAATAAAACTATCCCACGTTAGGGATCTCCCCTCCCTGAAAATGAAATACTTCTACTTTTCTCTCTCTCTCTTTTTCTTTTTTTTTTTTTTTTTTTTTTTTTTTTTTTTTGGCAAATTAAAAAAGAAAACAAAACGGTCAAAGAAAAAAAAACACCCTTGTTTTTTTTATGTCTTCTGTATTGTGCATTTTCTTCTTTTCAATTTGTTGATTTTCTTTGTTTTGTTTACACCCTCCCCTTTTTTAACTCCTTATTTTATTTTATTTTATTTTATTTTTTTTTTATTTTTTCATTCTGGTTTCTGATATTGTCATTGCGTCATTTTCAACATCTTTCTTGATTTTTCAAAAAGACTCCGAAGAGGAGAATAAACACAGAAAAAACAAACATATAAACAAACAAACAAACACTACGATTAAGATTAAGATTAAGATCCATGCAAAGCTAACACTATCATTCCCGTTTTTTCTTTTTTTTTTTTTCTTTTTTTTTTTTTTTGGCTTATTATTCACTAGGAGGAAACCTATCATTATTTGGTAAAAATACACAAAGATCCTTCTAAATATACCAATATAAATAAGTCAAGTGAAATGTAAATGATATATATAATAAAACACGTATGTACAAACCAAAATACACTCATATACATCTATACATACCCTCAAGTCATCCTCTTCCCACGTCTAGGTTTAGGTTTTAGTTCCAGTTTCTTTCTTCTGGTATCAGGTGCAATAGATGATATACTCGTGCTTTTTGGTTTTCTACCAGGCCACTTTTTAATACTGTCTGTTTTTTTACGCAACCCCTCTGAACTACTAACTACATGTCTCACTCTACCTCGTTGTGATTCAATGGATCCTTCTATTTGTTTTACATCTATCTTGCCTTTCGGCTTAAGTCCCGGTTTACGTCTTGATTTACGACCAGGCCCGTCTCGTATTTTCTTTCTTGATGACTGTATCATCTTTTTGGATCGATTATTATCGAATAATAATGACGATGACGATGATGATGACGACGATGTTAATAATAACAATCCATCAAAACACAAAGAGTTAAATTTTTCTAATTCTGTATCCTTTAAATCTTCAACATCACTTAATTCCTGTTGTTCCATCAATACTTTCCCATTCCATGGTCTCTCAACGGTTGATGTATATATGCCATCACCCATAACAAAATCTTGATTTAATAACCCATGAATATCACTATCTCGAATGGTAGATATCACTTCGTAATAGTTAGCTTTTAACTTATCGATTGACGACGATATGATTCTGGATACAACATTTAAATTCTTTAAATACTGGAATAATTTCATCATCCCATCCTCAAGTTCATATGTCGTTTTAAATTGAAATTTTTTACATTTTTCCATAAAAGTTTCATCCAACCGATTTTCCTTTAAATATCTTGACACAACTTTAAATGGATCACTTCCAACAAGTTTTTTAATGAACCTTTCCTTGATAATAAAAAGATTTGTATTCTCAATCAAATTTTGTAACTTTTGTCTACTTTCAAATAATTCAATTTCCTTTTCGTTTCTTTTGCCTACCAATCTAGTGAGTTTTTCGATTCTATTTAAATCTTTCAGTATAATATCAATAAACGAAATTTTATCAATGATTTCATTGTCACTTAGCAAATTATACGAATACTGAATAACATTATCGTTAATTTGTACCAAAGGGGCACCCTTGTTAAATTCTCTTTTCAATGACCAGTATTTACATATAATAAAGCTTAATTCACGAGCTTTGCTTTCATCATGCAATACTTTTAAAGATATTATTGCTTGAAATATATAATCTGCAAATATATGTGGAGGAACAATAATCTCATCTTGAAATTTTGCCCTATATCCCTCCATATCTTCAAATATCTGTTCTCGTGCCTTACATATCTCAGACCCATTAAAATTTCCTTGACTAACATGTCCTGATGTCGAAGAATGCTTATCACAAAAACTTATTAGTTGATTGTTGTTACCTAACGCCATTTCAGCTAAAGAACCTGTCTTTAATGGGGTCATATATAATCCTACTCTTTTAGCACAACTTACATGATACGCAGTAAAACAATTTTTAGTTGAACATTGGATACATGCACCCATCTTTTGTTTGCATATAAAACAACTCAACTTCCATCTTAAACTCGGTATCCTTTCCACACCTTCAATAGGTTCTAAATAATGCCAATTACCAAAATTTAATTCATTGATCCAAACTGCACAGATAACATGTATCCAATTACCTGATGTAGTTTGTTTCATAGGCCCGTCTATTCCAGGACAAACAATACATCTAGGTCGTTGAGAACTCATATTATTTTGCAAACATACTCTACAAAGCCAAGGCCCTGGAGGAATAAAAATTATACCATAACAATCTTGATGTACTGCTATATTACAGTAATCACAGAATACAATTGTATTATTTGCTGTTTCTATCCCATCACATATAGAACATAACTGATCACCAAGAGGAGAAGGAGGTGGTGGTTTTGTTATGTGCGACTGTAATAATGCATACTCCAGTTCAAGGATAGTGAAAAACAATTCAAATTGTAAATTGTCTATTTGTAAATTAAAATTTAAATATTGCTTCTTTAAATATCTTAAAAATAATTCATCTTGTTCATCCATATCATAATATGTGTTTACATATTGTAAGTTCGGTACAATCTTATAAAGTTGTTTTTTCATTTTGTTAAAATAGATGCTTACTGAATTATTGACAACTGATAAATTTTCTCGATCACGCAAAGCTGGTTCTTTATCAAATTTAGTTATATACGCGGCGTGTTGGAAGGGATCGTTTAGATCTTTATCATTCTCTGAATAATACTTATCTGAGTTACGATTTGATATATTATTATCAAAATTCT
This sequence comes from Arxiozyma heterogenica, assembly GCF_036370985.1. Taxonomy (NCBI): domain Eukaryota; kingdom Fungi; phylum Ascomycota; class Saccharomycetes; order Saccharomycetales; family Saccharomycetaceae; genus Arxiozyma; species Arxiozyma heterogenica. Next base: position 1,246,511 of record NW_027042658.1, on the reverse strand, counting down.
CGTCTAAATCCATAATACCAATATTACAATAATGACAATCTGATCCTTCAGAATCAACAAGTATCGGTTCTACCGTGATCTTCCCATTAGAAATCAGCTGTTTTAAAGGAGTGCCTTGGTTGAACTGCAAGTTCTGTATATCCTGATTGATATAAATATCGTCAACACATATATTGTTATCACGTATCAGTAAAGGTATATCATTCTCTTTCTTTAACGTAGGATAAAAATCTTGATAATCGGCTTCTTCTCTCAATTTAGGACCCTCATCGGTATTAGATTCTTTCTCCTCCATAAGATAAAAATAAACTTAGACAAATAAACAAACTAAATAAATAAATCAATATTAAAAAAAAAGAAAAAAACTATCTTAAATTGTTCACTGTTTCTTTGATAAGACGGAGTATATCTTGATAGTGGCGTAGGGTTCATTATCCAATGTTACATCTTTCTTAATCTATTGTCAATGTATTATTTAAAATAAAATGGAACTTCCATGCATTGTTTACGTTTTTTCCATTTTTTCTCAATAACTTTCAAGATGTATATTTTTTATTTTTACCATATCCGGTAATTCACATAAAGTGAGGCTTTCTATAAAGGTGAACACCCTCGTATTTAAAAATTATCACGATATAGCAGACATAAATTTATTGATACATATACATATATATATGTGCAGATTAATGTTTATACTATGAGAGTAAACCATATATATTCGATTTAATATTTAAGGAAAAATAATTACTAGAAACAAATATATAGTAATGCTTTAAAAACTAATTGAATAATTCTTTTTAGAAAGATTGATGATTCTTATATATAAATTAAAACACATAAATATTGTGCTATATATATAATACGATTTTATCACTCCTTCTATTTTTCTACGATATTTTTTAATGAAATAACCAAATGCCACTGAAATACTAATGTAAAAAATTTTTTTACGGTTTTGCAGGAAACACATCCATATACGCAGGTGGTGGGCTTGGTATCCTTTCTAATGGTGGAGTTAAATTACTTGATCCAACACTAGTGCGTCTATAATGTGAAGATCTTGTATAACTATTTAATAAACCATCTAGATTTCCAAAATCTGTATTCAAATAGAAGGGTGTCTTTGGGATGGAACTATTATTAGCAATATGACTGTTATTTGAATCATCATTATTGTGATGAGTAATATTATTCTCACAAGTATTATGACTATTATTATGAAGAACATTTAAATTGCTCTTAAATACTAATGGATTTAATAATGATTCTTCAAAAGTAGGTGGCGGTGAAGGTGGATATAATGAGGTAGACACAGATGAGGATAAAGTATCAACTATATCCCTATTTGGTTGATAATATGTATTACCATCAACGTCATAAACAGGTAATACTAAATTCTCATTAGTACATTTTCCAGACATTAGATATATTGGTGTATTCACTATTACCTCATATTGTCTTAATTGTTTATTTTCATCACATTTTTCCAACTTCATTATAATTTCTAACTTATGTTTACATCTCAATGTACTAAAATGGGTGCTATCGATATAAAGTCCTCTTTTAGGACTATACATCTTGGTATTAATCATAGCAATGTTCTTTTTACTAAATATGTCGATTTGAGTCTTGTGTCTTTTATGAGTAAGTATATTTTTACTTTCATTTGACAAAGAATTTGCATTTCTGCCCTTATTGTTTGTTGTATGATTGTTATTGTTATTATTAAGGGTATTGTTATTGCCACTGATCCCACCAAAGAAGAAGTTTACTATTGAGTTTTTTCCGTGATTTTTATCTTTTACATTACCAACATCAGGTAAAGTGCCATTAGGTGTAGTTGGATAAAAGGATTCTAGGTTATCAAATTTATCGTACAAATCATAGCCTTCAATGCCATATGGCAGATCCACAGTCTCTTGAAAATCTGACAAATTTTGATTATTATCTGATAATACATATGCCTTTTCACCTGGAAACTTCAACCTAGTTTTCAATTCAATTGGCTCAACTATTGCATCTCCATTACCATATGAATTATTATTACTATTCTTTGTTCTATAATATGACAATAAATTATGATCAATACAGTTTGTCACAATTTCTTCTCTTAATGCTCTTGGTCCTGTTTGTTCAGATCTTAATTCGTATAGTAGCAACAATCTTTGTTTTTTCTTTTTTGAATTAAAAACATGATAGTAAGGATTTGAAGAGTTCTCTAAAACATGATCCGTTTCTTTAAAAGACATGCTTTTATCTTTATTATTAACGTAATCAATCCTTTCAGAGATACCAATACCAATTTTAATCAACGAAAGATTTTTAATCAAAGGGGATAATTTTACAGTTACTGGAATATTAGCATCTAATGGAATATATTTATTAGGCAACGATATCTCATAATTTAATGAATTATCCCAAACTTTGTTAATATAAACAGGCTTATTCGCGGTAGATACAGAAATTAAGGGTGGTGTTCTAATAACGTTCAATTTATTTTGTAAATAAATTTCATTAATAAAATATGAGATATCTGTTTTAGGGATTAACGATTTTTGACTATTCAAATCTGTTATATCTACACTTGGCCCCGTATTATTAGAATATTTCAAACTTGAAAAAGAATCGAAATCTGATACTGACGATGTGGTGGTATATGTCCTGGTGATAAAACTATTATCATTATCATTATTAGCATCAGTAATGAGGATATGAGGAGCGGAAGGAGTACTGTTACTACGGAAATGATTTCTCATTTTTTTGAAAATTGACAAATTATTAGTTGATAAATTTTGAGATATATTTTTATTTGCTACAGATGGTTGTAACTTTGAGCTCATACCGACCTGCTGATCTTTAGGAACAGTATTTTTATTTATATTATTTGACTTCATAGTATCATCAGTTGTTTTAATAACCTTCTTGAATGAAGCTAATCTGATAAAATAGTCCAACTTACCCGATGGATATGCGATGGTCTCAGGAATATGATTATTGAATATTACAGGGATCAAAAACACATAGTCCCCTGGCAATAAAAGATTATCTTCTGAAATTGAATTTATTGATGTATTTAAATTTTCAAGTTTTTGAAACAAAGAGTCCTTCCAAAAATCTGACTGAGGGCTATTATTTTCATTAGTCCATGCTAAGCGTTTTTTATAGTTAATATTTTTAAATAATTTCCATTGAATAATATTATCAAAGTTTTCAATAACGTCATCCTCAACTGATTTTAAGGTGGGAGGTAAATAAAGATTAAAATTATACCTATTTAGATTCCAATTCAGTTCACCTACTTTGGTATATTGATTCTTTCCATTCAAGTATTTTATATTTACACGAGATGATAGTTCTAATTGAATAGATTCCAACTGAGTTGTTTCCTTAATTGATACTATAATAGCGAGCTTAAAATAGCATAAATTATTATCATTCATTGCAATTTCATGAAAATTATTGTTCATGCCATTAATTATTGAAAATGTGTTTTGATGACTAAAAGTTGAGGATAACGATAGTGGAATATCTTGTCTTGATAAAGAGAAAGATGATCTTCTAGTGGATCCCGCTCTTGATCTACTACCTGTCATAATTGAAGAATTCGAAGAAAAATCATCATTTTCTGTATCTGATATTGTCATAGTAGATAAATCATTACTAATTAATTCTTGCGTACCATCTATATCAAAATAGTCAATATTACTGTTATTATTGTTATCATTATGGTTATTGTGTGAATTTAGCCTAGATAAATATTCCTCTTCATTACTTGATATAGTTGGGATCAAAACATCATTTGACGTAGTTGCCATCCGAATAATACAATCATTTGAACCATTAGTATCTTTATATATAATTTTTGCTGGCAGAAATCCTGCATTATGTAAATAATGGTCAATTATGTCAATATTTTTTAAAGTTGAAAAGGAATCACTTGGCAAATCAATTGAATTGAGTAAAGTTAGTTTTGGTAATCCATTTGAATCAAATAAAGAATGATTTGAATATGATATTGAAGAAATTGTATGCCTTCTTGATTTATATATGTCACTGTTAGATATACTAGTATTATTGATATTATCATTATCATTATAATTATCATTATTAGTGTTTATGTTAATAGGATTGCTTGTTATTATATGGTGATTATTAAATGAAAGCATAGAACCATCACTACTACTATTGACACTATTCATAGTGTTATTTGTTAGAGTAGGAGATAAATAGGTTCTTGGATAGGATCTTCGCCTTGAGTATGGATAAGAAAGCATGGTATTGTTATTAAGTGTATTGTTTTCAATTGTATTCTTATTATTTTTAGTGTTATTGTTACTATAAACTGTTGTAATAGGACTGCTGTCAAACGGATTAATGAAAGATGAAGACCTAGATCTGTTAACTACCTTACTATAAGTATAGTTATTTCCAAAAGGATTATTATTAGCATTATTATTATATCTCAGAAATGGGTTATTATTATTAGTGTATTTAATCTCTGTCTTTTCAGTTATTTCAGAATCATTAATTTTTAATTCCGGTATTTGATGTTTTAAATATTTTATTGCCATGTTATTATTTGACAAATCTTTAGATACTATAATATTTGTCATAATTTGCTTTCTTCGTTTTCTTCCTTACAAGTTAGGTAACTATGACTTTGAAATTTTAGGATGTATAGACACTTTTGATATATGTATATGTATATGTAGATATCAACGTATGAATATATTATTACAAACAGTAGAACTGGTGGTAATTAACTTATTAGCAACTTATTCAAGAGCCAAGGGTTAATAGTAGGTAAACAAGTGAAAGGAAAAAGCCATTTATATATGTTTGTTCATATAAATATAACAAAGAAAGGTATGAAGACGAATGACAACAATAAAATAGACACTTGCCGCAAGATCAACATATATATGTATATATATATGAAACAGTAGAGATTTCATCAATAGTACGCACACACACACACACACATATATATATATATATATATATATATAAACCCAGTATCTTAAAAATCAAGGAGATGAAGGTGAAGAGGAAGGAACTAAAAAAAAAAAGAAGAAGGAGAAGGAGGAAGAGAATGGTATTACCTATTGCAATGATGATATAATTACATACCTGCTTATTGCACACATCTGACAATTACAGAAACATGAATAAAACCACAAAATTGATCTTAAGCAATGAATAAAATGAAATGAAAATATATACAATGTATACATCCACTGCAATAATGTAACGGTTGTCGGCATATTCCACAAATCGTTAAGAGACGATTGCCGGAAACACAAAACAAAAGAAAGAAAAGAAAATAGATGGCTTTGATTGAAGATTTGAATTATAATTATGATCAAAGAAGCGTTAAAAAGAAAAACAAAATAAAACACAAAAAAAAAAAAAAAAGAATAACAAAAACAGGGGGAGATGGGGGTGGGGGAAGCGGGAAGAAAGAAAGGGGAGAGCAAGAAACATAAAAGACAAAGAGATGAATGAAACAAAGAATTTACTAACGTTTCATATTACAAGAGTAACAATAGTTCTGAAAAGAACAAAAGAGACAAAATCACATTATATTGTGATTTATCTTAATTCTGTTGTATTGTTCTACACTCCTTGTCTTAGTTTTTTTTTTTGTTATATTATTTTTTTGTTTTTCTTTCCCGCAAACTTACAGGAGCGACATTAATAATTGGGAGTCGTTTTGCTTAGTCATTGAATCTCTCTCCTGGGTCTTTTTATGATTGCGTGCAATCCGTGATTGCTAACAAGAAAAGACAAAAAAGCAAAAAGAAAGATAGCATCTTAGTAATATTGCCAATAGAAAACATTAAAACACGTAGTAGCAGATAATAATTTTATACGAAAATAATGCCTTCTTATATCATATTACACGAAACGTAATTAGTGATAGATTTCTATCTTTTTTCAATCTTTGACGTAACGAATGATAATTTATATCTGTCATTTAAAAATCTTATTAACTATGTGTTTTGTTTTCTATCAAACACTATTATTATTACTACCAATCAAGTTTCACTACTACCAGAAACATATATTATACCCAACACCATTTGTACATAAGTGTATTTGAGTTCATACTAAATTTATATATATATATATAGTTATAGATTCTTTCTAAGAGAACTGAACAGTGCAATATATACATACATAGATAAATACATATATGTTTAAAAATAGACATGGGTTCTTCTCTAAAATCATTCATTAAAGATGTTAGGAATGCTAAAACATTCTCTGATGAAAGAACCATTATCACAAAACAATCTGCCAAAATTAGAACTAAATTAAGAGATGATCATTTATCATCAAGCAAGAAACGTGAAAATATACAGAAATTGTTGTATTTATATATTCTAGGTGAACCAACCCATTTTGCACAAGTTGAATGTATTAATTTAATTGCATCTGACCAATTTGTTGATAAACGATTGGGCTATTTATCGACTTCTCTTCTATTAGATGAAAGCCAAGATCTTTTAACTCTTTTAACCAATCTTTTAAATAATGATCTAAATCACCCAAATAATAAATATATCGTATCTTTGGCCTTATCTACCCTAGGTTCTCTAAGTTCTTATGATTTGGCCAAAGATCTGTATCCTGATGTTCTACATCTAATTGAAACTTCAAATGACCCTTTCATTCTATCAAAAAGTTTGCAATGCTTATCTAAACTTATTAGTAAAGATTTCGAGTTAACTATATTATCTATTCTACCAATTGATATCTTTGTCAAAAAATTTTTTTCTAATAATAAAAATGATCTACTTTTAACTAATAATGTGTGGTTAGGTATTTGTAAATTTTTACAATCAATAGTCATTTTACTATTATCGTCTTTTTCATCCTCATCGAACTCTGATTTATTATCAGATCAATTCTTAACCGACCTCAATCATTGCTTCTCCTCCATCATACCAAAATTATTTTATCAACTGTCTTCTTTAAATATTAAAAATTATGAGTCAAGTTACGATGTCCAAGGCGTAAGAGACCCATTCTTACAATGTGAAATTATCCTAACCTTGAAATATCTATTTAAACTCTCCAAACTTTCAACAAATCATTTTATATCACTAATAAATGATCATTATAATAAATTTATGGATCTTTTAACTCAATTAATTAACAACTCCTCATTGAATTTAAACAAGAATCCAAATAACGCTATATTATACGAAATTACAATGACAATCTTTGAATTGGAGATGGATCAATCGTTAAGGCTATTAGGTGTCAATATTTTGGCAAATTTCCTAAAACCATACAACAATAACAACAATAATAACAATAGTACTGTTATGCAGGGTAAAAGGAGTAAAAACAATCACATAAACAACAGTAATAGCAATAACATTAAATATGTGGCCTTAAATACATTAATTAAAGTCATTAAATATGAACCATGTGCAATTGCTAAACATAGAAAATTTATCTCTCAATGCTTGTATGACACGGATATTTCTATTAAATTTAAAGCTTTGGAATTAACTTTTACTATTTTAAACAAAGATAATTTAGTTGAATTAACTGAAGAATTGATCAAATTCTTAAAAGATATTTTTTCAAATAATAACGGTACCCATGATTATGTGTATTTCGATATCGATGAATCAAATGATTTAATTAATTATACAGTGGACAATTTTTTAAAAAAATGCGATTTATTTGATTCTAACCAAGACGCAATTAAATTAAGAAGCTTATTTGAAATTTTGAAAATTGTTGGTAATATGATATCCATTGATCAATTAAATGAATTCTTAATCATCATTAATAACATTGAAAATTGGCAAGTCAAGATTAATTCTTTAATTGAGAATATTTCTAATAATATGATTAATAACAGAATTGTGACCAACAATATATCTTGGAATTTAATTATGGTATGGTCTATCGGTGAATATGGTGATTCAATTATAACGAAAGCTAATGGTAATATCACCTCGAATCATTTAATCAACTATTTGAATCAATTAAATATATTATATTCACAAAACTTCAAAAATCCACTAATTTCAAATCTATCTATCAATAAACATAGTTACAGTGACTATATTACCATGATCCAGTATATATTGACTAGTGCATTGAAATTATCTTCCAAAATCAATCAGAGTGATGCACACAATATTGAATCACTAAGGCAAATCATATTAAGCCACCAAAAAGACTCGAATTTAATGTTACAAATAAAAAGTAATCAATACGAATCAATCTTTAACCAAGGTATTAATATCAAAAGGATTATTTTAGATTCTATGCCTAAATTTATTAAACAAGCTGATAACAATAACAATACCTCGGATCATAACAAAATTCAACCAAATCAAAATAGAAATAACAATCAAAATGAACTTTTGTTAGATTTATTAAGTGACATTAATGATAATCTGAACCAAGAAAAGAGTACTTCATCAGGTCCCATCACAGTTTCGAATAATAATCATAATAGTAAACCTATTAGTAAAACTACCACTTTAACATTACCAAAAGACAATATAGATTTAATCTTCAAAACTGATTTATTAGAAGTGTATTCTCATATTATTGATGTCCAACCAGGCAATGCTCATCTTGAATTATTTTTTAAGCCCATTAAAACATTTGTGAAATCAATGCATTCTTTATGTGCTGTATCAAAACAACAAAAATTAACACTTGGACATCTTTATCCACACAATACTGATATTGAAATGAATCAAATAGTGAAACAATCATTAAAAATTGTTGGTTCTGGTAAATTAAAATTAAGAGTAAAACTAACCTTAGTAACTGTTTCCTCGAATTCCATTAGCGACAAAACTCAAGAGATTCAATTTGATTATAAATTTAATGAAACCATCTAATTATAATAGTAATAGTCTGTCATCACAAATGTATTAATATATACTGATATTTATATAGATAAATATACTCACTTAAATATGTAATTAAATAAGTATAGAAATGAACCATATGAAAAACAAGAAAAATGAATAAACAAATAAATAAAGAATATCACTTATGTGAAAATTTCTGCATACTTATTTAATTATTGTGTGGGTGTCTAGAGGCACCTGAACCCCTAGCAGCATTATTAATAACTTGTCTAATATTGTCACGTTCTACACCACCATGTGATATATTGGAATTCATCGAAGTATTTTTGTTAGCAACGTCGGTCAATTTTTTCAATAATTGATCATAAGATGGCTCAATTATTCTTGAATAAACCCATTGACAACCACCAGTGGATGGAACACTAATGAGTAATAAAAACAAGACCTTTAAAACCCAATAGAAAGGGACCAAATATAAAATAGTGCTTGACCAGAATTCAACAACATTCAAAAATCCAAAAATGATCCAGTAGCTTAACCAAAATTGGTCATCTGATTGATCATTACGAGTCTTCAATGCTTTAATAGAATTAATTGTTGGAATAATAAATCCAACAAAATTAGATAATATTTGCCCCATGCCACCAACATTTAAAAATGTTAACAACAAATAAATTAAAACAGAAGATTTCGTCCAGTAAGACTTTGGAACATTGGTTTTAGATTCCAAATTTTGAAATAATTTAAATTGTCCTAAATTCTATAATAATAAGTAAATAAATACACATGTATGTGAAAAAAAGTTATACCACGTAAGGTTAGTAAATCAAACTGACAGGAAAAAGGAAAAAGAAAGAGTAAAAAGAAATTAAAAACCCTTTGAATATGGTAATTAGGACTCTTTACCAACTACCATAGAAAAATATCAATTTCTTTTAATTATGTGAACGATATACGTACTTGGTCTAATTGTTGAATATGGGATTGGGCAATATTAGCAAAACTTGACATTTTCACGATGTAACTCTACAATTTTATCAACTCTTGAATGTTTTAATTATTTCACCACTCTAACATTAAACCAATAGGAATAACAGTTGTAGAGTATAAACTTTTAATGGTTTCTCCAACTAAGATGATCAATTTGTCCTGAGGCAAGTTTTATCGATATTAAATAATTTTTCTTTTCCCTTTTCCATATTCAGGCTAGTTCAATTTAGCCAACTCCCAAGGAAAAATTTCTTTTGTCGTTTATATGCTATTTTTACTATTCATATAAGAAAAATAATAATAACCCTAAATATATAATTCTGAATTTTCAAAAAACAGTCTCAACTTCATTTTGTAACCTAATATTGCAAAAAAATAGGCAAGAACTGCGCCGTTTTTTTCTGTATATTTTAGGCAAGTGTTTGCCTATATTTATTATATGAAATCTTAAAATTTAAATACTGTAATATATAAAAGAACACGAGAACATATTAGACATGGCATAAAATCTCTATTCAATTAATTCAACTGTTAATCATTTTGTTTTTTTCTTTGTCATATATGTTTCATAATACTTGTTTCTTAACTCCCTTTATTTTAATAATATAGCCAACCAAGAACTAGAACAATAATAGTAATAAATAGCATAGTTGATGGAGAAATCTTAGCAGTGACATTTTGTTGAGGCTCTCTTGCTGGAGATGACGACTTAGTTTCATTGCCCATAGTATTTATCTTGATTTTCTTAATGTTTTCTTTTATTGTGTTATCTTTTTCTAGTGTTACTTGCTTGTCAATCGCCTTCTGTTCTAATTGATTTACATTGTTTACAGAAGCCATATTTTGATTTTTTGTTTCATGACTATCTTGTCCATTTGTTGATAAAAATAGTGTTTGTGAATTTGAATTATTATAAACAACTTTTATCTTCTTTTGAATAGCTTGAGACTTAAATTCGTTTTCCAAATCATTCCAAATCTCGGAAACTGCATGACTAGAATCACTCTTATATGGGGCCGGCAATACAATAACTAAAAATTTGTCCTTACACTTATAATCATCCAGTGGTTCTTGTGGAAGTCCCAAAAATATTACAGATATCTTGACATTCTCACCGGGTTGAATAATAGCTGCATTAGGTCTTACACAGTATAATTTTGGTGCTGTTGTCTTTATCTTAAATGCCTTGATTTCATCCGTTTGATTATGAATTGTAATGAAAGCTGTTGATGTCTCAGCTAAAGGTTCTATGTTATTATTAAAATGCAAACATTACATTGATAACAATAATAATATAATAATATATATATATCATTGTAACAAAAGGTTAGTAAATAAAACTATCAAAAAAAAAAAAAATAAAACTCAAAAATTACTAGCTCCTATAAGTAGTTATTTTATATTATTTATATTATACATACTGTAATATTCTAAGAAATCTGGTTCAATGATCACAGACATGGTCTAAATGTATTAATTTCTAAAGTTTTGTGCTATGTAGTTACCTCTAGATCAAATAAAAAAAAAAATAAAATAAAAAAAAATATGAGTATATCCCAAATATTTTGTCGACTAGTTTGAATCCAGTCTATTAAAAATTGTTTACCAACTCTTATAATTTTCAATCGCTCATTCCTTTCTTTTTACTGTGACAGCTTCCTTCGTCTTGTTGCTCAGTCTCTTTTGGTTCGTTTATAACTTTTTGAGATTTTGAATTTTTTGATTTTTCTTTTTCTGATTTCTCCCTTTAGGACTGATTCTACAAAGCTTTCCTCTTTTAGTAACATTTCCTTTTCAATCCAATATTTCCTCATTCATTGTTATCAACAAACTTGAAGCTAAATTTTACCAAAAGTAAACTTATTGAAGATGTAAAACAGAGTTACTACAATAAACTATATTACAATCTGGATACAAAATAGAAAGAAGATTCTAAATAGCAGTCAACTGATATATTACCACTATATATCTATTTACACTTTTTTCATTACTTAAGATAATCTCTATAATAGTATTAACCAATTGACTCCCAGTTTTTTTATAGTAGATTAACTACCTACACTCATCCGTTGAAGCACGGTTTAGAAGCACATACTCTCGTTGTGATATATACATACATATATTTTGTTAAGTTAGAATCCTTATGGTTGCTACGATCAAATCTGGTATAATCACTTTGCTCCATACAGCCTGTGGTGCAGGTATATTGGCTATGCCATTTGCTTTTAAACCATTTGGTCTACTTTTTGGTATCTTGATCATTACATTTTGTGGTTGCTGTGCTTTACTAGGACTTCTATTGCAAACAAGAGTTGTCAAATATATCCCCCAAAATTCGAATGCATCTTTTTTTGTTCTTGCAAATCAAATCAACCCTAATCTAAGTGTAATATTTGATATAGCCATTGCTGTTAAATGCTTTGGTGTAGGCGTCTCTTATTTAATTGTTATTGGTGATTTAATGCCACAAATACTAAATGTTTTTACTGAAAATTCTTGGCTACTGAATAGAAACTTCCACATTACCATGATGATGTTGTTTATTGTGACGCCACTATGCTTTATGAAAAGATTAAATTCTCTAAGACATGCATCCATGATCGCTATTTCTTCAGTGGTTTATCTCTGTCTTTTAGTCATCATACATTTTATTTTACCATCAAATGATATTGAAGGTTTGAAAGGTAAAGTATCCTGGTGGTTTCCTAAGAATGAACCTTCACCATTGACTACGTTACCAATTTTTGTTTTTGCTTATACATGCCACCATAACATGTTTTCGGTCATTAATGAACAACCAAAGAAAAATTTCTCTAATACAAGATGCATAGCTATCTACTCCATTTTACTGGCGTTTTTATTGTATATTGTAATTGGTGGCTCAGGATATTTAACATTTGGTGACAATATCACTGGAAATATCATCATGTTATACCCACAGAGTATATCAAGTACCATTGGAAGAATGGCTATTGTCTTATTAGTTATGCTAGCCTTTCCTTTACAATGCCATCCTGCCAGAGCTTCTATTCATCACACTATACATTTTTTTGAAACAAGATATAGAAACAAAGGTAACAAAACTAATAATTCCAATGAAATGGATATCTCCGGTAATTTCGCTGTTACAACTAGCACCATTAGTATCGTTGACAATACTTTTAATAACAGCACTACCGCACTCATCCCCCAAATATCTGTAACAGAAGATGCTACACTAATAGTTGCAGAAGAATTAATTGAAGAAAACTCTCCAAAACAACCAGAAATAGTTCCTTTAAAAGGTAAAAGATTCATCATAATTACTACTTGCATTCTTGTATGTTCATATCTGCTAGCTATATCAGTTCATTCCTTAGCTTTTATGTTATCTCTTGTAGGTGCAACTGGTTCTACTTCAATCTCATTTATTTTACCCGGTATCTTTGGTTATAAGTTAATCGGATCCGAATATACTGCTGCTTCGAATTCAACTATGACCATGCCAAAAAAAACCAAACTTTTTAAGTTTTTCGGATTATGCTTGACACTTTGGGGTGTAATAATAATGATCACTTCACTATTTGCAACGTTAACTGTAGGACCATCTCATTAATTATTTTATATTGACAATTATTTTTATACCCATCGCACATTTGTGTTAATAAGTTATATATTCCTTTTGTATAAATACATAATACAGTATTTAATAAGATACCTATCTTAAGGTTAGACACATTCCAATTAGTTTTCATAAACTATATTTTTTAACTATGCTATAATCGGTATATTTGTTTATCTTCAGTAAAATGGTGACCAACCAAAAAATATTACTGCCAAATTTAACTCATTGGTTGCCTCTTGTATGAGATCTTGTACTGTAGCTTCAACACTTAGCCCATGAGCATTTAATTTTTCTTCCACAGTACTTAATGCCCTCTGTGCCTCTTTATTTTGATTATCTGAGCTTTCTTTTATCTGTTTATGTTTATTACCATTTAAAGTACGAATTGTTTCATATTTTGACACTGGTTGAAGATATGAATCTAGTAATGGATCGCCAACCAACGAGCTATCAATTTCATCCATTGCCAATATATTCTGATGCCTTTTTACTGGAGACATCACCCATGAATACAATGGATCCCACTTCAAAATGTTCAAAACACACATAACCTTATCACTATTTGCCCTTAAAACTGAATAAACTTTTTCACAATTAGATCTAAATAATCCATTGACTCCAGTTATACCAAAACCAGAAACAATATCTCTAGTAAGTCTAAAGGGAACTAGCTCTGGAATAGTCAATAAACGTCCCTGATCAAACGCTATACCCAAATCTATATGAATGACCTCACCTGTGGAAGAATCAATTAATATATTATTTAAATGTCTATCACCTAAACCTAAAATATAGCCAACAATTGATGCAGTGGCCACGGATTTAATATATTGTTTCTTTGCTTTATACCAATTATCTGGATCCAAGAATGATTTGAAGAAAAAATTGTGCAATTGTGGCTTTACCTCCTTAGTTATATTCCTATAAGCTTTCAGTCTTTCTTCATTTGATTTATTTTGAGTAGATTTCATAATTCGCCTAGCTTGGGAGAAAGAGATAGAATCTTTACCATGAAGATCTGTTAAAATTTGATGAAGAGACATAGAATTAGCGACAAATTCAATGATTCCACCTCTAGGACCTAAAGGAACAACTTGATATGTCCTAATATTCAGAGTGTTATTTATTAATGATCTTTCCCTCTCCAAAATGTTATTAACTTGTCTAAACACTTGCTCCATAATTGCATCTTGTCTTAAGTCATCGTTACTTGATTTAAACAAAACTTTATGCCTGGTTCCATCCGAAATAATAAAAGTAACTATTTTAGGTAATGAAAGACCACTTGAAGATATTGCAACTTTATTTACAACCTTAGTTATATAAGGTCTCTCTAACTCTGGATTTCTAAATCCATATATGTTAACAGATAAAGTAGGGAGAGGTAATCTTTGAGTTGGCAATTCATTTAACCAATATTGTCCAATTTTTAGAGTTTCAAGATCTAAAGTTTTTGTTTTGATATCATATTTTTCCATTGCTAACTCAATAGCCTGAGTAGAAAACAATAAAGTAAATTCAACATGTCTCTGATAAAACTCTGAATTTGATGATTGTTTTACTTTGGAGAAAATTTGTTTGACAGCAACTACTTTTTGATTTAATTTTTTATCATCATGAGTTGAACCATCTTCGTACATTAAAATGTTTACTAATGCATATATAGACTCAAAAGGAACCTCACCAACTAACCTAGTTAGAATTTCAGTAAGAAGTCTTTGAAAACTGCTATCATTGTAACATAGTTTAGACACCATTTGATTAATCCAAGGTAGAAATTTCCAACTTGGAACTAGGCTCATATTGCTGGATATTCTGTTATTCAAGTCTTCGTTTGAATCATTTTCGAACCACAATTCACAAAGCTCATCAATAACATCATCATCATAATTATTTGTTAATGTCAAAAGTTTGATAAAGTTATCCAATGAATAGAATAGATACATATTTTTTTTCTCCAATAAGTTGTTTAAGTTTTCAGAATCATGATTTATTTGTAAGTTTACTCTTGCTAACTGTCTATGAGCCTCTATTCTATCATTTTTTGAAAGCTTTGTATTTTCATATATGCTTTGAAGTGCTGATGCTTCCCGCATATCCATTCGTTTTCTTTTCAACAAATTTTCTATTTCACCAGTTTTTAGAATTCTATGTACTTGTTGTTTCAGAAATTTGGCAACTACATTCAGATATGTTGTATTTGTGCTAATATTTTGCTGTTCCTTAATATATGTATCAAAAATAAAAGAACTAGGTTCTAGTCTTAACTCTGACAACCATAATATTAACTTTGCTCTAATTTCATCACTAGAAGAAAATATCGATATATCATCGTTGTCTAACGTAGACCTGTTTGTAATATCTGTTCTATTTTTTTCAAAAAATGTTTGTAACATATTAACTGCCGCCTTCTTTTCACCACAATCCCATAACGTTGTAGATGTAACATAATAGTATGTAGACTCAATGTTACGTATAATAGGATCAGGTGCACTTACTTTTAACTGGTCCATGACATTCTCCAAAGTAAAGCAATTCCGAAGTGCATAATGTGTACTTCTATTCAATAAAGCTAATTTTATATGTTCTATAAGTGTAATTGCCATGTAAATATTCGCATCATTAATAGTCAACTTATCTTTTATGTCTTGATGATTACAAAGTACTTTCAAAAAGGCATACTTAGCATCTAAGTTAACGAGTTGTGAACCAAAATCTAAAGAATATTGAGCTAAATAGTTTTTTCTATACTCAGAAAGAGAGGGCAATCTTTCATTACCTTTACATTGAATGTTAAATGCAATTTTTTTATACAAAACTAACTCCCTAAGTAAAGATGCCCATTCATTTTTTGTTTTAAAGTAAGTAAAATTATCGAATGTTTTTTCTATACAATCAGATAAAACCATTTGAATGTTAGATTGTTTTCCTGATATTCTCTTAATAACACTATATAAACCTGATGATTTATCTAAAATTTTTTCTGGAATTGGTAATTTCCACTCAGTTAATTGCATTTCCCAGCGATATAAATCAGAGTTTACTTTTAATTTATTAGAAAGTAATTTGCTAATTATACCATAGTTATTTATTTTTGCAGATTGAAGCATAATACTCATATTTTTAGAATTGTATTCTGCATCTAATTTAGCATTGTTAAACATGAAGGCTTTAGCACTACATTGTTCCCAACTATTGATTCGCAGTAAATTTGCTGATAATGTTGTTGCCAAAGGCAATCCACGCATAAAATCATTGTCATCTAATTTTTCATATATTTTTTGAAGTAAACCAAAATAATTGCTTTCACTGTTGCCCATATGAGTTTCTTCAAACAATAGCAAAGAAATGGTATATTCCCCAATATCAACCAAACTATTGCAAATACTAGATAAGTCTAATTTTTGATACAATCGAGAAAAATGTCTATTCCCATTATAGTGACCATATCTTAACAATAGTATCAATTTGGTCAACAACCTTGTCTTTTTTGTTCCCTCACTGGACTGAACCAATCTTCCAAGGTCATTCAACATGAATGATATCCATTTTGTGCTATCTTTTGGATTTGATGATATCACTAAACCCACAAGTTCAATAAAAATATTTTCTGAAAATAATGTTGATTTGTTGGCTATAATATTAAAAGCCTTAAAATAAGGATAATCAATTTGTAATTCATTAATAAATGAACTAATTAAACCACAAATCCAATCACTATACGATAAATCAGATTTAAAATACATTTCATTTAACACCACGTGCAAGATCTTTAGCTCTATTCCCTGTTCCATGATAAATTCAAACTCATTTTTATTGATATGAAAAGCTGTTAAGGAATATTGATTTATCTGATCTTGAGTTAACAAATCAATGTTAGGATTTTCTTGAGAAAGAGTAATAAAATAATTTATCATTGTCAAATAAAAAAAACTATCTATGCTATAGGTTGGGACAACTTTTGTTTCATAGTATTCAAAAAATGTGTGAATTAGATTATTCACGTAGTTAGGAAAGGCAGAAACTTCCAACAATTTTGTATGAACGTTAACTTTTGTATCATGCTTCATTATATCTAAGTGATGATAACGTTTTATTATGTATGACAACCAAAGTTTATACTGCGGAGTAATATAATTCTCTGGTATTTGTGTATCAAGAAGTTTTCTAATTGTGCTTAAAGATAATGAAGATGTTTCTGATATTTTCTGTAGATTTATGAATCCCAATAAAACAGAAATAAGACATACTACTTCCTTAGAGTATTTTTCATCTAGTAAAGGCTTTATAAATTTGAGAATATTCACAGTAAGTTCACGATTATTTAACAACTCAATACAACCTTTCCATATTTCAGCACAAGGATATTTCTGCATATCAATGTTTGATAAATCCTTAAGTAGTCGTTCGTTAACCTTCCCATATTTACATTTACGAATGAGCAAAAGAAGCATAATATTAACAAAAGCATCAAGGGGGAAAGATTTATAATTATCCAAAAATTTAAAAAATAGTGAGAAAATAGAACAAAATTCGTGCAATACAGTATCATTGCTTAAAAACTGTGTAAATAATACAATAACATATTGCAGCACATTTAGTGGACTATCGTAATTTATTGCAAATAAAATTAAAAATTTTATTTCCCTAGCAGCTTTAATAATTTCTATGTCTGTTCTAGCCTTTTGTATATCCTGAAAAATCCACAATATAATTAACCTATATTGAGACCAGTTGTCAATTTTGTAATTATTAAATAAAGCAAATCCTTTTTTAGGTGAAATACATAAAGGAAAATTGTAACTTCGATAGCTTTGAAGATCATCAAAGACATTTTCAATATATTTTACATTTGGAAATATACAGATAAATGTTTCTTTTATTATCCTTATATCGCCAAAATCAATTAATCTTAATAAAAACTTAATAATCACAATATTATATTCCCGATTCAATAGAGGATATTTATGGCGTAACAATTTATCGTTGATAAAATTTTCATTTTTTTCATTATCCACCAATGTTAACGGAATTATTAATGGATAAGAACATTTAAATAATGCCTTTTCATTTTTTATATCTTGATCGTATGGAAGAGATCCCAATATATCTATTTTCACTCCCATTGAATATAATATTGCATAAATTTCTTTTCTAAACTTCCAAATAAATTTAGATTTATCATGGAAATCAAAGAGTGAAACCTCCAATTGTTCGATTGAAACATTATGATATGCTAATTGTTCACACAAATAATATAAAATGTCCCACTTGAAGTAGTAAAACATTTCCTTTCGATTTCCTAACTTTAATTCAACAGCTAAAGAATCTAGAGCATTCAAGGAATAAAGTTTTATTATATGTGTAGCACAATTTTGTAATATTTTTATCAAAAAATAAACAGAAAGAGGGTATGATCCAGATGTGACAGTTTTAAGCATTTGAATATAAAATACTGATATTTCAAATGATGAATTTGAATAGAGCCTCTCAAGCTCTGAAAGTAATATTACTTGATTTTTAGAACTAATAGTGGTCATATAACTCGATATTTTTTGAATTATAAAATATCTTACTGAAACTGATAATCTTTCCAATATAATCATTAAAGAAGCAAAGATTCTTTTCTTTCCACCTTCTATTACATTAATGATAGTGTAATTGTGTTTTAAAATATTTAAAAATAGGAATGCTGTTTGTAGTAATGCTTCTTCGCCACTAAAAGAACTATCTTCTACCCTTGATAAAATCCATTCTAGTATATCACAACAATCACTATCTATTATTTTCATTCCATTATATTTCCAATACTTTTGTAGAATATTTAGATACTGTGACAAAATCTTAAATGTTTTTGAACATGTATTATATTTAACATTTAATAATCTTTCCCCTAAAAATTCTGTAAACTGAACTACAAATCTCTTATAAGGTAATGCTCTTTTCTCACAAAAACAATCCAACCACTGTAAAACATTATCAAGACATGTGTACATATCTGTGTATGACAGTGTAGCGACATACTCTAATAAAGAACAGAACTGATCTTCATCAACTCCCCAATCAAAAATATTAAGCGCCACATTAATAATAATATCAGGTCGAACCAAGACTATCTCACCTTCTACTACACCTGAAAAAGAAGTTTCAAACATTAAATCATCTTTGTATGCATCTTCTAAATTATTCTCTTCGATAGTTTCATGAGATTTTAAAGCAAACTTGTATATACGAAAATCAAATATTTTGGCCAAAAACCAGCAATGTTATGAAACTGATACAACGCAAAGTTTGAGAAGAGAACATTTAAACCCTTCTGAGTCATTAGAAGTTTTGATTTGAAAATATAATCTAATGTTTCTTGACATTTAGTACGAAAGCTTGAATTTAAAGATATATTATAAAGTTTATCAAATATAAGCAGAAGAGTAATGCCGGAGTCTATCAATTTTTCATCAAATTTGGAACACTGGGATTTTACATAATTCAACATATTATCCAAAAACTGTTGCATAATTGGCTGTTTTCTCTCAATAGAACCAATAGTTGTTGTGCATTTTGATTTTCTTGAACAAAAACTTCTTAACTTTGATAGAGTTAAGAAGTTAGTTGTATTTTTTTGATCATTCCAACGTTTTAAGGAATAATAGAGATAACCTTGTTGAAGTTTTGAATTTGTTCTAACTTTGTAACTTAAAAAATATTGATCGATAGACTGCCCTGACAACCAAGCAATAAAAATACTTAACATTTCATTACTACATGGTGTACCAGAATAATCTGGCCATTTAGAGTCTAACCATTTTACAAGTCTGGTAATTATGTCCAATTCTGTTGACATTGCAATATTTGAACCATAAGTATGCAAGCATATCCAGAATTCAAAACTTTCAGTAGAAAGAAAATTTGGCCCATTTATTTCAGAATATTCATACATATCAATAATATCGTTTACGAGTTTTTGCTCAGAAATAATATGAGGTAAATATTGAATTAAATGCACAATTAAAAGGCAGGCTACTTTACCAAAGTCATCTGATTTAACTAGAGATAAAGATATTTTAAAAATTTTAGTTATATCATCCTCAAGGAATTCAGTATTCTTATTGGAAATTAATGGAATCAATGCATACAGTACCCAAATATTATATTGATCACTTTCTAATATGTGTATAAGCTTGTCTTTGAATTTGTTCCCATTTAGAAAGTCTATCTCATAATATATAGCGAAACAGAATAAAAGTTGACACCCAAGTGTAAAAATAGCAGGAGAGGAGTTGAAGTCTATGCAATTTAAGATAAATTGTGATAAATCAGTACAAGTACGTAAAATGGGACTGACATCATCCACAATTCGTGTCCTTTTGTTGTTAAAAAGATAACTTCGATCTTCATTTATGTTAGAAAAATATGTCAACAAGAGTTTCACCAATGATTGTAGCCTAATCCATTCGAAGAAGTGATTTTCATCACACACATAAATATACTTACCATCGATGTCATTATTCTTAACATTCCCTAATGTATTGAATTGAACAACGTTTGTGGAAAATAATTGGGGTTTAAATCTGCTTAATCTTAACATCATATATTCTTTTAATAAAAGAATAATAGACTCTTGTGATGGAATATTGGCCACTTGCATTATTGAATCCATCTGAAAAATACTTGTACTGATAAGCTCACTTGCACAATAATCAAACAATGTCAGTTCATTTTGTATGCTTTTGTTTTTGGATTCATTAAATACTATTAAATAACGTAATAATTCCTGAATTAACTGAAGTGTTTTCACTAGATCTATAGAATGTCTTGTAATTATTAATGTATTAGCAATTCTTAGTATTGCTTTAGTGTTTGTGTCGTGATTGATTGACAACCTTAATAATTTTATAATAACATCAGATAAATTTGAAATATGTTGAATTCCAGATGTATCCAGTGCTAATAATGAACATACTGTTTCTAAAATATTTGTTGTGATCCTATCATTCAAATGTTCTAAATCAATTTGTTTTTGTAAGAAATGTGTAAGTTTATCCATTATTTCGATCCATTTTGATTCGATAAATTTAAAAATAAAAGGTTCACTGCGCACCAAATCATTAATGGAAATAGTTAAATGTGTTGCTATTTCAGCTAATAACTCACCTGTATCATTATTTATAATAAGTTCTGGTAATGCAACCAATAAAAAATTCAATGTCTTTTGTTTAAAACGATTACATGTCTTTTCAATAAATAATCGAATTACGTAGGCTTCAAAAGAAATTCGATCTTCACACAGTCTTAATTTGTTCGAAATTTCATGATTGCCTTCTTTAAATGATTTCAATAAATTACAATATTTTCTTTGCTCTAAATCTAATAATTCAATAAGACTTTCTGCCACTGATTGTAAAATCTTATTCTCTATTAAGCCCGGATCTTGCTTTAGTAAACTAGTTAATTCATCTAAAGCGTCTTTCTTTTCTCTTAGTTTTGTGGAATTTAATGTACCTAATATATTGTAAATGCTATTTGTATTCATGAAATATAGTGTGATTTATCAAATAGCATATATTTGGATTACGATTATATTTTTCTGTCTAGACCAGAAACCAAGTTAAATTCCAATCAGCCTTTTATTCTTTATTGTTTAATTTCACTTTAATCATTTCTGTTTTTCTTTTATTTTTCTTCTTTTTAAACCTTGCATTTTTCTAGGTGTCTTTGCTTTTATTACTATCTTTAATAAAAATGTTATATATAAGATAGTTTATTGCATATTTACGTAATGTAGAAGCATAAATTCACAAGAAACTTATAGAGAATCCATAGGTTTTTAATATATATATATGTATGTATGTAGAAAGATTCATTAGTTATTATTTTTATTATTATGATTATACTTATTTTTATTTTTCATGGATGAATATAATAATTAAAAGAGTATATTATTAGTATAATGATTAATGTAATGCATTTCGTTTATCATAAATATGTTTATCTTACAGACCATGATTTAGTATTACGTATTACCTGATCCAATGGTCCATTTTTACCACTGTATGTTATTGAATATTCGTTAGAGTTCGGATAATAACTATTATTGGCAATACCACCATCCGTAGGTGAATTTTGATTAAAGAGATGTTGATGTTTTCTTTCAAGATATTCTCTATTATCCATATTATTCCAATATTTCTCATCTATCTTATTTGCTAGAAAATGGAAATTTTTTCTTTGTTGCTGATCAGTAGGATTGCGGTTGTCATTATAATTATTATTATTATTATTACTATTAGAATGGTAATATTCGGATTCGATGTTTTTTAATCTTAAAGCTTGTAGATCAATTAATGCGACCCCATTTTCATTCTTTGCCCAACCATTGCCGCCGTTTAGGATATCTTCAATACATTCACGAGGAGAGTATTCATTGGGTCTTTCATCCCATGGCAACTTGAATGTTTTTTCATATAATGAATCAATCAACGGGGTCATTGGACCTGATATTGTAGATAATCCATTGGCCTTGAATGAATATGAATATGTATTTGATTTGGTTAAAGGTTGAGTAGGGGGTGATATGAGGAAATTCGATTTAGCACTACTGTTACTGTTATTACTATTATTATTATTGTTGTTGTTGTAGTTATGTGTTGAAAAAGTGGATGATGTGGGTGTAGAACTTATATCCGACATACTATTATCCAATAGATTTGGCAATCCATTTTGGAAAGGACTGGATAATTGACCGGTTGTGAAGATATGTGAAATATTGAAATCCTCATAAGAGCCTCGTATTAACTTTAATTGAAATGTCACATTTAAGATTGAATTAATTTTAGAATCTTTCAACAAAAACCGATTAGTGATCGGCTCCTCAGTTTGTCTTACATACTCGGCCACGTTAACTTCAATTTTCCCTAAAAATGTCTTGCCTGTTTTCTTCTGAGGATAAATATTGGCACCTAATGATGGCAGGTTATTATTATTGTTATTGTTGGTGTTATTAATGCTATTTGTTCCGTCGATCTTCAAATTGTATTTTCTAAGATCAAAACTTGCTGATGATTTAAAAGATGGTGTCCTTAAAAAAGAACTTTTATTGGACAACACTGGTGCTATTGGTGAATTACTGTTATTAGAATGTGTTTCACCAGAAGAAGTTTGGCTATGAAAAAGTTGAGTGGTGGTCTCCAGATACACTTCAAAAGTGATCATTTTTGGAACAATATTTTTATTTTTATCCACTTGTAATTTAATTTGAATAGGTCTGCTCAAGGAATAGTTCCATTGAACTCTGTGATGTTTGATTGGAATGTGATTAGTAAAGCCTTTATTTTGTGAAGATATTTGAATATTTGAATCATTAGCGATATTGGTACCTGAGGTGCCAGTACCTTCTTTAAAATTCCATTTAACAAAACAATAACCAGAAGATTGTGGTATATTAACCAGTTCATTGATTTGTAGATTGAATAGAAATTTAGGTCTTTTAACTTTATTCCTATTACCGAATGGTGACATTTCTTTAATAAATTAATCGATATACATATAAATATGCATGTGTATGTGTGTGTATGTATATTGATATGTGTTATTTAAATAACTGTTCTAACGGATATGATGTGTATTACTCATATCTGTAGGACTCTAAAACTTATTTGCGTGTACTTACTTCCTCATCACTTCTTCCCTTTTATTTCCTTGTTTTTTTTTTGTTTACTTTTTATTTTTGTTTTTATTTTCGAGTGGTTTCCTTGCATGATTTGTGTTTTTGTGTTTGTTAATCTCTATTTAATAAATATTTTATGCATCTAAACGTTCTGAAATTATCGGGGGAAAAAAGAAGAAGAAAAATGAAAAAAAAAATAAAACAAAATGAAAAACAAGAAATGCCCTAATAGGTAATACTTTCGTTATTAATGAAAACAATTCAAGCCCTACTTTTATTTTTTCAAATGGTAGAAAGGGAGTAGAAAAAAGATTGCCGAAATAGGAAAACATCCCAAAAGATCTGTATTTTATTTTGTTTTGTTTTGGATTGCCTTCTTTCCTTAATTTTCAAATACGAAAATTTGGAAAACAAAAAAAAATATCTAAACAAAGTAAACAAAAAAAAATATCTAAACAAAGTAAACAAAAAAATATCTAAACAAAGTAAACAAAAAAAAAAAAAAACAAATATACAAATATACAAATAAAAAAGCTTGTGATTTGAAAAGTTGAACATCTAATCACAGTATAGTAAAAGTGGTGATACCTGAAAGTAATAAACTAACGAATACAAGCTATTTTAATTTGTAAAGATAATATCCCATTATAATAATTATATTCATATCATTTATATCATTCGCTAATTCAAATATTCCATAGATCAAATATTGTCATTATTCTCCATTCTCCTTTCTTTCCTTTAGTTTCTGTTGTATCTCTGTTAATAACTACACATTTTCTACATTTTATTTAGTTTTTTTTTCTTTTTTCTCTTCTCCTACCTAAAAGAAAAATACATAACGAATGTCCACCACAAACTATGAAACATTCGATCAAAATATCTCTAATATAAGTAAATTACCTAAAAAAAATTTCCCCATGAGGGTTGTTGTGAATACATATAGCAGACAGATGGATGATGAACTAGATCTAGTGCCAGGTGACAAAATTCATGTTATTACTGATGATGAAGAATATAACGACGGCTGGTATTTTGGTAAAAATTTAAATACAGGCAAAATGGGCCTATTCCCTAAAAATTTCACACAAGTGGTAGATAATAAAGATTCAATAATGAATAAAAAATCTCATAGAAGAAACAGTAGTTTAATTAACTCAACAACAACAACAACAGCAATAAATCAAAATAATTTAAAAACGCATAATAATGACTCTTTTATTTTCGAAGAAAATACTAAGAACAACAACAATAAATCTATAAATAATAATTATAACCAAAACTTGAAATCAGAAATGGTAGTCAATACTACAATGAATGACATTGATCAAGCGTTACGTGCGTTGAAAAATGATTCTATGGATATTCTTGGTGATCTATCTTCGATAAATACTTCACATTCAGGAACGATCGGATCATTAACCAATACGTCGTTTCCAAATGAAAATACCTTCAAATTTCCCTTCAATCTTAAGCAAACAAAAGGTCTAAGTTCCCTTCCTATTTCCAGTTTGGCTGATCCTTATAATCATATTACTGATTCCACTTTTTCTCAAAAAGATTATACATTTGATATCCGTAATTTAAAACAGTGGTCCCCCAATGAAATAGCAAATTATTTTATAAAAAAAGGTATAGATATTAAAACTGCTTCATTGTTTGAAAAACATAAAATTAATGGATCAATTCTTTTAGAATTGGAATTATTACATTTAAAGGAGCTTGATATTAATTCTTTTGGTACCAGATTTACGATTTTTAAAATAATTGAAGATTTGAAGGAACAACTTAAAAAAGATTTTAATCATAATATTCTCAATACAAATAGTTTTAAATCACAGTTGTCAACTTCTACCATAAACAATAACGATACTAATATTCATGATAATGATAGCTTACTTCCAGCAGCATCAATACCATCTGTTGATAATAATAACAACAATAATAATAATCATAATAATATGAATCCAAGGGAGAAGTTACCAAATAATCATCGAGTTAACTCAGTTGCATCCCATAGCAGAAAACCCAGTGGTATATCGGTAAATAATCAAACTTTAAAACTTACTTCTGAAAAATTAGCAGGTTTGGCCATATCATCAAATGAACATCTTTTTGATTCTCCTGGTGCGGCTCCTAAACCACCTTCATATCCAAGTCCGGTACAACCACGGTTATCTCCCACAGTAAACAAAAATGTTAACATGAGTCCATCTATCAATAAGTATTCATCGCCAAGAGAAAAATATGAAAATAAAAACAGACCACCAACAAAATTAGAGAATAACTATATAAGAACTAATCCGGAGTACAAATTTGGGTCTCTACAACGACCCTCAGATTTAAATAATATTTCAGAAAACGAATCGTTAACAACATCTTTAAATGCTCATAAAATAAAGTCTTCAACTAAAAATGTCGTTAGATCGACTTTTAATATTCCAACAACTAATTTTCCTGTTTCCTCTTCGACAACACCGTTGCCTACAAGTACAACAGAAACAAATATTACTTCTAGATATTCCAAAGTTTATATTCATAGTAATCAGACTACATCCATGGAGCACCGCATCCCATCATATCATAAAAAGTCAATTAGTGGTGGTTCTTTTATTGATTTATTTAGTAGAATATCATCAATGTCTCCTAGCAGAACAGATTTATTAGAGGATAATGAAAGCACTATGGTACCAGATAGACCAAATTCAGTGATATATGGTCACTCAAGATCATCTTCTGGAGTACCATATCATATGAGAAAATCCTCTCAAGGGTTATTAGACATCAAAAAGCATAGAAGAGCTTCTTCTGTATTAAGTTTTTTTTCTCCAACTAAAGTTGATACAGATCAAGAAGTCAATTTTCATGGTCATGGAACTATTTCTCATTCTAGAAAGCCTTCAGTGATAAATAGTCCTTTGAAACAAGAAATAAAAGAAAACGTGGAATCTAGTTTAAATAAAACACCTAAGACGAAATCATATAGACACTCTATGTTTGTTGGTAATTCAGCAACAATATCGACTTTGGCAACAATAACTCCAAAAAAACAAGAATTAACTAGTCCGAAGAATATTTCTAGCAGCGCAGGGAAGAGACCGAAAAGCGAACTATCAACATCTCATAAGGCTAAGCAAATATTACGGTTTAGTAGTAGTGATAAAAAGAAAACATCTGCTTTTGTGGAGGGCATTCGCAATGTCACTGTGGAAGAAGCCATCAAAGATGCATCATGTTATGGATGGATGTATAAGAAAAGCAGTGGAACTATGGGTACTTGGAAGAAAAGGTTTTTCACCTTACATGGAACTAGGTTATCTTATTTTGGATCTTTGAATGATACAAAGGAACGTGGGCTAATTGATATCACAGGCCATCGTGTTGTACCTATAAAGGATGATGATAGATTAATTGCATTTTATGCTACAAGTACAAGAAGTGGGAAATATATTTTTAAACTATTACCCCCACAACCTGGTTCCAAAAAAGGATTAACTTTTACTCAACTAAGAGTTCATTACTTTTCGGTGGAATCAAAAGAAGATATTAGAAGTTGGCTTTCTGCGTTAATTAAGGCCAGTATTGACATTGACGACACAGTTCCCGTTATTAGTACATATGCAATGCCTACTGTATCATTGAATGAAGCAAAACAAATGTTGAAGGAGGCCAAGGAAGAAATGACCTTGAGAATTCAAGAGAACGCTGCCAATGAATATGATGAAGGAAAGCATATTTGGGAAGAAAAACGTGAATCTTTGGGACGTCTTTCTTCAAATGTATTATAATATAAATGCTATATGTATAAAATAATATATTACTATTTAATTCTTAATATTACATGATCACTTCACTTCTAGTAATAACTATACTAAAGTCTGTTAATGCCTATATTTATTTTTAGCTGACATTTATAGTTTGAAGCAGTGATTCTTTGATACTCTATTGTTCTTCTTTTGTTTAAAGAAAAAAAGAAAATAAAGATGTGATTAAACATAGTTTCAAAACGATAGTATCAAACTTAGTTTCCAGTGTGATTTTTGTATTTATTCTTGATAATGACATTTTTCTAATGCATCTGCTATCACATGATTTCCCATTGGATCTAAATTTAAGGCTATGGTATATTGCTTTATTGCATCGTTCTTCCTTCCCATAGTCTGATAAATTTGTCCCAACATGAAATGAACAGTTGCTTCATTTGGAGTCATTTTTTCTAATATTTCAAATTGTTCTAATGCTAAATTAAATCTTCCCATGTTAAATAAAAGTTGTGCTCTTCTATATTTGGGTAATGTTGAATCTGATTGTAACTTGCATGCTAATTCATAATAATCCAATGCCTTTTCTGCATAGCCCAGTTTTTCTAAAGCATGACCACAACAACATATAAGAATCACATTAATTGGATTTATTAATCTTGCTTTTTCAAAATGTAGTAATGCTTCCTCATATTTGCCAAGTCTAAATGCGCAATCACCAAGTCCATAGTAGGCATTATAATGTTGAGAATCAATCGCCACTGCCTTTCTATAAAACTCTCTTGCCGTGTCATATGATTCATTTGCTGTGTACTCATGACCTTGTAGTGTATAAGCATACGAAAATTTTGGGTTTAGTTCTATTGCTTTAGAAAAGGCTTTAATTGATTCATCATGATTCTTTATTAATGAATAATAGTTTCCGGCAACACACCAAGTTTCAGGTCTAGTGGGAAAAGATTCTAATAACTCATTACATAATGTATAAAGCTCATGATTTTCGCGAAGATGCCATAATAGAGTAGAATATATTTCCAAATCTTTAACCCTTGTAGTCTGAAGTGACCTCAGTCTTTGAAAATACTTTAAAGACATGTTATAATTAGAGATCTCATAATGAAGTTTTCCTAGTTGTGCTAAACACCATGGCATATAATTGACAATATATGATGGTACTTCATCATAAATGATTCTTATAACGTTGTGACAGTTAAAAGAAGAACTTAATTCCAATATTTTAACAAATAAATAAAAGAGTCTATGAAAAGAAAGTGTAGAAGACAATAATAAAGAATCCTTATTTTGCTTTTTTATTTTGTCAGAATTATAATATATTAATTCTTCATCACCACCAAATTCAGTGGTATTATTACCGTTGTTACCGTTATTGTCATTAATAAAAGTTACTGAATTTTTGATATTTCTTTTTCTTTTTGTGGAATTTCCCATTCCATTATCTCTTGGACTTAAATTACTGGGGGTAGCAAATTTCATTCGCTGTTCTAAGGTAATCTGTTTTGAAGGAGTGGTCTTCAGTCCTTTTACTTTATTATTTATCTTAGCTAAAGAACTCACTGTTGGTTTACTTATGGTAGGTGAAGTTGATTGAAGTTTGTGATCTGAGTTTGTAATAATGTTATTATAAGTTTCCATTTCTTTATGAATATTCATTGCTGTACCCGTCCTGTGAGTTGTATAATGATTTAAATGGAACTGTATCGGCATGCTATGATCATTACTACCTAAGTCAGCATATATATCTTTGTTATTATCATTATCATTATCATTATTGTTATTGTTATTGCTATTACTATTACTATTACTATTACTATTACTATTACTTTTATTAATATTATTCATAAAAGGTTCTTCATTATATCGATCTTTGAAAAACAATAATTCTAAATCCAAAGATATTCTCTTATTAAACAAGGATGGATAGATCTCCCAGAAATATGGGTCTAATTTCAAAGATTCAATTTGGTGTTGTATACTAGTCTTACTTTCTGATATTCTATCAAATAACGCACCAATCAAACCGTGAATTGTAGCCTTATCCCCCATGAATATAAAATTATCTCCTAAATCATTAGGCTGTTCTGACAAATGCCGATTCAGCCACGAACCAGCGTCTCTTTCATGCTTATTCAATTTCAGAGCACACCTTGCATAAATGTATGCAATAGATATATGGTACTCTTTAAACTGTCGAGCTATATTGAATGCTGTTAAGTATTCGTTATTTAAGTATAAAGATAAGGAATATAAATAAATTGCATCTAGTCTATTCATGTGGGTAATTTCTAAACCGTTAGCAATAGTGAAGTATAATTCAGATAGAAATAATGCAGTCTCGAAGTTTAATTTTTGTAAAGCATTTTCAATATTTTTTTTTAATTCAGTCATAAGTACTAAAGAAGGAGAATTTCCATTATAATACTCTTTCCCCTTGAAATTAATTTTAGACAAGTCTTTATATCGGGAATCATTAATATTTATTCTCATATCTTGAATATAGTTTGGATCAGCAGGATATACGTTAGAACCGAACATCATTTACTCTGATAAGCAAAGAAAGGGGAGTGAGAAACAGAAGGGACTATTTTAAAGAAGAAGAATTTTAAAATACTAAAATATATATCCAATGTCTTTGCACACTAGAGATCTTAATATTTTTTAAATGTATGTATTGTTATTTTGGATGTCTTTGTTGTTATCGGTATTATGGATAGTGTTAGTGCTAGCTGTTGCTCTGCCAAAGTTATGTATTCGTATGTTTGATATTAATGATTTTGTGATTCAAATTCTTTTTGTTTACTATATGATCATATTTTTATTGCTTTTATTCTTTCACTTTTTTGGTTTTTCACAAAATGCAATTTAAAGATAGAGAAATTGATGATTTTGCCTAAATAGGCAATTCATGGAAACACAGAATTATATCAAAGCACATATTAAGAGAGGAACCAAGAAGAATTATATACTAAATATACAAAAAATGAAAGATTACAGAAAAACATGCCATTAGACTTGATCTTATTGATTTTGAAGCCAATTCAAGTCATAAATAGGGAAGTCATAAAAAAAAAAAAAGAAAAATATTGACGAATTGCTCTTCGTGAATTTTGAACATTTCACCGCCACCAACGTTCGAACCCTCATTTAAATTGAGACGCGTAAAGTAGATTTTCCCCAAAAAAAAAAAACGTAAAACGATAAAAGAAAAAGGGAAACGCGTAAAAAATAAGAAAAAAAATTAAAAAAAAAAAGATCCGGATATAATCGAAAGTAACAATTGCAATGGTAATTTAAAGAAAATTTCAATCGAAAGCTTTAGTGTGTGACAATGCAAGAAAAAAAAATTTGTCAATTACTTAACTTAATTAGGAAAATGCTGGACCTTATCGATCTCTCACACACCTGGAGTTTCATTCTGACTTATAACTACTGAGCTGAATGTAGACAACAAAATAACCATAAACTTTGAAATTAAAAAAAAAAAAACAATAAAATAGAATAGAATAAAATAACATAACATAAATATTTTCAATTTGTTTATACTGCGAAGTTGGTCTTACACTCTGTATTCATTCAATTATATATAACCTTTTAAATATATATATTTATATTTATATTTATATTTATATATATTAATAATATGAAATGGAAAGACGGCAATAATCTGCCAAATCACAAAAAGGATAACAGTATGCCAATTCCTGGTCAAACAGAAAATGCTAGTGTTGCTGAAAATGATATTGGCCATTTTAGCTCTAATGTTGTCAATGACACCATAAACCAGGCAGAAACAATGTATATGATGGATGAAAATAAACTGCATGTTACTATTGAGCCTCTAATGACAACAACCACAACCAATAAGCAGAATAACACCAATAATCCTAGTGGCAGTGGCAATGGCAA
Organism: Arxiozyma heterogenica; assembly: GCF_036370985.1. Classification (NCBI taxonomy): domain Eukaryota; kingdom Fungi; phylum Ascomycota; class Saccharomycetes; order Saccharomycetales; family Saccharomycetaceae; genus Arxiozyma; species Arxiozyma heterogenica. The sequence continues at coordinate 1,214,714 of NW_027042658.1, read as the reverse complement.
TGGTAACGATAATGATCATACTATACCTACTACTATTCCTGATACTTCAAAAGAGGATAAAGATAAAAAACCCACACAAAATCTAGCTATGGCAGTAGATCTTCCTAAAATTACGACTACTGCCTATCGAAATAATATGGTTAATGAAAATTCTGTTGGTAACACTTATATCGCACCTCTTCAGCCTGTAAAACTAAGAAATAATGATACTAGTAAGCAAAATAACGCCCCTATAATAGAAATAGCCACATACTCAGATGTCGATGTTTATGAGTGTTATTTACGAGGTTCTGAGTCACAACTGGTGATGAGAAGAGTTAAAGATGATTGGGTTAATATTACACAAATCCTTAAAATGGCAAATTTTTCAAAAGCTAAAAGAAGTAGAATTTTAGAGAGAGAGGTTGTTTTAATGAAACATGAAAAGGTGCAAGGTGGGTACGGTCGTTTTCAGGGAACTTGGATTAGCTTAGATGATTCTAAGTCATTAGTACAGAAATATGGAATTCAAAATAATGTGGTTCTTGCAATAATAAATTTTAAATTGAATAAGGATAACCCACCGAAAAAGAGATTGAAGAATAGTATCTTAAGAAGAAGCTCGCCTGGGGGAAGAATCACCTCCCCTTCGAGTTATAAAAGAACACCAAAAAAGAATAAGCAGAATGGTTATTCAAAGATAGTACATCACACAAATTCATTCAATGGTCAGCAAAACTTAAAGACAGGTAATTCTTCAACACAAATTAATCCCAGTCCGTTACATAATCTGGCATTTCAAACACCTCGTCATTTACAATTAAATAGCCAACACTCTAATGACACTTTTGAAGTTGAAACAGGCACGAAACCTGTTTTGGGATCTCATGAGCCAAGCAGTAACTCCACAATATCGGGGTTAAGTTCTGATGGTACTCCAATACCTCAAAGTTATGCAAGTTCCTCTCAAAAACCATTACAGTTTTATCCAATACCTACCAATATTAACCGGAATGCTACTACCAGTAACAATAGTATGATAAATGTCAATAATTTTGGTAATTCCAGTAGATATACAAAGGAAGACTACATCGGTAGGAATCAATATATATCGATGGCTGATCCAGCAAATACGTTACCAATGCATAGTACATTAAATAATATGAATGTTAATCCGAAACATAGTAAAAAACATCAAGATAAAAATGGAAACATTAACTTACTAATGGATCAACAAACGGGTGACCAAATTATAAATAATCTTAAAGTGGAACAACCTTATCCAGCAGACCACCAGTCTGAACATAATATTAGTATTAATGATCAAAATAGTTTGATGAATATTCAGGAACAACAAGTATATCCATCTCAATATTATTTACAAAATACAACCAATAGTAATGATATAAATGCAACACCAGTACAAAATCCTCTATCTGATAGCACAAATCATATAAGAAAGATGAAATATCGTGATTTAATTTTACATAGTTTAACCATTGAAGTTAAAGATGATGGAATATGTGAATTACCTCAAGAGATTTATTACCCACCTCCAAACTTTAATGCTAATTTTGAACTTGATGCTCAAAGACACACAGCAGTGCACTGGGCTGCAGCAATGGCTAACATTCAACTTTTGAAAGTGTTATTAGCATTGAATGCCAATCCTTTGTGTTGTAATGATAAAGGTTTCAATGCTATATCAAAATCAGTTTTTTATAATAATAACTTCAAATGTGGAACATTTAGACAATTGATATCAATATTAAATATGTGTTTAGTGACACCAGATAATAATGGGAGAACACCATTACATTATTTGGTAGAATTGAGTATTAATACCACCAAGGATCCAAATATTATTACTGCATACATTGATCAAATATTAGAAGAATTAGGGAAAAGGTGTCCTAAGGAAGTTCAAAGAATACTGAATCACCAAGATAACATGGGAAACACAATTTTACATTTGTGTGCTCTAAATTCAAATTTATCTCTTTTTAACAAGTTTTATTCTTGTGGCTGTTCTGCAGATCTTCTTAATGGTGAAGGGAGAACACCACTTGAAATAATGGCAACTATTAATTCTGCAGGTACACTATTACAAACTGAGTCTGATAAAGAAATAAAGCATATTTCATCTACATATGACTCATTGGAACCAGAAGTATTAATAAATAAGTCAGCAGGTAGTATTTTGTCTAACAACAACTATGAAGGTGATCTTCAATCTTCCTTTGTTCCATCTACCATATTAAAAAACGCCGATAAACCGAACTCTCAAAAATTGATGAGTAAAAGACAATATTTGTCATTCCAAAACAATGATGACTCTTACACTAAAGCTAATAACACGACATTAACCCTAACTAAAGAGGATGTGTCAATGTTAGATGATATGATCACATCTTCTGTAGTTAAAGGCAATAAACATTCCCTTGCACAATCAATTTTACAATCTCCTATCGTCCAATCAAGACTACAAAGTAATGATGAAAATATCAAATTTTTGTCTAAATTTCTACGTTCGCCATCTCCCGATAAGAAAGTAGGAACAAACAGAAGATTATCTATTAATAAGAAAATAGTATCAAATGTTGGTAGCAGAATTAGTAATCTTTCAAAGAAGCTTGTTAACACTATTGATAATGAAATTAGTAATCTTCATAATCAAATTTCAAATACATCAAGCCAGATTAAAGTAATATATAAAAATATCAAAAATTACCAAAAGCATTATAGATATTACTGTTCCTTACTAGGCGTAAAAGATGTAAAAAATATGAGAGACCAAATAAAACTTTACAGAGGTGCAATTACACAAAACAAAAGGAGATATATACGATCTTTAGAGAAGTGCCAGGCGTTAAATTTAGCCAATTTTGTTCAGAAAGAAGAAACAGCATCTCGCGATAAAATTATCGAGTCTAATCAAGATAATAATTTGAGAGATGCTGTCACTTTAACTGTATTACAATTTAAAAAGCATTTGTGGTTAAAAAAATTAAGCGAGGATATTATCAGTACAAAATCATTAATAAAGATAAACAAATATAAACAACTTATTGGTATGAACTTTGATAATATAGATTCCAAACTAGATGAGATTGAAGCTGATCTGAAAGCTTCTAACTAAAAATTCTAATAAAAAAGGATAATGAATTGAAAAGATAAACTTAACAAATATTTATATGTATAGAAATTAATTGTATTAATATAAAGATAATGTGATGTAATTATTTTGTAATGACAATTTAATCCTGTTTTCTCGACTATCTACATATTTGAATTATTTTGTTTTTTTTTTTTTAATTCTTATGAGTTCATTTCTTGGTTGTAGCAAGAAAAAATTTGTTTTAAATGAAAATTGTACTGAAAATTATATGAAAAAGTAACAAAAGACATTGTCTAATGGAGAGATGCATAGCTTTGGAACGTTGTCTTCTATTATTATTATATAGATAGTCCAATATTATAGTGGTGAACTCAACTAATTAATATTTCCGTGATGGTATCTGCTAGTGGAAAGATAACTAGTCCAGAAAGTGTTGTCAAAGAAGAAAAGATAAAAAATCCAAATGGAAAGCTAGAATTTGTTAGACCAAAACTAGATTTGATTCAGGATATTAAAGATGGGATAAATTATATTTTATTTAACCCTAATGCAACATTACTCGTTGCACCATTATTATTGTTTTTTGAATCAGCAGCATTAAAGATAATTGTCAACAATGTACCTTATACTGAAATTGACTATCAGACTTATATGCAACAAATTGATATGATTCAATATCAGCATAATTTTAATTACAGTGAAATAAGAGGGGATACTGGTCCATTAGTATATCCAGCTGGACATGTAGCTATATATAAATTAATGTACAAGATCACTAATGGTACATCCCTCATTAACAATGGACAAGTTTGCTTTAGATTTTTATATTTAATGACAATGGTAGTTCAGTTTATTTGTTATGATATATTACAGTTACCACCATGGTGTATTATATTTGCATGTTTATCTAAAAGATTACATTCAATATATGTTTTGAGATTATTTAATGATTGTTTTACCACTTTTTTTATGGTATTAACTGTAACTCTTCTATTGTCTGTAAATAAATTAAATAGTGTAAGGAAGAAAAGTAGGCATACTATTATAATGTTGGCTAGTCTAGCTTATTCAATTGCTGTTAGTATTAAAATGAATGCATTATTATATTTGCCTGGTGTAATAGTTAGTATTTTTATTTTAACTGGTAATAGTATTCTCTTTACTCTACTAAATGGTGTTATTATGGTTGTCTGGCAAATACTTGTCGCATTTCCTTTCCTAAAGACATATCCTTGGGAATATTTCTATGGGGCCTTTGATTTCAGAAGACAATTTATGTATAAATGGAGTGTTAATTGGCAATTTATGGATGAAGAAACATTTAATAATGTTATTTTTCAAAAAAGTTTATTAGTGAGCCAGTTCATGTTAGTATTAACGGTTATTTTGATGGAATATCCATCTTTTTTTCAGGATGTTTTTAAGTCAATATTTTTAAAAAAGAGAGAGAAAATAATGAGAAGAGATAATATTTCTGGTGTTGCATTTTTATTAATAATGTCAAATTTTGTTGGTATTTTATTCTCCAGATCCTTACATTATCAATTTTTAAGTTGGTATCATTGGACTATTCCTATATTAATTTTCTGGTCAAGGTTATCAATTTATATTGCTCCTATTTGGTATTTATTACATGAGTATTGTTGGAATTCATATCCACCAAATGCTAGAGCTAGTTTGATTTTGTTTATTTGTAATTGCGCCATGATTGGTTTCATATTTTTAAAGAAAAAACCACAGAATATGCAAGCTAAATCGGTACAAGAAAAGAAAGAAAAATAAAGTAATAATCTATTCACATTTCTTTTTTTTTAGTTATTGCAAAATATGACCGATTGTAAGACAGACAACAAACGACTAAGCTTCAATTAGTTTATTCCTTATAAAATAGTTCATTATTAATTTATTATAAAATTATCAATTGTAAATTTTGAATTATTATTATACTTTCTTATATATGAGTATATTTTTCACTTCTTGTCTTTATACGTATGTGGTGACATTGTAAGGAACCTAACTGGAAATCCAGTAGATACGCAAGTTCGAGGGTAACCCCCGAGTGTTTGGGTGGAGGATTGATACAGCCATGTGCGCAGTGGCTCGTATAAAGTATTGAATCTGATTGAGGGATTTCCAGGGAGTGATAGTTATATCAGATCTTATCAAGAGGCCTTTGATTATTGAGAGATATGCCAGGGGTAATCGTCTTATTTAAATACATCTTAGTAATGATATTGAGAGGCAACTCTTGATATCATACAACAAGAACAACAAGAGGAAGAAGAAGTAATACAACATCAGGGTTATTAATTAGTAATATAGAGAGTTTACATAAGAGTGTTTATACTTTTACTAATTGATATGATTCATTCATTTACATACAATAACTCTTACAGACATATTTTTTTAATTAAATAATAAATATTTTACTATTAAAGTAACGAAAAATAAATATAATCTCACCAAAACAATAAATGTTTTTAGATAATGAACAAGAGTTTCAATTGCAATCTAAAACCCTCTGTTGGGAATGAGCGCCTTTATTCATTGGATATATAGTAAACATTCTCAATATTATATTAAACAGATTTAGTATACAAAATTATAATAAAGTTCTTCACTTTCTTTCTCTATATACAACATAGAAATAATAATATAGAAAGATTGTAAATAAGATAAAAATAATGTATGATGAAATCCTTGGCTTTATATATGTTAACATTCAGCCATTTTCCTCTACGAACAGTAAGATATTTAATAAATAAACTCAACAACTTTTGGTGACCTCTCAACAATTATTACTCAACAATTTATCGTTTAGTGTCTGCTAAAATCTTATTGTTCTATCTATTTTATCATAGAACATTCTATTTCAACACCCTCTCTACGGATTTAGATTATATTTATTAAAATTGCTAAAATCGAACGTTCTAGAATAAAGAAATAGACTAATTAGATTTTAGTAAATATTAATTGATAACAAAATGTGGAGAATGTATTGTTTGCTTATCAGTAGATGCAAACAAACCTTATCAACAATTTAAAGTCATACGTGTAAACGAAATGTATCAAATATAAAAATATATAAAGCTGACACTTTTTTTTCATATCATGCTTCTTCCCTTGTTCACCTTTTATTAATCATCCTTATATATTATGTATGAATAAAAAAACCGAAGAACTTAATCATAAATTTATACACTATATATATTAATATAACATTGAGAATATATATTATTTATCCAATAACTAAAGGCGCCAATTTTCATCAATTTCTCCATTATTTGTGTATAATGATCATTAAGAATAAGTTAATAAATTAATCATCCGTATGATATATTAGGAGTTATATCCAAAAGTTACAATTCATGAACTAGAACATGTAATTTGTAGTTTATTAATCTGTCTTTTTATGCTTTTTTTTATCCACATAATGTTCTAGGAGTTTGAAATAAAATATGATGAGATGAAGTGAGATTAACGTCTCGAGGTTTTAATTTTAAACTTTTTTTTTTGCGTAGAGTTTTTTTTCTTTTTTTTTTGTTATTTTTTGATCTCAAAATTTCAGTTGGGAAGGATTTGAATCAAGTAAGAAAAAAATATAAAAGAAATAGACAGTTTAACTATTGCATTCTTTTATATTTAAATTTAGTTGGCGGATTCCTTCAAAATTTAATTAATTTGTTTTCGAAAATGCCAATACATATTGTGGCTAACTTATTATAAAGAAAGTGAATAAAATCATTGTGAAGAGAGGCCATAGTCGGCACACTACTACAAAAAAAACTTTGAGAATGGATACGTATATCACTAGTAATGTTCCATTTGCTGCACAGATAGAAGATATTCGAAAGTATATATTGGATTTCGAAAAATTAAAAAAAAATAATAAGCACATTATCAATGGTTGTGGCTATTCACCTAGTCATAATTTAAAGTCGATGCATAATTCCCCTAGCTGTAATAACCAGAAACAATCACATTTAAACCAATATAAAAATTGTTATCAAAATTTTAACTATTCTAGTAGGAATCCAAGGTATAAAGGAAATAATTTTTTGAATTCTAATAAAGGTAGTTATTCAAGCACAAATGATAATGTTTATTATCCTTTAAATTCAAAGTCACGAAAAAATCTTCCTTATTATAATTTAGGAAGTAGTAAGAATATAGATAATAACACTACTAATAACAGGCACTTAAAAAGTGAAATGGTTCCAAACAATATACGACATCAGAATTTAAATATTCCAAATCAGCATAATAATATATATTCTACATATTGTAGTGGTATTTCCGATATGAAGATGAGTCAATCTATAAATCATCTTGATAATTTCCAACAAATATCTAACTGGAATAAAGACCAAATCTCCTTTGATTCTAAAAAAGCATTACTGGTTAAATCTTTATATGATACATATTCTCATAATGGTATTACCAATAAATTTGATCCTTATCAGGCAATGAATTCAGGTCATGATATGCAGATTGACTATAATAATAAAATCCAACTTTCTCTTTCAGCAAACAGTTCATTATATTTAAATGGTCCCCAACAATTATCTCCTATCTTTCCAACTGAGAATTTTAATGATAAAGTCGATATTTTGATGACAAATTCAAACTTACCAAATACAAATACTTTCCAATATGATATTGATTCTTCGAAGAAAGATATATTTAATTCGTCGCTAAATAAAAATTTGATTGAAAAGGCATATTTGAGCCACAACTTTACAAGTTCCCCATCACCAATATCAAGTAATGAGACAAAATTTAATAATAATATTTCGCCAGTTTCTTCGAATTATATAATACCAACTGACAACAATAGGACATATATGGATAATTCGTCGCAATCTATTGGCTATATTATGCCGTATTCTTCGAATTTATTCACAAATTCATCTATTAGTCAATATTATAATAGTGCCAATAATATTATAGATCAAAAAATATCTTTATTACAGCATGATACACATAGGTATAAAAATGGGGAGAATGATATTGTATCTGGCACATCTTTTGGTTGGAGTTTCACGGATATTAAAAAACAAACTGGTATTGAGGGAAGCAATACGGTTCCTTTTGTAAATGGGACTAATAAAAATATATCTTTACCTAACTTAAATAAATCATTTAAAATTTGGAACGATGATATGAAAGTGTGGAGTTGAAATTGATTTCTGCATATTTTTATGTTTATTTTGTGGCAGTTCTTGATAAAATTAGGGCAATTCATCGTCTTTTAGCATAAATGTACTGGGTATTATTAATTATTTATTTTTTTATTCAAATAGTATTAATTTTTTTAACACTATATGTTTCTGTTAAATTTAAAATAGAGATGGTCATCAATAACTCTTTGAGGAGTTTTACTAGATTACTTGTTAGTGTGTTTTATGTTTCGTGCTTTTTTGAGATTGCTTCAGATATATTATAAATTATATGTAATACCATAGTATATTAAGGTTAAACGAATTTGTATTTTTGAGCTTTGTAAAGAGTATGGGAGTATGGGAGTATGGTGTATTACTGTAGCTAAACAATTAATTTCAAATATGCTTTGCTATTCGTATTATCAGCTTTAATATCACTTTATATTAGATGTACACAAAGCTTAATAATTATATGATGTTGATATTTCTATCAAATGATATTGAATCATCCAAAAGGAATTGTATCTAAAAATTTGTTAAAAATAGAAAAACAGATAAACCTTTCCTCAAAAAGAGATGTGCATATAGAAACATTATCTCACCATCAAAGATTACTTTAGGTAAAATGTAACTTTGACATATTATTATATTTGCATATATGCATGTATAATTATAAGTATTTACATGTCTAATTATTTGATCATTAATATGTTTTTAAATATACGTTGATATTCTGTTGGTTTCACTCTTCCTCTAGTCTGTCTCATGGCTATACCGACTAAATAATTTAATGAATTTTTTTTCTTTCCAGATTTGATATTCTCTATTAGTTTAGGGTTATTGATATTATCAATAATACTTTGACATTGTTTTAATAATTCTTCTCCATCTACGGATGATTTTATTTCGATATTGAGTTTTTGAATCAGATATTGAAGATCAATATTTCCTTTAAACTGTTTCGTTTGAATATTTTCTAATATATAAAATAATAATCTCTTACCACCTGTATTAGAAACTTTCCCGTTTTGTAACAATTTGATGAATTCAATAAACTTAGTTGGTGGAAATAATTCTTGAATATTTTTCAAAGGTAACTCTAATTTATTCAAATCACCTAATAATTCATTAATAACCCAATTAGCTATAATTTTACAATCCCTTTCAAACGACGGAGGTATTACTTCTCTAAATAAATTAAAACTATCTAAATAATATTTCTTGACTTCTTCATTTGTATAATATTCATTTTTCCCATTCTGAATACATAACAACTTAGCATTCTTGAGACTTAAATTATATGGTTCATTTAGAAAAATTCTAATTTCGTCATCTGTACTGATTGGTAAAGATTTCTTTATATCTTTAATAATAGAATAATCTAATCTAATACATCCTAATTCTGGATCTGGCATATATCTATAATCAATCGTTGTTTCTTTACTCCTTAATTTGATAGTTTCATAACCGTTCCATCCCCTAGTTTCTTCATAACGCAATAACTCAGCTGCTTTTCCTTGTTTTATAATATTAATCTGTCTATCATATTCGTATTTAATTGCATTTGAAATAGATGATGTGTTTGATAAATTTTTCAGTTCTACTCTTGGATAATCACCAACTGATACATTCACATCAACTCTGATTGCACCAGTCTCCAAATTTCCTGTTGATACATTAATTCTTCTCACTAAATTTTGATATTTTTTCAAAAAGGCTATAACTTGTGGCACACTATCAAAATTTGGTTCTGTAACAAGTTCAATAAGTGGGACATTAGATCTATTCAAATCTATCATTGTCTTCTTCTCATAGTTGTCGTAGTGAGACATACCTGTATCCTGTTCTAACTGTAATTGAATAATATTAATTTTTTTTGTTGGAGTATCGAGGTTGTCAATATCTGAGTGAAGGTTGAGATAACCATTAGATGCAATGGGTGAATAATGCTGTGTCAATTGATAACCTTGCGGTTGGTCTCCATAGAAATAATGTTTTCTATCAAAGTGAGAGTTTAAATTTACATCGCAATTCAAAGAAATTGCCAATTTCAATGCTTTCAAAACACATTCATAGTTTAGGATAGGTCGTGTCCCAGGTAATGCAGCATCAAAGTAACTAACGTGATGGTTTGGACTAGATATTGATCCGAATGGATCATTTTTTGCTAGAGAAAATAATTTTTTTTCTGTATTTAACTGAGTATGGATTTCCAATCCACATTTTAATTGATATTCATTAGCAATTGAAGTCATAAATCTTCTTCGTAGTTGACAGTAGTTTTTTAACCTAAACATATTTATTTCTATTGATATTATTCAACTACTAGATTATTATAATAGCAGATTAATAGAAAAAAAATAGTATGTTCCTTTTAATTTGAAAATAGCTAAAGCAATATATATCAGTAACTACATATACAATACACAGTTCCATTGGCTTATCTTGTATTATTTTATAGAGAGACTTTAAGGTCTTCTCCCCTTGTTTAAACCTATCTTTAATTATAATTTGAATAAACGTTTAGATCAGATCTTCGTTCTAAGTGATCTATGCTTAATTTTAAAATAAACAGAAAAAAAATTAAAAAAATTTAAAATGTAAAAGAAGATTGGGAAAGTTCTAAAAGCACATTCCTATAAATGCCATCTATAAGCTTTTTGAAGTGCATATTGCCCTAGATTAGTTCTTTTTAAGAAATCCCTTTGCATGTTTTTTCTTCTATATAGGTACTTTTTCATTACAAGTACTACAATATTTTCAAAATTGTATTGGAATCGGTCAAATAGAGTTTTGAGGTGTTCAAAGTGATAAGTTAGTTTTATTATTGTTATTGTGTTTATTCAACGTTAAGCTAATCTTACCATGTTCTTCACACCATCAAAAACTAATAGTGGCAATGTCAATCCTACTTCTTCATTGTTAAATAATAATAATAACACAACGCAAACTTTTGGAAACACTCCCCTATCATCCAACAACATTAATGCTAACAACAATAAAGATAATAATGATAACTATAACAATAACGTCAATTTCACCGGTGGTTACAACAGGTTTAACAATGATGCCAAAAACACTTTGAATATAGATAATTTTTACGGACCAATATCAACATTTAGTAATTTTCATAACACTAACGGGTTAACCACTTCAGATTCACTAGCTTCTAGTTTATCTAATACAAATGAACATTTAAAAGTGACTGGATTAGGCACCACAGACCCTTTGAATTTATCTGTTCAATATATAGATCATTTATATCGTCGCGATGAAAACACTCCAATATTAGATGATAGGTCATATTATAATAACGGTGTCAAGTACAATTTTACTAAAGTAGTTGGTGGATTAGGTGCATTTACACCCTTTGAAAGACAAAAAATCATAAATATCCCCGAAGAATTGTTACAGGAAGCGTCCAATGCTTCTATAAAAAGCAATATTGGTATTTTCCCTGAAATAGATAGGTGTTGGATTACAATTGATAATAAATTGGTGTTTTGGAACATTAATGATCCATTTGATTTTAAATCTATAGAAGATATAAAGCATACAATTTTGAATGTAGCTTTAGTTACACCAAAACCTAACACTTTTGTAGACGATATTCAGCAACTGTTATTGATCTCCACCCCGTTTGATATTTATATATTAGCTGTTTCATATAACCGTAACCTTAATGAATTGAATATTTTCAATACTGGAATGAATATCTCTATAAATGGATTAGGGTCTGTTGATATTGTTGGTCATGAATCATCAGGAAGAATATTTTTTGTTAGTACATCAAGTGGGTTAAATATCTGGGAACTACAGTATACTGGGTCTGATGATTGGTTTAATAGTAAATGTAATAAAGTGTGTCTAACTCAGTCTGCGTGGACAAGTTTATTACCTTCGAATGTCATGTCATTGATTCCTGGAGGTAATATGATACAATCTTTGTTTGAAGAAAATTCTCAAGAGACTCTTATTCAAATTACGATTGATCAGTCTAGAGGAATCATTTATACACTTTCATCTAAATCAGTGATTAGAGCTTATCTGATTGTAAACAAGGGGTTGGAGGGTCCTTCCACAGTTGAGCCTTCATATATTAGTAGAATTATGGGGACTACTATGGCTAGAGGTGCAGCTATCTTAGGGAAGAAATATCTGAGAATATCTAAGATTATACCAATATCATTAAATGAAAATAATAATATTTTTTATGTGGCTATCACTATAGGTGGGGTTCGTTTATATTTTAATGGTTCTGTGACTCGTTCAAATATTGAAGCAATTAGATTGGAATCCATTAAATTTCCACCAAGTTCTGTGACGCCAGATATTCTACAACATGAATTACAACAACAGAAGCTAGAACAACAAAAGAGAAATATTCCATTCTATTCAAGCTTATCTCTCTCTGAATCTATCATGTTAAAGACACAAAAAAAATCAGCCGTCCTTTTAGAAACCACTAGGGCAAGTACTATTATTTCTCCAGGTATTTTCTTTTCCACAGTTACTAAATCACATCAATCTAAGCCTTCTTCTATACAACTCGCATCTACAGCAGATAATGTTGATAACACTCTTAATAATAAGGAAGGATTAAAACATCAACAGTCTCACACGAATCCTTCACCAGAGATTTTTGAACATCGCTTGTTTGTTAGTGTCCCAGACTATGGTATTTTGAAACATCATGGGGAATATGTAGAAAATGCTACTTTCTTAGAGACGACTTCAGTTGTCAGGGCAATTGTACCATTAACATCAACCTTTCATGCTACAAATAAACCATCAGGATATGCAAACGAATTTGCTACTCAATACACCACAGAAAATTTACGTGTTGCTGTTTTAACTAATAGTACCATTGAAATTTATAAATACAGGACACCAGATGAGGTCTTCGAAACACTAATTGATAATCCATTACCATTTGCATTGAATTATGGTTTATCAGAAGCGTGTTCCAGTGCTTTATTCGTTACCTGCAAATTCAATAAACCGGATTTAATAAGGTCAGGTGCTCTGACATTTTTAACCCTGGGTATTCCAGGTGTGATTGATATCAAACCTAGATATGATCGGTATGCTACTTCAGCCATGTCCACATTACTTGGTAAATCGTCATTTGCTACTACTACTTCCTCCTTTGCATCAACCCAAAATAAAGACATGTTATTATATGGTGGTAAAGCTAATTTTAATTTAGATGATGTTATTCTTTCTCCAAGATTTTACGGTATTGCTCTTTTGATTACAAGATTATTAAGAGAGATATGGGAAAAGTCGATCTTTACAGTAGCTGATGGAGTTAAAATAGATATAGCTCACACGATATTAAAGTCAGCCTTTCATTCTAAAGAAAATAATGTAATAACTGGTATATCAGTATCCAGAGGTGATATTGAATACTATTTATCTTCTATTATTATTCTTACTGAATTTTTTGAGAAATATGGTGATTCTTTAACAAGAATTTCCACACCATTAATGACTGATAATTCCAACACTAATAAAGCTGAAGAAGTTTCTAATCAAGCGGAAAATATTGCTATTAATGCCTTAATTAGACTAACATCATCAATAAAAGAAGCCTTATCTTTCTTGAATGTCCTTTATGAAGAAAGTGAAATTGATGGTTTTGATCAACAATATTTAGCATTTAAAAATATTTTCGGTTTTTTGAAAAGTGACGTTCAAAATACTCTTTCCAAGTTAAAATTTAAGGATTTATTTGCTCCTAATGATATCACCAAATTTTCAGTAAGAGAAATTTTGTTGTCTATTATTAACAGAAATATCAATAGGGGTGCATCTATTGAATATACTGCTACAACATTACAAGAACGTTGTGGTTCTTTCTGTTCGACTAATGATATTTTGAGTTTTAGAGCACTAGAACATTTAAGAAAGGCTAAAGAAGTTGGGACTAGGGACTTTGATGCATTGAGTCACCATTTAGATAGTGCTATGAAATTATTTGAGGTAATTGCTAATGATTTGTCTGTTAATAAATTAAAGGAAGCTGTTAACATTATGTTAGAATTAAATTATTACCCTAAAACTATTGAATTTTTGTTAAGTATTTCTGGTGTTGTAGACAAAGGTAATTTAGCATATCAATATGTCTCTAATGGTTCTTTACCAAATGATGAAAGAAAGAAATTTTATGATAAACGTGTGATAATATATGACTTGGTGTTTGAAACTTTAATCAAAGTAGACAATTTAGCAGCTAGTAACAATCAACTCAACAAAAATCCATCCTTGGTTTCGGTTGATATAAATAGTATTAAGGATGAAAGCTATATGATTGCATTATCGTTTGATGATGAATTATTCCATTATCATATGTACGATTGGCTAGTATCCGAAAATAATGAGGAGAAATTATTAGCGTTAGATACCAAATATATTTTACCATATTTAAATGAAAAGGCAAAAGATTCTTTGAA